>NC_137009.1:8583216-8773216 GCF_032717465.1 Coenobita brevimanus
AAAGAAGTAGTGACGCCTTTCTCTTGCACTCACAGGGGTGATCAGATACACAGTGTGTCCCCAACTGCATCAATCCCTCCCTCCCTCACTCACTCAGTGTTAATGTACATTCTTAAAGGGTGGGGTCTAGTCTTCGTGGAAGGAAGGTTAGGAAAACGAAATTCTGCACAATGGTAAACCTCCTCAGGGCTTGGTGTCAGGCAAGGGGGAGAGTACTGGGGCCATTCCATAGGGGAGGTGGAGGCAAAGTCCCATCCAAAACCGTTAGGCATTGTCAGTGAATATGAATTCTTAGAGGACAATGTCAGGTTTTCTTTTTCTTTCTTTCGTGTGTGTTTTTTTTTTTTTTACGATAGAACATGAAATTTTGCACAATGGTGCATTTTTACTGGGGCGACGATTTAGTTAGGATGAAACGCCCAGGGGTCACCCCTTACTGGGGAGGGCAACCCTGGGGGATCCTGACCGCACCCACAGGGGCAGTCATAAATAGTGCTTATCCCTAAGTGTCACTCAGTCACTCACTGAATTTCTGTACTTTCCTGAATAGCTGAATCATGACCCTATGGGAGGAATGTTAGGAAAGCATTTTGCACAGTGGTAGAATTTCCCTCATGACAGGCTTCAGGCAAAGTGAGATCCCTGAGGGTCGACCCACACACCCTATGGCAGTGGCACGAGGGTCCCCAGGGGACTCACCTGAAACCGTTGGACATGGCCAGTTTTATATCTAGGAAAACGAATGGTTGCACAGTTGAGTTCCATTCACACCAGGTATTAAGTCTGGTTGGATCGACAGGGGTCCCCCCACCCCCCAGACAAGGGAAGGGGATCCCTAGTGTCCTCAAACAAAGCTATTATGCAAAGCCATAGTTTTTAAATGAAAAACATGTAATTTTCCACACTGATGGATATTCAACTTGGCTACATTGTGGGAAGGATTGTTTTTAACCTTGGATCACAAAATTTTTCAAATTAGTAGGTGTTTACCCTGGCCACTTTTTAGGTAGGGTGAGATCCCAACTGACCACCGTCGACAAGGCAGTATACTGTGTGTATATATATATATATATATATACTCATAACAAGTATTGGGCGCCTATGTCAAGGCGCCGCAAACTTTTGGCGAAAAAAAAGAATGGTGCTGTTTTGGGTGAAGGAATTTAGACAGAAGTTTTGGGCGTTAACATGACATCAGGGCAGCCTGCAGCAATACTGTACGGTTGTTGACTGGCGCCTCAGTTGCCTGCTGGCTGCGAAAAAGAGTGGAACCCGGCCACTCCTCCCTCTCTTATTGCACCATTCTTGACCTAGTAAACTGCAGTGTTTTGGCTTTCAGTACTTTAATATGGCCCCTACCCATGAATTGGCAAATGAAATAATATCACAGATAAATGCTCTAAAGGAAGCAGGCCATCCCATGAAGGAAATTAGTGATTTGGTTGATGTGGCATGGTCGACAGTGCGGAAGTGGTGTGCCCATTAAAGAGTGGAAAAAAGTGGTGACATTCCTACAAAGAAACCACAGTCTGGTAGGCCCAGGAAAACTTCCCCGAGGTCTGTTAACGTACTCAGACATGCAGTGGAGTCTAAGCCTCGTGTGACTGCAAGGAGAATTAAGGAGAGCAACCCGGAAGTGTTTGGCAAGGTTTCAGTGCGCAGTTTCTCGAAGAGTCCATGAACTTGGTTACACCAGCCACAGGCCTGGGAGAAAGGATCTTCTTACACGTAACCATACTTCATAGGCTTGCCTTTGCTAACAAGTACCTTAACTGGGGTGACGAGCAGTGGTTGTCAGTGTTGTGGTCTGATGAGCAACATTTACCGTTACCTGTAATCGAGGAGCACAAGTTTACTGGTGCAGAGGTAGTGACCCGCTTGACTCCCATTACATGGAAAGCACAGTTAAACATCCTGATTCACTTATGGTATGGGGTTGTTTTTCTGATAAGGGGTTGGGGAAGCTTGCTGTGCTTTCCGGGAATTACAAAGTGAATCAGGACGTTTACCTGGAGCTGATTTGTGATCATCTACCTGAGTTATTTGAGCTAACAGCCGCACTAGTGTTTCAGCAGGATGGTGCACCTGCTCATACCGCCAAATCTGTCACAAACTGGCTTCGTGACTGTGAGGTCTCCTTCATGATAGAATGGCCCAGACCTCAACCCGATAGAGAACCTCTGGTACCTCGTAAAAAAGGATCTCTAAGGGAAGATGTGAGCTCTCTGCCTAAGCTGGAAGCAGTCATTCGTGAGTCCTGGGCCAATATATCACCCCAGGACCTGAGAAACCTGGCCTTTTCACTTCCACGCCATCTCAGCTCCATGAAGAAGCTCAAAGGAAACCCTACCAAGCATTAAAGGTAATTATAATGCATTATTTACATGTTTTTTTTTTCCATATATGAAAGGTTTGATTTTGTTTTGGGCGCCAGGCGCCGAATACTTTTGTCGAGTACTCTATGTATACATATATATACACGAGGTGCTACCCAAAATTTCTGCTGAACTGAACAGAGGGAGCCAACCGTTTGTAGTTTTGTCTTTTGCCGCTAGGAGGAGTCAGCAGCACCCCTTGTGCGTCAGTGCCTGTGAGCGGACATGTTGTTGAGCTGTGCTTACTATTGTAACATGGTGTGTAGGTGGTCTGGCGGTTTTGCAATGGCGGACCAATGGCGCAGCAATGTCTAGTCGATGTTAAGCATTCTCTTCAATATCCAAGGGATTGTTCACAAGGAAATCGTCCCACCCGGTCATTTTGTCAGCAGAAAGTTTTACTGCGAAGTTTTGCAATGTCTGAGGGAGAACATCCGCCACTGACGTCCAGAACAATGGAAGAACAAGGACTGGATCCTGCATTATGACAACGCCCGCGCCCACACATCAATTGTTGTCCCGCAGTTCCTGGCTCCCACTAACATGGTAGTCATTTCCCACCCACCCTGTTTGCCTGACCTTGACCCCTGCAACTTTTTCCTGTTTCCCAAGCTGAAATTACGACTCAAAGGGCATCGATTTGACTCGATTGAGGAGGTCCAGACAGAATTGCAGGAGGTGCTAAGACCATCATGCCTGAAGTCTTCCAGGGATGCATGGACTCGTGGAAGAAACGCTGGGACCTCTGTATACATGGCCAAGGGGACTACTTCGAAGCAGACAATGAGAGCTAGGAAGTAAGGTAACTTATTTTCCTACAATTTTCATATTACTGGAACTTTTGAGTATCACCTCGTATATATATACAATATAATATATATATATATCTATATCTATATCTATCTATCTATCTATCTATATATCTATATCTATCTATCTATCTATCTATATCTATCTATCTATCTATCTATCTATATATATATATATATATATATATATATATATATATATATATATATATATATATATATATATATATATATATATCGTCACACTCATGAAGAAACCGCCTAAGTCACTTTTTCTACTTTTCGGGAAATCGAAAAAAAAAACTGCCTCATTTTCTTAATTTTCAATGATCTTGGCAGAAACTTGAGACACCTTTTAGACCACTCACACCCTGGACCTGGTAAAGGCAACTATACCAATAGGTGCGCCACGTGATGAAGAATTGATTTAGGCAAAAATCCAGAAATTGCCGAAAAATTACTTAGGCAGTTTCTTAACGAGGGTAACGATCTATCTATCTATCTATATCTATATCTATATCTATCTATCTATATATATCTATATCTATATCTATCTATCTATCTATCTATCTATCTATCTATATATATTTAGTATATATGTATATATATACATGTTATATCTACCTACCTATCTATCTATCTATATCTATCTATCAATCTCTCTGTCTATATCTATCTATCAATCTATCCATCTATACCTATCTATCTATCTATCTATCAATATCTATCTATTTGCCTATATCTATATCTGCATCTATATCTATCTATCTATGTATCTCTCTGTCTATCTATCTGTCTATCTATTTATCTATCTGTCTGTCTATATCTTTGCAGGAGGTTGTGCTCAACCTAAACCATCTTCAAGGGCCTTTTTTCATCTTCTTCATTGGCAGTGCAGGAGGAGTGATGCTGCTGCTGCTAGAACTTACTTGGGCTTGGATGAACTCAGTGTAGAGTCTGAAGGCTTACTTTTACCAGTGGAAGACACACCCAATAAACTCATTCAGTTTGAAGATGTAATTTAATAATATACTCTTGCTCTGTTGTGTCGATTTTCTTCAGGGGCAACGCAGGAGAAATGTTGTTGTTGCTGATGCTAGAGATGTTTTGACCTTAGAAGAAATCTGCGTAAATTTTGTAAATAAACTTTGTTCTCTAGAAAACTTACTCATGAACTTCTTCAGCCCGAGGACACCCTTTTTACTCTTCCTATCTATCCCATGACAGTCTTTTTTGAGTTCAGGGGAGATGTGCCCACTTCGGAAAGTCAGATATTTGAGTTATTTGAGAGGAACAAATGTTATATGGAGAAAGAGACAAAGAAATGAGGAAGGAAAGGAGAGTTGTGATGTTGATGTGGATGTAAATGAAAATGTTAAGAGAAGTACGTTGAGATAGTTTGCCTACGTGGAGAGAATAGACTGACAGACTGACTAAAACGGAGTATATGGGCGTGGTAGAGGAGAAAACAAGGAAGAGGAGATCAAGGATGAAATGGAGTGATGGAGTGAGAGATATATGAGAGAGGGAGTGTGTGAGTTGGAGGAAGGGCAGCCAGATGGCAAATGAAAGGGCATTGTGAAGGAGTTTTCTTTGTGGTAACGTTTTGAGGGATAAAGGCATCTGGCGATAGACAGGCAGACAGACAGATAGATAGACAGAACTTTCATTACTACTCTACTAGGGGTCACTCCTAAGCTTTCTGCACTGTTCATGCACATTGCAGGGGGATTATTATTGTTGCTATTAAAACTATTTCGACCTGGAAGAAATTCACTTTATTCTTGCTACCATCAGACGATTTTAATAAGCCAAAAAGAGATGGAAGGAGTCAGAAACAATTGCTATGTGCTTTCCATCTAAACTTAGCCTAGATATTCGTCCCTTTCCTGCCTGCTTCATGTGGTTCTGTGGTAGAATAAGACAATACAAAGGCTTACCATTCTTTCCATAGCTCATGAGGAGCATCATTTTGCACAATGAAACTATTATTATAACTCAGCATTCAGGGCGGGGAGATGGCAATTTTAGGCTAAGTTACTGTGAAAGGAATATAGTAACCCCTTCAGAACACTGCCATCTTTTATATTGCGTTCCTCCTACTGTTGGACAATTCAATTCAGCCAAAAAGAGTCACTGTTGGACAAATTTATTCCTTCAAAGAAAGTAAAAGTCACTCTTGGACAATTTTGTTCTGCCAAAAAGACTCAGTGTTGGACAATTTTCTCCTAAAAAACAGTCATCTTTAGTGGAGGGTGAAAATTTACTTCTTCAGCCCGAGGACATAGGTTTTTACCTATTCTCCCTATTTCCATTTGAGGAGAGTTATCTCGAAGGACGTGGACAACACCACCACCACCAACAACAACAACAAAAACAACAAAGCATCATCAACAACAGCAGCAACAGTAGCAAAAACAACGACAACAATAACAATAACATCATGAACAACAGCAACAGTAACATAATGAACAACAGTAACATCATCATCAACAACAACAACAGAAACATCAACAACAACAGCAACAACAACAATAACAGAAACATAAACAACAACGGCAGCAGCAGCAAATAAAAAGAAATAACGACAACAGCAACAACAACCTTAACGACAACAACAACAGAAACAACAAAAACAAAAACATCAACAACAGAAACAAGAACAATAATAGAAACATCAAAACAACAACAGCAGCAGCAAGAACAACAATAACAAACATCAACAACAACAACAACAGCAGCAATAACAACAACAGAAACAAACAACAACAAAAGCAGCAAAGAAAGGAAAAACAACAGCAACAACAACAAAAATACATCAACAACAACTGCAACAACATCAGCAGAGACAACAACAACAGCAACAGCACTACAAACAACAACAACAACAACAACAGCATGAACACCAGCAGCAATAACAACAGCAACAACAATAACAGTAACAAAAATAGCAACAACAAAAACAGTAACAAGAACAGCATCAACAGCAAAACTAACATAAACGATAATAACAAAAATACCAACAATAATAGCAACAACAGACAACAACATTAACTAGAAAGCACTCAATAGAGTGCATACCTCCACCAATGCCATTGCCATTAAAAAGGTTCCGGATTCGGATCTGGATCAGCCTTCAAATTTAATCAATTCTTTCTTGATCCATGGCCCACCCTACCACAAAATTTCATTGAAATTAATTGGAAAATTATAAAGACATTGTGCGGGATATTCTAGATGCGAATCTGACAAAAAATATATTTCTTCCTTGGCCCATGACCCATCCTTCCACAAAATTTCATAAAAAGTAGTAACTTTTTAAGTGATCATGGATCCCGATTCGTGGATATTGGATCCGGATCTGGATCCACTCCAAGATTTCATCATTTTTTCCTGGGTCATAGCCTACCACTCCACGAAATTTCATCAAAATTCGTTCATTATTTTTTAGTAATCTTGCTAACAGACAGACAGACAGACAGGCAAACAAACAAACAAACAAATACCGCAAAAATATTACCTCCTTGGCGGAGGTAATAACAGCAACAACTAGAGGGCAGCTCAGTGAAGGGCATGTATTAGACAAGGGCAACGTAATTTCCAAACCACTCTCCATAATGGGTTAGGTTTCTCATCATTGATTAGAGTTTCGCAGAACGAGTTTTCCGGATCCAGAATCTGTAATACGACCCGGATCGGTCCCCAAAGTTAATCGACTGTTCCCTAGAACATGGGTTATCTACCCACCAAATTTGGTTCAAATGTCCCTTTTACTTTTTTAGTAATCCTGCTAACAGAGAAACAAACAAACAAACAGAGGTGGAAACATTCTCTCCTTGTCAGAGACACTTCATTAGGGTTTCATAAAAACTGTTTTCCGGATCCAGAATCTGTACTTCGACCCGGATCTGTCCCAAAAGTTAATCGATCGTTCCTTTGGACATGGGCTATCTACCCACCAAATTTGGTCCAGATCTCTGCTTTTAGGTTCTGAGCAATCCTGCCAACAGACAAACACACAGACAAACAAACACACAGGGGTGAAAACCTACTCTCCTTGTCGGAGAGAACAATAATAACAGCAACTCTAATAATAATATTAATAATAATAATAATAATAATAATAATAATAATAATAATGATAATAATAATAATAATAATAATAATAATAATAAATAATAATAATAATAATAGTAATAATAATAATAATAATAATAATAATAAATAATAATAATAATAGTAATAATAATAATAATAATAATAATAGGACAGTGGAAAGGTTACAAGAGGATGAGAAAAAGGCAGAGTATAAGAGAGAAGTGGAGGAACGATTGGGCAAATATGAATTGGAGCAGATGGGAGACGTGGAAGGTGTGTGTAAGATATTTACAGAAGAAATATGTGCAGCATGTGATGTGGTGTGTGGAAGGAAGAGAAGACGGAGGGGGGTGCAAGGAACAGCGTGGTGGACTGAAGAGGTGAAACAGGCAGTGGCACAAAAGAAGAAAGCATACAATGAATGGATGAGAAATAGGGGCGTGGAAGAAGTTGAGAGGCGGAAGAGAGAGTTATATGTGGAAAGGAAGAGAGAGGTGAAAAGATTAGTAAGAGAGAGTAAGAAGAGAGTGGATGAGGAATTTGGAAGGAATTTGAGTGTAAAGTGGAGGGACTGTAAGAAAATGTTCTGGAGAGAAGTGAAAAGAGTAAGACAGGGTGGAAGTGAAGTTAGCAGGGGAGTGAAAGATAAAAATGGTAGATTACTAGTGGAGAAGGGAGAAAAAGTGAGCAGATGGAGAGAACACTTTAAGGAATTGTTGAACGTAGAGGATGGAAGTAATGCGAGTATAAGTGGCTGGGGAATGGCTGGGAGAAGGAGCGAGGTGAGAAGACAGGAAGAAATCAGTAGGATAGAAGTTGTGGAAGCAATGAAGAATGTTAAATTGGGGAAAGCCCCAGGAATTGATGGAGTGTGTGGCGAAATGCTGAAGCATGGGGGAGAGATAGTAGTAGAATGGATATGGAAGATGTGCAGATTGGCCTGGGAGGAAGGTAGAGTCCCGGAGGATTGGAAGTCAGGTATAATTATTCCCTTGTACAAAGGAAAGGGGGAAAAAGAAGTGTGTGGTAATCATAGGGGCATTTGTCTTCTTAGTATAATAGGAAAAGTGTATGGTAGGATACTTATAGACAGAGTTAGAGAAAGAACAGAGAAATTAGTTGGAGAAGAACAGGGAGGCTTTAGTAAGGGAAGAGGTTGTGTAGATCAGATATTCATTCTTAGATCTTTAGTGGAAAAGTTTCTAGAGAAGGGAAAGAAGTTGTATGCGGCTTTCATGGATTTGGAGAAAGCATATGACAGGGTGGATAGACAAGGATTGTGGAAAGTGTTAAGAATATATGGAGTAGATGGGAAGTTGTTGAATGCTGTGAAGAGTATGTACGATGGTGCGAAGGCTGCAGTGCGTGTGGATGGTGAACTAAGTGAATTTTTCTCTTTGAGAGTTGGTTTGAAACAGGGATGTGTCATGTCTCCATGGTTGTTCAATCTGTACATGGATGGGGTAATAAAAGAGGTACAAGGTAGGGTAGTGGATGTTGGAGTGGCCCTGGTGAGAGAGGATAGTGTTTGGAAACTCCCTGTACTGTTGTTTGCAGATGATACTGTGTTGTTGAGTGAAGACGAAGGGGAGCTGCAAGGTTTGGTGGATGAGTTTGAGAGAGTGTGTAAGAAACGAAACCTAAAGGTGAATGTAGGGAAGAGTAAAGTAATGGTCTTTGAGAGAGGTGAAGTTAGTGAATGTACAGTGAGGTTGGATGGTGAGGAATTGGAAAATGTGAGTACGTTTAAGTATTTGGGTAGTGTGATGAGTAAGGATGGAGGTTTGGAGGGTGAAGTGCTTGAAAGGGTACAACAGGGAAGAAAGGTTGCTGGTTCCTTGAAAGCAGTGATAAGAAACAGGGAAGTGAGCATGGAAGTGAAAAAGTTACTACATGACAGTATTGTGATACCAACTCTAACATACGGAAGTGAAGCTTGGACATTGTTGGAAGGACACAAGTCAAGAGTGAGAGCAGTGGAAATGAGTTATTTAAGAGGAGCCTGTGGAGTCACGTGGAGAGACAGGCTGACGAATGAGGATATAAAGGAGCGTTGTGGTGTTGATGTGGATGTGATAGGAAGCGTTATGAGGAACACACTGAGGTGGTTTGGCCATGTGGAGAGGATGGAGGGTGAAAGACTGACGAAGAGAGTGTATGTGAGTGAGGTGGAGGGGGGAAGAGGGAGGGGGAGGCCGAGGATGAGATGGAGGGATGGGGTGGAGAGGTATATGAGAGAGGGGGGTGTGAGTTGGGAGCAGGGCAGTGAAATGGCGGGGGACAGGGCGACTTGGAGGCGATTTGTTTGTGGCCACCCCAAACGGGATTGAGGCGTCTGGCAATAGATAGATAGATAGGTAGATTATTATCACAATAATAATAATGATAATAATAATAATAATAATAATAATAATAATAATAATAATAATAATAATGATAATAATAAAAATAACTATGACAGTAACAACAGCAATGAAAAAATAACTACAAAGCACTCAGAAAGCGCATACCTCCTCCATTGTCATTAAGAGAGGATCCTGATCCTATTCCGTGGATATAGGATGCATATTCGGATCTGGATTGCCCAAAATTTAATAAATTTTTTCTTCATCCATGGCACCTTTCCAGAAAACTTCATTCAAACTCACTGAGAACTTTGCAAGATATTGTGCTGGATACTCCGGATATGGACCCGCCCCCAAATTTAAAAATTTGTTCCCTGGCCCATGTACCACCCTTCCACAAAATTTCATCAAAATTCGTTTTTGAGTAATCCCTGATCCGGATCCGTCGACACAGAATCCGGATCCGGATCTGGATTCGCCCCCAGATTTAATAAATTCCTTTTTGATGCATGAGCCACCTTTAAGCAAGATTTCATTGAAATTCATTGTGCAATTTTGGAGTTTTTGTGCGGGAAACTCTGGATCCTGAACAGGATCTGCCCACCTATTTAATCATTTCTTCCTTGGCCAGTGGTCAACCCTTCCACAAAATTTCATTAAAATGCATTCATAACTTTGGAGTAAAACTGCTAACAGACAGACAAACCTACGCTGGCTAAAACATAACTTCCATGGCAGAGGTAATAAGGATTTTCAGGTAGCTTACCTCTAAAGCCCCTGTCACACATGTGCGACTCAAGAGCCGACTGCGGCTCGACTCAAGGTCGTGTCCTAGTTGGCTCCAACACCTCCCGACTGGCCTCGAATCTGCTCTGCTCATGACTGCCTAACGACCGCGTCAGGACTGCCTCACGACCGATCATGACGTCCTCAAGAACGTGACAAGATCACGAGGCGACTACAAGGCAATGGAGATACGGACTTCAAATTTGAAATTTAACGAATTTTTGTTAGCCACGACCGTTTTACGACCGCCCTCGAACACAAGACGACTTCGTGATGCATTTGGGGAATGCACTCCGACCCCTCTACGACCCCCCATGACCGACTCATGGGGTGGGACATCACACCTGAACCACCAGTGACACCCATTGTGGGGTGGGGCATCACACCTAGACCACCAATGGCACCCAGCATGGGGCAGGGCATCACACTTGGACCACCAATGACACCGAGAGCATCACCATGGACCTCTCCTGTGCCTAGTCAGTTGGTAAGGGACACACAGTCATAATGGTTTTTTTTGTCAGCGACAGCAACACAACAGGCAACGAACGCATCACAACGCATCCAATTGAGCTAAGACTGCTTCACGACCGATGTACGACACTCCTGACTGCAGCACATCTGTGACACGACTTTTGGCAGGTCGTGAAGCCCGACGAGTCGTCCCAGTGGCTCACGAGAGCCCTAAAGAGTCCGGGCTTTGTCGGCGAATCAAGGGATGATCAAAGAAGAACGTGTTACAACCTTGAGTCACGCCGCGGTCGGCCCTTGAGTCGTTCGTATGTGACAGGGGCTTAAGACATGGAGAACAACAACAACAACTAGAGGGGCAGTCAGTGGAGCACCTCTCTCTGACAATGGCATTGGAATTTCCAAACCACTCTTCATAATAGGTTAGGTTTTCCCATCAATGATTAGCATTTCACAGAAAAGTGTCTTCCCAATCCAGAACCTGTAATACAATGCAGATCGGTCCCAAAAGTTAAATGACTGTTCTCTGGGATATGGGATATCTACCTACCAAATTTGGTCCAAATCCCTCTTTCAGTTTAAGTAATACTGCTAACGGACAAACAAACAAACAGTGGTGAAAACGTACTCTCCTTGTCAGAGAGACTTGATTAGGTTTTTGCAAAAAGAGTTTTCCGGATCCAGAATCTGTAATACGATCCGGATCGGTCCCAAAAGTTAACAGATTGTTCACCAGGACAGAGACTATCTACCCACCAAATTTGGTCCAAATCTCTTTTAGTTTTAGTAGTCCGGCTAACAAATAAACATGCAAACAAACAAACAGTGGTGAAAACATACTCTGCTTGTCAGAGAGAACAACAATAACAGCAACATCACCCCCATCACCACCACCATGACAAACAACAACAATAACAATGAGGAAGGTCAAATCAAAGAATGTTGAGGCATTAAAAAAATCATTACACACTACATAACAGTTCGAATAATTAATGTGCTATTAATATGTAATATAGAGGTTTGAGGAAAGTCGTGCCTAAATTCGAGAGAGCTGGAGCAAACAGCAGTGGAAATTCTAGCTAGGGAATGTCTGACACAGCTCAACGTGACGACATGGAATGTCACACCACACACCTGGTGGAAATGCCACAGACTCATACACTTGCCCACACACATGACTTAACCAGTCATATACGAGGGAAATTGGAAAGACAGGTCAAAAGGGGTTGGGACACCATAAGAGAGAGAAGAGGCACGGTGGAAAAAGCAGGAGTAGAGGGCACGGCGTTAGCTAGCATAAATCGCCCTCACCTTAGTACTGCTCTTGTCAAGATAACTCTATTTTGAGAATACAACTGCAATCAATACCCTGACTCATTTTTATCTATTCCCTACCACCCACAACAAGACCAACTTGAAAATTTTCTCTTACTACAACCATATAAACTAACATTCCTGAAAGACGACTCGGCTACAGCTACGAGATTTTTGGTGATAGCAGTCCTACGAACGACAACTACAATCGATTAATGCCCCACGATTTTGTTAGCAATCAACATTCGGCTACGAGTTTCAGTTCTACGATTCACTATAAACTACAAGAGTCCACGATTTTAGCTCTAGAATCAGCACAAGATATTACAGTTCTACAGCTGAGTCTGCATTAACAAGACAGGAAATAAGAAATACTACAAGTTCCCTCCATACAATGTCTTATGATGACTACCCTGAACCGTTACAGCAATAAACAACAGAGGTAAATGAAGCCGATTAACGTCTCCAGTAACAATCAACGAACAAAAAAAAATCAGCTCTACAATTAAGACAATTCGATTCTACAAGTAACCTACAAGCAGGTGAGACGGTAACCAAGATCAGCTACAAGTTCGTACCATACAGTAAGAAACTACAATTAAACGCTGTACAAGTAATCACAAGCCTACAAGTTAATCATAACAATGAGAAGATATACAAGTACAAAAGTGAGTAACCCAAGGCACTGAAGAGGAAGTAGCATGAACAAGCAACAAAGCAAAGAGTGAGGAGGCACTGATTTAGTGTTGACTGGAGAGAGCCAATGCAGCAACACCTAGGCCTGCATTCACTAGCCCTGACTCACCATTAATCACCGCTACTCACCATTACTCACCGCTATTCCATCACCACGACGTTGAGTCTTCGGGGTGATGAGGCATGGTGACGCCAGCATAACAACCACCTGCTACACAGTGTGTATAGCATCCTGCACTTTGTATCTAGTAACGATGAGGGGACATACGCCATGAATTTTCATCTATATAGAACGACGATCAGCTCAATTAGACCTTCAACATACAGTACAGTAAGGTAAGGATGCCTTATAGCCCCAATAGCCTTGACAGCAATTGTGAATGATATCATGAGTACTGAAATTAATTTGGATAACTTATAAGAATTACTGGTATTGATGAAGAACACTGCTAAGCCACTGAGGACACTGGAAGCAATAATAAGAAGTTCTGATTTAGAAGCTCCTCACACAAAGGAAGAGACTGAATTCATGAAGTTAGCAAAATGGAAGTAAAATGAAACAAAGACTACCATGCTCACCATGATCCAAGATGTCCCATGTCGTGGAACTGAGACACTGAGGGACATGAACAACATCGCACATACACGTGAGAGGCGCGGATTGTTCGACCTGGGTTGTGCAGTTCTAGGAAACTATTTTTAGATTGGGTACGGGAAAAGATCTTCAAGAAATAAACAACAAATAAGATAGCTCAGGTATTAACATATCAACAGAAACTAGTTTACAGTCAAAACACGGCAATGATGACGATTGTGAAAAATCTCAGAAAGGCAGAAAGGATAACTCAGGAGAGTCTGGAGAAAATAAATGCAGTGGAAGGGAGCATGCCACTTTTCCAACATTCTCAGTAGTTATGGAACATATTGACATAATAATACTTCAGTTAGACAACACCAGGGTTCGTTATCATTCATTGATGAAATGTATTGCAAATGCTGGTAATGGCAAGATCACCAATAACTTACTTCCAGTTCACGATCTACGGCAAATAATCAGTCAAGGCACACATAAACATTGCTTGAAGTCTTTGTTTCACGACAGGAATCTCATGCTATTTTACCTATACTTAGAGGTGACACTAACACCAACATTAGTAATAGTTCATTTACCATTCTTAACAGATAATATGTTCACAGTCAATCAAATATATCCTTTTCCTTCTGAGAATAATGACATCTTGGTTACCATCAACATCAACACCAAAACAGAACTCATTATGATCTCCAAGAGACAGGACACTGTCACCTTCGCAAGTGAATCAGTGATTGAACGCAAGTGTCGTACTGTACATCCTTACATGCTATTCACTTTTGTCCTGCATACATATGCACGTTTCAGCCAACTGGGACAGTCCTTTGTAAAATGCATATCCTTACATGCTGTTCACTTTTGTCCTGCATACATATGCACGTTTCAGCCAACTGGGACAGTCCTTTGTAAAATGCATATCCTTACATGCTGTTCACTTTTGTCCTGCATACATATGCACGTTTCAGCCAACTGGGACAGTCCTTTGTAAAATGCATACCATAAGATATCATGACATTCATCAGCACTTCAACTTCACATTTGTCCTAGATAAACTCACCCACCATCAACGCATCGGGCATTCACAGTTTTTCTACTTCACTCATAACACATGTATTTATTGCCAGACGCCTTAACCCAGCACGGGGTGGCCACAAACAAATTGGCGATATGTTTGTGGCCACCCCGTGCTGGGTCGCCCTGTCCCCCGCCATTTCACTGCCCTGTTCCCAGCTCACACCCCCCTCTCTCATATACCACTCCACTCCATCCTTCCAACTCATCCATGGCTTCCCCCTCTCTCTCACCCCCTCCACCTCACTCACATAACTCTCCTCGTCAGTCTCTCACTCTCCATCCTCTCCACATGGCCAAACTACCTCAGTGTGTTTCTCCTAACGCTTACTATCACATCCACATCCACACCACAACGCTCCTTCACTTTCTCATTAATTCGTCAATATGTCTCTCCATGTGACTCCACATGCTCTTCTCAAATAACTCATTTCCACTATTCTCACTCTTGACTTCTGTCCCTCCAGCAAGGTCCAAGCTTCACTTGCATACGTTAGAGATGGTATCGCAATACTGTCATGTAGTAACTTTTTCACTTCCATGCTCACTTCCCTGTTTCTTATCAATGCTTTCAAGGAACCAGCAACCTTTCTTCCTTGTTGCACCCTTTCAAGCACTTCACCCTCCAAACTTCCATCCTTATTCATCACACTACCCAAGTACGTGAACGCACTAACATTTTCCATTTCCTCCACATCCAACCTCATTGTACATTCAGTGACTTCACTTAGACCATAACTTTACTTTTCCCTATATTCACCTTTAGGTTCCGTTTCTTACACACTCACCCAAATTCATCCACCAAGCCTTGCAGCTCCCCTTCGTCTTCACTTAACAACACAATATTATCTGCAAACAATAGTACTCGGAGTTTCCAAACACTACCCTCTCTCATTATGGCCACACCAACATCCACTACCCTACCTTGTATTCTTTTATAATCCCATCCATATACAGACTGAACAACCATGGAGACATGACACATCCCTGTTTCAATCCAACATTCAAATAGAGAAATTCACTCAGTTCACTATCCACACGCACTGCAGCCTTAGCACCCTCATACATATTGTTCACAGCATTCAACAGCTTCCCATCTATTCCATATATTCTTAATACTTTCCACAGTCCTTGTCTATCCACCCTGTCATATGCTTTCTCCAAATCCATGAAGGCCACATACAACTTCTTTCCCTTCTCAAGAAACTTTTCCACTAAAGATCTAAGGATGAATATCCGATCTAGGCAACCCCTTCCCTTCCTAAAACCTCCCTGTTCTTCTCCAACTAATTCCCCTGTTATTTCCCCAACTCTGTCAACAAGTATCCTACCATATACTTTTCCAATTACACTAAGAAGACAAATGCCCCTATGACTCAACAGACTTCTTTTTCCCATTTTCCTTTGTAAACGGGAATAATTATACCTGACTTCCAATCCTCTGGGACTCTACCTTCCTCCCAGGCCAATCTGCACATCTTCCACATCCATTCTCTTATTATCTCTCCCCCATACTTCAGCAGTTCACCAAGCACACTTCATCAATTCCTGGGGCTTTCCCCATTTTAACTATCTTCATTGCTGCCACAACTTCCATCCTACTGATTTCTTCCTCCTTTCTCACATACCTCTGTCTCCCAGCTATTCCTCAGAAACTTTCATTACTTTCGTTCTCTATGTTCAACAATTCCTTAACCCGCGGATTGCATAATTACCTTTTTTTTATCCCACCCCATGGTGCGCAAAAAATGAAAGATTTTTTTTTTTATTATAAACACTAAGTTAAACATCCAGGGCATCATTTGGTAAAAAAATAAAAATGTCTCTCTCCATCTCTGCGTAGGGCCATGCATAAGTTTACGTACGGGAGTAGTGAAAAAATGAAGAAAAAAAATGGTTTTGTTTATTATAAACTTGAAGATAAACATCCAGGGCATAATCTGGTGAAAAGAAAAAAATCTCTCTCTCTCTCCGTCTTTGCCTAGCGCCATGCATAAGTTTGCATAGGGGTCAAGTTGTTGATGGTGATGCACGGCCAGCACAGCCTAAGCTGTGGCTCACAGGGCGACACTACCCAGCCTGAGCTGTGGCTCGCAATCCACAGGTTAAAGTGTTTTCTCCATTCGCTCACTTTTCTCCCTTCTCCACTAGTAATCTACCATTTTTATCTTTCACTCCCCAGCTAACTTCTATGGCACCCTGTCTAACTCTAACTCTTTCCAGAACATTTTCATACATTCCCTCCACTGTAACACCAGTCGAACAAGGCAGTACTCCAGAGGTGGATGGCAAGCTGGTGATAGAGAGAGCTGGAGCTCCCGTTTCACCAGCCCTCAGGACTTGATCCTGACCATCTGAACATTTTCAGTGCATTCATTTACACAGAAAATAGGCCAGCATGCTCTTATAACACCTCTACCTTAAACTGTCTACACGACACTACATGCACATAACATATCACACCTTCTATTCACTCACTTTATTAATGGCCGCTGCAATGTTACTATCAAATGAGGTGGTACCTCGGATTGCCACCACCGGGCAGGGTAGGGCTGGCGGCACAGGGTCCTCCCGGTCGCCATCAAGCGACTGTACTGGCAGCGACTGTTGCTATTTCCGGTAATGCTCGTCAGCGAAGAAGTGAAAGTACGGTCACTGGATTAAAGTTTGAAAGCCATTTCACATCGGTACTTTGATTCGATGACGTCTTTGATATCGTATTCTTGTTTCCTCCAGACCATTTTATTCCACTTGAAAGGCCTCTCGTACTGAAGAAGTTGATAAGGTGGCATTTAACTCTTCTGGATGTAATATATCTCCTTTCCATAGTATAGTCACATGAGTTCGAAGCATCCATATAAGATACGCCAGCATAGTAGCAAGATTTTAGTATTATTCTTTAACCTTAACATTTCCCATATTTTCGACCTTTAGCTGCTTATTTCACGAATTCTGTGGCAGAATAATCAATGGTACGAGTCTACATTATTCAGAAAAAGACAACGGTACGGTTGTACATTATTCAGTATGTCACCGGTACGGTTCTGCATTATTCAGACAAAGACAACGGTATGGTTTGACATTGATCAGATAGACAACGGTACAGTTCTATATTATTCAGGAAAAAAAAAGACAATGGCACGGTTCTACATCCATTGCATGGCAGTAGCATTATATTCTAGGGGTTCATTTCTTGTAAGTCTCATCATTCAAGATGGAGAAATGGCACTTTTAAGACACACTGAAATAAACAGTATGTTTAGGGCAGCAGTGCCGTCTTATTAAAGTCTTTCCACATTTACATTATTTTCCTGCATACCTTGGTCTTACTTTCACTGAGATACGACGTCGTCTAGCACCTATTCCTTAGCGGTTTACATTAAATATTTCATGAAAATAATATTCACCTATTTATACATTAATGCTATGAACATGGTTGGCATGCAGGTGACAGGAAAATGACTATTAGCGAAGTTAATGAAAATGTCCTTTTGCATTTTCGTAACATTGTCAGGCTCTCCTGTCTTTTTCAACTGGATATTATCAAGGGTTATTTAAATGATAGTGCTAGAGGTATCCTGACGAAGAAAGGTTTAATGGTACTGTTCTCATGGCCCAGATTTTCATCCTTTTGCAATTTATTTCACGTAACACAGTGGCCAAAAAAAACGACAGTCCTACGATTCCACAACCTGTCCATAGTACTGCTTCCTGACTACCAAGTTACCGCAGTGGTGATCTGTCGGCTATCGCTCAGCAGTTAAGAAGGTGAAGTACCAATTTTAGCCCCAGTTAGAGTAAACATTTTATGGTACTAATTTCTCAAACTTTATAACTCTAACGTAAATATAATCTCCTGACGTTAGCTTGAACAGAAGTTATGCAACTGGGAGGATGATTTTTTGTTATTAACATTAACAAGACAGATATACTGTAGAGAAATATTAAATGAAAAGCAGAGTAAATGTTACCTCCTTTACTACGATCATGTACTCATGTAGTTTGTTTTTAATATCTACAGTATAGATTGTTTGGATTATAAGTTTACACAGTGATACATGAGTGAGTTATGAGTTGAAGAAAGAGAAAAAAAAAGCTATATCAACATAAATCCAAATCTCATCCGTTACAGGCCAACAATTACTGATGATCTTATAGGTAAAAAGGTGTACTGCTTAATTTACCCATGAAAAGTATCAGTAATTGCAGCCATGTAACGGTTGCTACCAAAACACATCTTGATATATTCTGCCTAGAATTCCCTGATCTATCCTTTCCCATAATTTTGCTCACTCCTGTCTGTCTCCGTGGATAACAGTGACGTAACGCTATAACACTTGTGGCAGTGACGGGGGCCTACACATCTGTACGCATGAGAGCAGCAGGTGTAGGTGTGATGTCCAAGGCGTGCGTGTGGCCTCAGTTGCTTTTCCTCACGCCCCTTCCAACTTATATAGTAGATGACCCTGACTACCCTTCGTGACGTCACACACGGAACCTTTAATTGGTTGACATTCTCTCTCTCTCTCTCTCTCTCTCTCTCTCTCTCTCTCATGATGGTTCTTTGTAATCAGTTGACATGTAACTTTTCAACAAAATGTGGGTATTTCTTCAGAACGAACATACCATTGGCATATATGGCTTCGTGCATACAGATGGAAAAGATCAAAACTTCATACTGAAGTAGAAGGACATATTTATGTCATTACATATAAGTCCATGAATATTGTACTAACCCGCACATTATAAACATCTTGAGCCTAAAAAAAAAAAAAATGTTATTCATATGAGGCTGCTTAACATTACAGGTGGCATGTCTTTCATGAGTAATTTCGGGATAGGCTACAACACCATGGTGAAATAAGTACATATCTTTGACATTATTATGGTTACATTGTTTTGACGAGGTTTGTAAAATAACTGTGATCTCAATGACCTCGTCAGAAGAAAAATTTTCTTTGATGCATAATCTACTGTGGTAGAGAGGTGGCCTGTAGTCCTAACGGACCCAGGTTCGAATCCCGGCTGGGGCAGGGAACAGTTTAAGGATTTGAATTTCATTAAATCAGGCTTTACTGAGCTACCAGAAGACCCGCCGACATGTCGTAAAAATACCCCCGCTAATACCAATACACCAGTCCTGTATGAGACAGCCCTAGCATGTATTCAATATGGACGGTGGGTGTTAGCGCCGAAGTGGTGACATGTAGAGGTGTATGGTATGTAGGAGGACTGCTGGGCCTTGATAGCAGGCTGTGAAGCCTATGCCCAGAGTCGGACACATAAAAAAAAAAAAAAAAAATCCGATTTTATGACGTATTACAGGATAAAATATATTACCGAGGAAATGAAACTGTTATAACTAAAACAGCTGTTTACTGCTAAAATAACGATGAAATCTTTATTAGGCTAAGAGTTCCAGATCACTTCTGTACAAATACTGCATTACTTGCCTCGTGACATGTTCACAGAACATGAATTTTTATATTATCGGACGTATATTGAATTTTTGCTACTTTTATCGTTAGATATTTCATGTTTCTTTAGAAAAATAGTACGCCATTGAAATGTGTAACTACATCAGTGTTACGTTTTTGAGCAATAAGTCTTAGACAATGCTTCCTCTGAATATCTTACACGAAATTTTAGCATTTCACTGTTAGCCCCAAAATGATCATGGAGCAGAAGTTTTACAGTAGCTAGGTTACGTACTGCTGCCCGAGTTGCATAGGTGCATTCTAATGCAGATACTTCCTTTATCATCTCAATCCCCGAATTTCATAGATTATGCCTGTACTTCATGATATACTGTAATTTTATTGTCCGATAACTGTGGAGGTAATATCACTGAATTCATATTTCTCCTACCACACATCTGAGAGTGAGGGGATGTGTCATTGCCAGGGCAAACGCTAGCTTGTCCACATCCCGACAACATATGCATGGATGAAGGGGATGTCACTGCCAGTGCGAACGCTAGCCTGGCCACGTCTCTACCACATTTCCGTGGGTTGAGGAGATGTGTCAGTGCCAGCTCGAACGATACCTTGGCGACATCTCTGCTACATATCCGTGGGTTGAGGAAATGTCTCACAGCCAGAACGACATCTAGCCGGCCCACATCTCTTCCACATATGCATGGGTGAAGGGACGTGTCAGTGCAAAATCACATGCTAATCTGGCCATATCTTAGCCACACATGCATAGGTGAAGGAAGGTGATAGTTCCTAATTGCTCCTTTTCCTAGTCACATCACTGTTACATACAAGTTCATCGGTTACCTTAGTTGTGCACATACGAACTTCAGAAGGCTTTGGCTCAAAATGACGGAGAACGTTTTCGTGTGCTGGTTCAGTTTGCCCCATGGCCTACTTGTGGTGGTAATAGGCCCCGTACGTTGGCCGCGAGTACTCGTTTACGCAAACACGCATGCACACGGACACACACACACACACACACACACACACACACACACACACACACACACAAAACGGGCACGGATTCTTGAGAGGGAGGGGCATTGGGGGAGGTGTATGCCTCCGTATTTTCGGCAGACCAGTGAATAATTATAATATATGAGCTATTACAGCAAAGCACATATAAGTATTAAGTATCTTACACAGATGCCTTCATGGAATAATTTCGATGAAAATAGATAACTGGTGATAAAATGTGGAGGATTTGACAATGAAACATGAAGAGTTCATACTGGAAATCCACAAATAATCATGCCATCGTTTTCCAGAGTGATGCATCCAGTTCTAACCAACCCCCTTCCACATCCACTCACCCCTCCTCCTGCACCCAGACATAAGCCTCCCCCCCCACACACACAGACACAATATCCACGCATATATTTGTTTACGGTAGTATGATGCCCTTTACTGCTGCTCAATTTTCGTTGCTTTTTACAACTAAAATCCCAGCCTCTGATTTACGGAAGTTGGACCCATTTGTTCCTTGAACATGTCATAGGACTTCACACCCTCAAGCACGATGACGTCAAATTATTTTGTTTCCTCATTATTAGTGCAATTTTACTTGGTGAACTTAATATTGGGATCTTCGATAATAATACCGAATAAACCCCTGCCATCTTGAGGTCAGTTGCAACTTATAAAAGATAGCCTCGTGGTAGTCAGGTAAGTCTTGTCACGTAATCATGATGAAAGGGACACATTTTATCGAACATTTATGCCAGAAGTATGATGTTGGATGTCGGTTAGGGCAACCACTGTCTTAGTGTATAGTGGTCTTTGGGTATTGAGCACATGATATATTTTTTGTCTAGTTATTATTGTGTTAAAAACCGCAAGCCCTGACACTTGTGGTCGTCATTAAAATAAGTGGTACCCCTAATTTCTCATCTACCAGCCGAATCGTAGCATATGTGGGTAATCACTTACTGTGTAACAAATAATAACTGCACTTATATATATATATATATATATATATATATATATATATATATATATATATATATATATATATATATATATATATATATATATATATATATATATATATATATATGTGTGTGTGTGTGTGTGTGTGTGTGTGTCATAAAAAACTTTGTAGTTACTTGTAGTGGAGTTATATATATATTAGACTTGTGGACGAGCGGTTGTTATACTTGAGTAGCTTCATGAGTAGATAATCTTCTTTCCCATTTGTCATGTAGTGACAGGAGAGGTAAAGAATAGTATGGGACTATTTTTATTTGTCTTGGAAATATTAACAAGTCTCTCACACAGAGCGAAGTATAAAGTAGAGTCCCGCTAGCTAGCTATCTGTCTCGCTCTCTCTGACTCTCTCAAGTTGCTAAGCCCTTCTCCCTGCGACCTGTCTGTTCTATCGCTAGCTTCCTTCTGACTTCTCTTTCCTAAATTCTGGTGAAACAGGAGACGTATCACGTGCGTTCCTTGTGATTGGAAAGTTCTAGAAGCCTGTGTGTGAGTATGTGTGTATGTGTGTGTATGGTCAACAAGGCTTTGTTCACTGGTGAATTGCTGACAACTAACTGCATCATCTCCTTACTGGCTGCTTCGTAATCTGTCGTCAGCTTTTCCTCAGTGTAACTTGCAAGATCATTTCCCATTCCCAGGCTTGCATAGAGCTGTCTATCTATCTATTTATCTATCTATCTATTATGATTTGTAATTATAATATGGAGTCCTAATATATGCTCGGTCACGCGAAAATAGCGTACCATCAACAGTTAATAGTAATAACATATTAATACATATTATATACACATTATAATGAACTTATAAGCTAATTAAGTGAAATACATAATATTGTAAAAGTAACATAATTGTATGAATATTGTATACATATAATATTTATAGTAAATAGTGATTATTCAGTAATATTACATTTTAAACAAGTTGTATACATATTTGAATAAATGCATTAAAGTAAATTATTTAACTGTAATACAGTATGTACTTGGGTTATTGTAGTGAAATGCATAACTGTGTTGGCCTTATAATTGTAGTTACATTTTGTTAATGCAACTGTTACATAAGTGTCTTGGCCTTATAATTGTAGTTAAAGTTACATAAAAGTTACATCTTGTTAATGCAACTGTTACATAAATGGTACATATTGTTTGTAGTTACATAATTGTAGTTAAAGTTACATAAAAGTTACATCTTGTTAATGCAACTGTTACATAATTGGCAAAGTGTAACATAATGCAATCGTTTGTCGTTACACAATTGTTACATATCGTTTGTAGGTACATAATTGTAGTTAAAGTTACATAAGAGTTACATCTTGTTAATGCAACTGTTACATAAATGGTGCATATTGTTTGTAGTTACATAATTGTAGCAAGTGTAACATAATGCAATCGTTTGTCGTTACATAATAATAATATGGAGTTACATAATTGTTACATATCGTTTGTAGTTACATAATTGTAATAATTGCAGTCCTGACATATGAATCCGGTCATGCTGCGGTCGATGATAGTGATGATGTGTCATGCCACTTGCTTGTGGAGACAACAATTTGCTTTTTTTGTTTGTAGTTTATGTGGTATTTTGGCATATGTAGTAACACTTACATTTATTTTCATTTGTTTGTTATGTGATCTTACTCTATTTCTCTCTTTTTTCTTTCTTACTTTTTCTTTCTTTCTTTCTTTCTTTTTTTTTTGTATGTATTGATTTTCTATAGTTTGTTTTTCTTCGCTTGTGTACGCTTTTTCCATGTTGTTCATGGTTGCATAATTACTGGCTAATTTCCTTGGGGTACTTTTTTAAAGTTTAGTTTATATTGCACAGATATTATTGAAAATGATATTATATAGTCCCATATTTTGTTATTTTATATAAAAAAATATATACACTATATACAGTATTAACTATATACACTGACTTGTTGTTCACTTGTACCTATCGTGGGTAATATGTGTGTCAGCACTGTGTGGAAATCATTGTCTTCACGATTGTGTTGAAGATGTTCACTCTTGCTAACGTCATTTGTGTTGGCCATTTTTTTTTTTTCCTAGTTTACCTTGTAACTTAATTTATATGTTTCCACTAGGTAGCTTTAATTAATAAATGTTTAATACAGTTCTTTTAATCGCTCACTGAGTAACTGTGATGGTATATTTACTTTATTACTTTGTAGATGTAATAATGTATAGTTGTATGTATGAAACACGTATTTTATGTAGGTATAAATGGTAACACTCGTTGGTAGTAAATAAATGTTATAATAAATGAATGAATATATACAGTGTAGAATATTTATTGTTGGTGATTATTTAGTGTTTGAGTTATGCAGATAACTGAAGTAAGTATGTGTATTTAAGCCGTAACTATACAGCACGTTTTATATGTTTGTGCAGAAGCTTATTGTCTATCACTGCGTATTGTATAAATGAAGTAACTATGTAACTCACTAATTTTTACCGTGGTGGGAATAGTGTTAGTGATGGTGCAGGTGGTGAGTTGACTGACGTGGCGTCTTTTCAGCAAGCACGCATGATGACGTCGACTTCCCACACTGGTAGCTGTGGTGAGTGAATGAGTAGCGATGAGTAACTTGAGTGAAGATGAGTGAGTAGGATGAGTTGTGAGTCGTGTCTCACTCTTCGTTTGTTTGTTCTGTTTTTCTTCCTCGAGGTATTCGTGGTCCTTTTTTTCTTGTGATTTACTCGTTGTAGGATGAAGACTGCCGCTACTTGTAGGTGCGTGTAGAAGATTATACAGACGACTCGTAGAGTTGTTACTTGTAGTTGATTGTAGATGGTTGTAGTTCGCTGGTTCGTCATAGAAGTTGCAAGATTGTTTGTATCAATATATTGTTAAACTACTTGCAAGGCGTCCTGTGATCACTTCTACATCAGCGTGATGATCGGGGAGACGGAGGGGGCTGGTTGGAGAGAACTGTCAGGAGCTATTTGTGAGTTGTTGGTTGTGAGAGGTATTCTTGTTTTCAGTCTTGATATTTTGTAGGAATTCAATGTTGATTCGTAGACTAGGTTCGTATACGTTCGGTGCTACCAAATGTCATAAAAGACTTTGTAGTTACTTGTAGTGGAGTTATATATATATATATATATATATATATATATATATATATATATATATATATATATATTCCCATACAGTGATGATGGAAGGATGCCTTGTTATACTTTTCTATTATATTGTGCTACCATCCATTATGATGAGAAGATTCTCTGTCTCTGGTGCATGTAATATGCCGAGAAAACGTTCCTGTCAATCCCAGTTGGAACTTGACATTGGATATACGTAGGTGTTTACAGTTTCATTGCTGGAGTTTTGTCCAAATGGTTAAAATTTCATTCAGTGTATATTTACGTGGCTCGCCACCATTTCTTTTAAAAAGAATATAATTTTGTTTTACCTTGCTCATCACTATTAATTATTCTTTTATTCTTCTCAGCTAAGGGAAAAGGTCTTGTATTACGAAACTTCTTTCCTAATCTAAACAAAAGAGCCTAAGGGCAGCAGTTAGGTTTTCTCGGTGTTTTACATGGACCAACGTCAGGGAATCTTCTCATCATAATGGATGGTAGTACAATAATAAAAAAGTCTAATAAGGCAACCTTCCATCATCACTGAGTCTAAATATTTTGAAAAATAAAAATCGTGCAGTTATTATTCGCCATATAGTAAATAGTTACCACATGTGCTACGATTCGATTGGTAGATGAGAAGTTATGGGCACCACGTAATTTCATGACGATCAGAAGTGTCAATGCTTGTGGTTTTTAATACAATAACAACTATACAGAGAATAGATCATGGGCTCAGACCACTATACGCTACGACAGTGGTTGCCCTAATCGACATCCAACATCATACTTCTGTCAAATACTTTCCATAAAATGTGTTCCCTTTATCATGATTACGTGATAATACTTACCTGACGACCACCAGGCAATCTTATATAAGTTACGACTGACCTCAAGATGGCAGGGGTTTATTCAGTACTATTATCGAACACCCAAGTACCAAGTCTATCAAGTAAAATCGTACTAATAATGAGGAAACAAAATAATCTGACGTCATCGTGCTTGACGGTGTGAAGTTTTAATACATGTGCAAGGAACAAATGGGTCCAACCTCCACAATTCAGAGGCTGGGATTTTAGATGCAGAAAACGAAAACTGAGCAGCAGTGAAGAGCATTATATTACCGCAAAGAAACATATGCGTGGATAATGTGTGTGTGTGTGGGGGGGAGGGGGGAGGCCTAATTCTAGGTGTTGAAGGGGGGGGGGACTGAATGTGGAATGCTGTTCGTCAGAGCTCGATGCAGAACTCTGGAAAACGGTGGCATGATTCTATGGGGAGATGCAAGTATGAATTCTTGATAACTCATCGTCAAACCCTCCACAGTTTATCAACAAAACTCTCTTTTCATCGAATTGTTTCCATGAAAACATTTATGTAAGATACTTAATACTTATACTTGGCAGTAATAGTTCATTTAATATAAATATTCATTGGTCTCCCGAAAATACTGGGACATACGCCCCCCATGTCCCTTCCTTCCCAGAATCCGTGCCTCGTGTGTGTGTGTGTGTGTGTGTGTGTGTGTGTGTGTGTGTGTGTGTGTGTGTGTGTGTATTCAAGCGTGCGTGCGTGGGGAAACGTGCACTCGCAGCCAACCTACTGGTCCCATTGCCACCAAAAGTAGAATATGGGGCAAACTGAACCAGCACACGAAATGTTCCCAATCCTTCTGAGCTTAAACTTTCTGAAATTCGTATGTGCACTACAACGGAAACCCAAGAACTTTTATGTGACAGAGATATGACCAGGTAAAGGAGTAATTAGGCACTATCACTTTCCCTCATCTACAATATGTATATGTGGCAGAGATATGGTCAGATTAGCATGTGATTTAGCACTGACACAGAACTTCTCCCATGCATCCGTGGTGGAAATGTGGCCGGGCTAGATGTTACTCAGGCTATGAGACAGCCCCTAACGCATACATATATAGTAGAGATGTGACCAAAGTAGTGTTCGCTTTGGCCAGGACGCATCTACTCAACCCACACATATGTAGTAGAGATGTGGCCAGGCTAGCGATCGCAAGGCAGTGACACATCCCCTTCACCAACGCATATTTTGATGAGATGTGGACAAGCTAGCGTTTACTCTGCCACTGACACATCCCCTTCACCCACGCATATTTTGAAGAGATGTGGACACGCTTTGGAGCTGCTGATTGGAAGGCCCTCAGGCAGTACTTCTTTGATTTTCCCTGGAATGATTATTGCTTCCATGGCCGGGAGCCATCTGACTGTGCCTTGCGCATTACAAAGGTTATTCTTTCAGGCATGGAAGCATACATTCTTTTCTCATATCCTTTGACTAATGCAAGAAAGCCTTGGTTTAATCACGCTTGTTCTAATGCTGCCCACAACAAGGAGAGGACCTATAAAAAGTACCGGAGCCAACCCATCCCTGAACCACATCTTTTTTATGTTTCGGCCCAGAATCGTGCTCAGTCCGTTCTTCGCTCTACTAAAAATAAGTTCATCCGTAATAAATGGTCTCATCTCTCCAACTCAGATTCTTCCCATTCCTTCTGGCACCTTCCCAAAAACCTTTCTAGCGACTTTGCCTCATCATCCTTCCCTCCTCTTTTCTATCCTGATGGCTCTGAATCATTTTCTTCTACCGATAAAGCTGATCTCTTCGCTCGGACTCTATCCTCCAATTCCACTTTAGACGATTCCAGTGCTGTTCCTCCATCACTTCCCCCCTCTGATTTCCTCATGGCTGATATTAAAATTTTTTCAGCTGATGTATTTTCTGCCATCACTGGCCTCAATATTAACAAGGCATATGGGCCTAATGGGGTCTCTCCTGTTGTCCTCAAGAACTGTGCTTCTGTGCTTACACCGTGCATAGGTAAACTCTTTCTCCTTTGTCTATCAACTTGTACGTTTCCTTCTTGCTCGAAGTTTGCTCTCATTTAGCCAGTCCCAAAGAAGAGTGACCATTCCCAAGCTTCTAACTATCGCCCAATTGCTTTAACATCCTGTGTTTCTAAAGTTTTCGAGTCTATTCTTAACAGAAAAATTTTACAGCATCTTTCCTACCTTAACCTTCTTTCTGATCGTCAGTATGGGCTCCATCAGGGACGCTCCACTGGCGATCTCACCTACCTTTCAGACTCCTTGTCATCCTCATTTTGGGACTTTGGCGAAAGTTTTGCCATTGCACTTGACATCTCAAATTCTTTCGATCGAGTCTGGCATAAATCTTTAATTTCCTAACTGCCCTCTTACAGGTTCTAACCTTCTGTCTGTGCCTTCATCTATAGCTTCCTTTCTGGTCGTTCTGTAGCTGCTGTTGTAGACCGCCACCGTTCTTCTCCTAAGCTATCAACAGTGGTGTTCATCAGGATTATATCCTATCACCAACTCTCTTCCTTTTATTCATCAGTGACCTTTTAAGTTGTACATCTAATCCTATCCACTCATATGCTGATGATTCCACCTTTCACCTTTCCATTCGGTTACGTACATATCTCAGCAATTACTTCAACTAACAAAGGATGAGGCAGTGGCACACCTAATGTCTGACTTGGCTCATATCTCTGACAGGGGTAAAAGTAATCTTGTTGTTTTTAATGCATCAAAGACTCAGTTCTTACGCCTATCAACTTAACAAAATCCGCCACAGGAGTACCCATTAATGTTTAATGATATCCAGCTCAATCCTGCATCATCCTTGAACATGCTTGGGGTTTCATTCTCTCGGGACTTAACTTGGAAAGATCACATTATATCTCTTATAAAATCAGTTCCAAGAGATTAGGTGTTTTAAGCCCACTCCGTACGTTCTCTATCCCTGCATAGTTGCTGACTTTATACACGGATATTATTCGCCCCTGTGTAGAGTACAACTCTTATGTGTGGGGAGATTCCCCACATACAGCTCTTCTCAACAGGGTGGAGTCAAAGGCTTTTCGTCTCATTAACTCTCCTCCTCTTATCAGCTTTCTTTAACCTGTCTCTTTGCTGCATTGTTGCATCTTTATTTCTTTTCTGTCGCTGCTTCTATGGTCACTGCTCCTTTGAACTGTCTGCTTGCATCCCTCCACCTATACGATGAGCCCGTAGCACCCGTCTAGCAACAAACTCTCATCCCTTTTCTGTCCAACTCTCTAATGCAAGAGTTAACCGTTACTCCCAGTCTTTCATTTATGCAACAGGTCAACTCTGGAACTGTCTCTTTCTGTCTGTAATTCCTGCTTCCTATGATCCCCAGTCTTTCAAACGGAGTGTGTCCATGCATCTCGAAATGAACGGATATTGACTTTGGCTGTCTTTTGTAATGCTTTTTTTTTTTTCTTGGAAGGAATGGTTTGTGGGCTCTTACCTTTTGGTTTCTTGTTTCTTGCAATTAAAAATTAAAAAGCTAGCGATTACTCTGCCAGTGACACATCCCCTCACTCACAGATATCTAGTGGGCTGTAGAGGAGGAAATATTGATATGGATACTAATCTGGGCAGACAAAATCAGCTCACCAGCTTCAGGTATTGGGATCATGGTCCACGATGGAGATTGGAACCTCCGAATTCAGTGATATTGTCTCCACAGTTATCGGGCATTAAAATTACAGCGTATCGTGAAGG
The DNA here is from genome assembly GCF_032717465.1 of Coenobita brevimanus. Classification (NCBI taxonomy): domain Eukaryota; kingdom Metazoa; phylum Arthropoda; class Malacostraca; order Decapoda; family Coenobitidae; genus Coenobita; species Coenobita brevimanus. The sequence goes on from NC_137009.1 coordinate 8,612,915, forward strand.
ACAAACATAATCCATGAAATCCAGAGATTGAGATGATAAAGGGAGTATTTGCATTAGAATGCAATTCAGACGGTGATACGTAACCTAGCTTCCGAAGAAATTCTTTCTGAACCGCATGATCATTATGGCGCCAACAGAGAAATGCTAAAATTTCGTGTAAGACATTCAAAAGATGCATTATCTAAGACTTATTGCACAGAACCGTAACATTTATGTAGTTGCTCATTTCAGTGTTATGTTATTTTTCCGGAGAAACATGAAATACCTAACCATAAACGAAGGAAAAATCAATAAATGCACGATAATGCAGACATTCATATTCTGTGAAAATGTAAAGAGGAACGTAATGCAATATTTCTACAGAAGTGATCTTTTTTTTTTTTTTTTTTAATGCGAGGAAGAAGGAACCAAAGGCCATGAGCCCGCAGTAACAGTTCCCTCCAAGAGAAAAACAAAATACAATATAGAGCCAAATTCAAGATCCGATCACTTTGAGATGCCTGGACACACTGTGTTTGAAAGACTGGAGATCATAGGCAGCAGGAAATACAGACAAAGGGAGACAGTTCCAGAGATGACCCGTTGCATAAATGAAAGACTGGGAGTAACGGTTAACTCTTGCATTAGAGAGTTGGACAGAAAAAGGATGAGAGTTTGCTGCCAGACGGGTGCTACGCGCCCGTCGTAGAGGTGGAGGAATGCAAGCAGACAGTTCAGAGGAGCAGTGACCATTAAAGTAGCGATAGAAAAGAGATAAAGATGCAACAGTGCGGCGAAGAGACAGAGGTTGAAGGGAGTCAGTAAGAGGAGGAGAGTTAATGAGACGAAAAGCCTTTGACTCCACCCTATTGAGAAGAGCTGTACATGGGGAGCCTCCCCACACATGAGAGTTGTACTCCACACAGGGGCGGATAAAACCCCTGTATAGAGTCAACAATTGCGCAGGGGTAAAGAAAGAGCAGAGTCAGCTTAGCACACCCAATCTCTTGGAAGCAGATTTTACAAGAGATGTAATATGATCTTTCCAAGATAAGTCCCGAGTAAATGAAACCCCAAGTATGTTCAAGGATGATGCAGGATTAAGCTGAATATTATTAAACATTAGTGGGTATACCTGTGGAAGATTTTGTCGGGTTGATAGGTGTAAGAACTGAGTCTTAGATGCATTAAAGACAACCATATTATTTTTACCCCAGTCCGAGACACGAGCCAAGCCAGACACCAGGTGTGCCACAGCCCCATCCCTTGTTTGTTGAAGTAACAGTTGAGATGGGCGTTGCGGGAACCGAATGGAAAGGTGAAGGGTGGAGTCATCAGCGTATGAGTGGATAGGGTCAGATGTACAGCTCAGAAGATCACCGATGATCAAAAGGAAGAGAGTTGGCGATAGGACAGAGCCCTGAGAAACACCACTGTTGACAGATCCAGGAGAAGAACAATGGCCGTCCACAACGGCGGCCACAGAACGACCAGAAAGGAAGCTAGCGATGAAGGCACAGATAGAAGGATAGAAGCCGCAGGAGGGCAGTCCGGAAATCAAAGACCTATGCCAGACTCGACCGAAAGCCCCTGAGATGCCAAGTGCAATGGCAAAGCCCTCGCCAAAGCCCTGAAAGGAGGACGACCAGAAGTCCGAAAGGTAGGCGAGAAGATCGCCAGTGGAGCGTCCCCGACGGAACCCACACTGACGATCGGAAAGAAGGTTGTGATAGGAAAGATGCCCCAAAATTTTTCTATTAAGAATTGACTCGAAAACTTTTGAAATACAGGACGCTAAAGCAATTGGATGACAGTTGGAGGGCCGGGAGTGGCCACCCTCCCCTGGGACTGGCTGAATGAGAGCAAACTTCCAGCAAGAAGGAAAGGTACAAGTTGACAGACAAAGGGGAAAGAGTTTGCCTAGGCAGGGTGTAAGCACAGAAGCATAGTTCCCGAGAACAACAGGAGAGACCCCACCAGGCCCACATGCCCTGCCAGCACTGAGGCCAGTGATGGCAGAAAACACATCAACTGAAGAAACTTTAACGTCAGCCACGAGGAAGTCAGAGGGGGGAAGTGATGGAGGAACAGCACCGGAATCGTCCAAGGTAGAACCGGAGGAGAAAGTCTGTGCGAAGAGATCCACTCTATCAGCAGAAGAAACAGCCACAGAACCATCAGACTAGAAAAGAGGAGGGAAGGACGACGAGGTAAAGCCGCCAGAAAGATCCTTGGCAAGATGCCAGAAGGAGCGGGAAGAATTCGAGTTGGAGAGCTGAGAGCACCTAGCATGGATGAAATCATCTTTAGTAGAGCGAAGAACAGACTTAGCACAATTCCGGGCAGAAACGCAAAGATGATGTGATTCAGGGGTGGGCCGGCTCCGGCACCCCTTGCAGGCCCCCTCCCTGTTGCGGACAGCACCAGAACAAGCGCGATCAAACCAAGGCTTTCTTGCGCTAGTCAAAGGACATGAGAAAGGAATGCATGCTTCCATGCCCGAGAGAACAACCTCCGCAATGCGCAAGGCACACTCAGATGGCTCACGGCCATGGAAGCAACAATCACTCCAGGGAAAATCAAAGAAGTACTGCCTGAGGGCCTCCCAGTCCGCGGCTCCAAAATGCCACAGACGACGTTTCCCTGGAGGGTCCACAGGCCGTACCGGAGTGATAGGACAGGTTAAGGTAATAAGGTTGTGATCGGAGGAGCCCAACGGAGAGAAAAGATTAACAGAGTAAGCAGAAGGATTAGTTGTGAGGAAGAGGTCAAGTATGTTGGAGCTCTCTCAAAGGCGGTCTGGGATACGGGTAGGGTGCTGTACAAGCTGCTCCAGGTCATTAAGGATAGAAAAGATGTAGGCTTGTTCACCAGGTGGATCCGTGAAAGGAGAGGAGAGCCAAAGGTGGTGGTGAACATTGAAATCTCCAAGAATGGAGATTTCAGAGAAAGGAGAAATGGCTAGAATGTGTTCCAGCATAGAAGTAAGATAGTCGAAGAATTTTTGATAGTCAGTAGAATTAGGGGATAAGTAAACAGCACAGATATATTTAGTCAGAGAATGACAGGAAAGCCGAAGCCAGAGTGTGGAGAATTCAGAAGAATCAAGTTCAGGAACACGAGAACAAGATAAGTCGTTGCATATATATACACAACAGCCACCTTTGGCTTTGAAATGAGTATAAAGTAGGAGGATACAGAAAAGGGTTTGCTGTCAGTTGCCTCAGACAGCTGAGTCTCCATTAGAAAAAGAAGGTGAGGTTTAGAGGAGGAGAGGTGGTGCTCAACAGAGCGAAAGTTAGAGGAAAGGCCGCGAATGTTGCAGAAATGAAGAAGAAGAGAGTCAGACAGTGGTTCCAGGCACCTTGAGTCGTCACCCTAGTAGAAGTATAACTTTCGTTATTTTAGCAGCGAACTGCTGTTTTAGCAATAACATCATTCCCACGGTAATATATTTTACCCAATAATACGTCAAAAAATCGGATGTAGATTATGCATCAAAGAAAATTTTCTTCTGACAAGGTCATCAAGATCACAGTTATTTTACAAGCCTTGTCAAAACATGTAACCATAATAATGTCAAACAGATGTCCCTATTTCACCATGGTGTTGGAGTCTTCCCCTAAATTACACATCATGAAAGACATGCCACCTATCATGCAGCCTCATGTGAATGGCATTTTTCTTTTGCCTCAAGATGTTTATAATGTTCTGGTCAGTACAAGATTAATTAATGTTTTTTTCCGGGAGGTGTACTGACATAGCAACTCCCACTGAATGTTTATACCTAACTTCATAGGTTAGGCTTCGGGTTGAAATTATTACAATAACTTCAACGAAATGCTTTGAACTGTGTGGGGAATTGCTGGAAATCATTGGCTGATACGACATCGTAACTGTTTTAGTGCATCCAGTCATCATGATTTAATGTGAGTGAGAGATGATACATTATGAAAATGTTCAGCTCTAGATTATCTACTGAGGTCAAAATATTTGCCGCTTGCACTATGATGCTATTATTTAATATACAAAGCAATATTATGAAGAACATTTTCATACACATCATAGCTACAATAATTCAACAGGAAGTGAAAGTAAAACAGAACTGGCATAGTATCTCAAAGCCCAACTCAAATCACCTGAAGTTTTAAATGTTACAGTGATACCACACGAAATGCAAAGGGGTTGCCTATCCAGGTTTCAGTTCTTTTATGAGTGACTGTACCTATTAAGAAACATGTTAATATAAATGACTCTTACGTCAGTGATCTATTAACCTCTCCCCGTGCCAGTGCTGTTTTAAAATGGTCTGACGTAATTGTGCACTCAGTGCCAGTGCCATTTTGAAATGGTCTCAATTTCAAAAATTCATTGTGACCACAATTTTCAAGCTAGGCATGCAAAAATTGGTGTGCTTGTAGGGCAACCCTTCCTCTATCTGCCCTCAGGCAGCCTGACCCATACACCCACACGCTCCCGCCTCACGCTCGCTCTGCCTCACTCTGCTTGTGTCAGTCATACAGTGCAGTGATGTCTCGCCGCGGTCTCTCTGACGAGGATATTCAGGACCTCCTGAGGGTTCCCTACACTGGGGAAAGTGATCTGGAGGATGATGACATGCAGGATAAGGACTACATCCAGCCTGAGGAGGAAAGTAGTAGTGATGACGAAATTCCCTCACCTAGAAAATCCAGGTATGTGGGCTACACTAGGGCAACACGTGGTAGGAGGCCACCTGCACATCATCGCCTTTCACATCACGACGATGAGGAGGAAAGGGAGGAGGAAGGTAGTCCTGCAGTTGAAGGGTGGTTGGGGAGGCAAAGAATTTCACCACGTGGGAAGGAAAGTGTTAGGAGGAAGCGTGGAAGATTTGGGAAAGTTCCATTGTTGGGGGAGACTGACTCATCTCGCCCGCGCTCTCCCTTGCCTCCCCGTGACCCAGCTCAGCCCAGCACCTCAGGACAAAGTCTTTCCGCCTTTTCCACACCCAGCACCTCACGTGAAACTCTTCCCCCATTCCCCACACTTCCCCATGCTTTCCCAGAGCCCGAGGAACATGGAGGCGATGATGATGAGAAGGAGGAAACAATGTGGGAGTGGGAGAATGGTAGTGACTTTGTCCCCAACATTCACCCGTTCACCCACGAAAATGAGGCCGGCTGTAGTGTCCCTGAACTTCACCATACCTCCAGTAGGCTTGACTTTTTCAGGAACTACTTTCCTGTGGAGTTTGTTTTGAAGATTGTGGCCCTGACCAACGCCTTTCCTGCATTTGAACATGGGGGAACAACACAGACAAGACACAGCCAATTTTTTTAACCTGACGTGACCCTGGGTGAAATGTATGCGTTCCTAGCACTTGTGCTTTTGATGGGGATATTGAAAAAAAATCAGCTTCCCTCGTACTGGACTGTGGATCCAGTAATGGTGACACCAGTTTTTGGTAAGGTTATGGGAAGGAATCGTTTTCAGTACATCCTGAGCCGCCTTCATTTTTTTTACACCCTTGACTCTGCTAACGCAAACAACACGGACAGGATGAGGAGGATATGTCTGGTTTTTGATCACCTTTGAGAGAAATTCCATACCTCCTTCTCTCGATACCGAGACCTCGTCATAGACGAGAGTATAGTGCTATGGAGAGGTAATATTGCTTTTTGTCAATATATCCCCAGCAAAAGACACAGGTTTGGCCTAAAAATTTTCATGATGTGCGACTGTAAGACTGGGTATGTGCAGGACAGGTGTTCAGATGGACATCACAGAAGACAGAAGTTTGGGACTCTCAGGGGCTGTGGTAAAAATGATGATCGAGGAATACCTTCATCGTGGGCCCGTCTTATACCTTGATAATTGGTACACAAGCCCCTTCACCTGCACAAAACTCGTCTGTGTGGCACTGTAAAGAAGAACCGTCGGCACGTGGTGAAGGTGGGGAGGAAGCTTCAGAAAAATGAGTTTTTTTTTTACAAAGAACATAATATCCTCACAACAGCATGGCACTACAACCGCGAAGTATTCCTCCTCTCGTCTGTTCATTGGCCCCATGTACACCACACAGACAGTATAGATTACAGGGCAGAAGGGCGGCGCCACGTCTGGAAACCAGAACCTGTCTTGGCATACAATGTGAATATGCGACAAGTGGATCAATCAGACGCCATGATTTCCAGCGTTGACTGTGACAGGCCCACGATGAAGTGGTATAAAAAATTATTCTTCCATCTCCTCGACATCATCAACCTCAACGCTCACTATCTCCACACACAGACCACTGGCACCAAGAGACATTCGAGGGCTATATTCGCGAGCTGGTGCGGGAGATAGTGGGGGAATATGGGGAAGATAGAAGTGCTGCTCGCCACCGCCACACCTCTCCACCTCATCTCTAGACACTTCCCCAAAATCGTCCCTCCAAGTGCAACACGTCAGAATCCCCAGCGGAGGTGTCATGTGTGTGCAAACAGCACTGTAAGGCCACGTACTCAGAAGAAGGACTCAAGGTATATGTGTGCCGAGTGTGATGTAGGACTGTGCATATACCCATGCTTTGAAGAGTACCACACTCTCGCTAACTATTGAGAAACAATAGAGTGATAATGACCAGCAATAAAAAGACGCTCAAAAAGTGTTGTAAATACGAAAAAAGACGCTCAGGAAGTGTAATTTTAAGTACTGCATACAGTGATGACATGTAAATATTTTCTCGTAAGTGTAAGAACTGAACGTTGTGGAGTAAAGTTTTCCGTATGTTCTCGTAAGTGTTAGACGATATATTCACAGTGAGAGGATAAAAAATACTCTGGTAATGTCTGTGTATACTGAAGGCATGTTGTAAATAATTTACTGTAAGTGAAAGGGCTGTACATTGTGAAGTCAAGTTATGCATATTTTCTCGTAACTGCAAGACAATGCATTCACAGTGATACGTATAGTGTTGCATGAGTAAGTGATTTTTCCCCCCAAAAAAACATTACTTCTTTATGAAATAATAAGATTTTTTGTTTTTTGTGGGTGAGAAGTGGACAGAAAAGTGTTAAGACCATTCCTATACCTTCCCTGAGTCACGTTGGTGAGAATACATAAGTTTACCTTGCATAGAAAACGCGTTTTCTCTCACCACTGCTGGGGATTCCCCGCTCACTCACATCTGCGGGCGGCCGGAGGGACTACGAAAAACGCACTTACAGCCTCCGGTGAGTTCCTTTATGGTCATATTCGTTTTTCTTACATCAAAATTATCATTTTTAAGCCAAAAAAAAAAAATAAAATATCCAAAATTGGCCGGCATGGGGGTGACACTTAGGGCTTGGAGTGGCCGGCACACGGCGGGTTAAGGATTTTAGAATCTTGATAAGGTATCAAACTGAACATATAAGTTTACAAGAAGCACCCAAAAATTGTAACACCCACATCATACAATCAGTCTAAAAGGCCATCCACACAAGTGGGCACATGTGATTTTGGACTACGGTAATAAAAAATGCTGGCAAATTATCGTTTAGACATAACAAACCGGAGATTCTTCCTTCCTTCTGATCTATTGTTGATGACATGATTCATCATGCTTCAAAACTGGGCAAGACAGGTGCACACTGACTGTTTGGAAGGACATCAGGTTCGTTTACATAACCCTTTTCCATACCTTGACCTTTGACCTATTGCCCTCAATAGCGAAATACTTCATCTTTTTCTGACCCTTACCCTATCCACCAAGTTTGTCTTAAATCGGATCAAGAGTACAGAAGATGGCCTTACCAGGAAATAAGGTGTTTTCACTTTCAACTAACATTGAACCATTCCACCAGGTCCCATTCAAATCGGATAAAAACGGAGTAAAAGCCTAAACTTTGACCGTGGCCTGTGACCTTTACCTCCGACCGATTGTTCTCAAAACAACCACTTCACTTTTCCCTGTCCATCAAGTCCATCATCTCCTTGACCAAGTGTAATCAAAATCGGATCAGATCTGTCAGAGATGATTCAGTCCTTGGCCCATAACCTAACTTGCAAATTAATCATTTGTTCCTCTCATTGACTTAAATCATATGACAAACTTAGTGCCATTCTGCCCGAAAATTTTTTAATAATAATTCTGATAGGATCGACAGGCAGACAACCAAGTACAAACACATAAACCACTTGTGTAATAACACTGTATCAGCTTAAACTTTGAATAAAGCATGGGATCTGTTCTTCTACTCGTACATACAAAACTTTGAAGATAAACGGCTTTCACTCTGAATATGAAATGGGACCTGTTCCTACATTCAGAAAATTTTGAAAATAAACAGCTAATGCTGTGTATATATCGTGGGAACTGTTTTTACCTATAGAAGACTGAGAAACTAAAAATACGTGAGAGAAACCGTGCAAGCTCTGTAACGCATCCACGTCTCACTGGCTCTGTTGTCGTTTTGTTAGATATCAGCTCACAGCCCCTTGTTTAACATCTGCTACTCTATCTTACCGTTATCACTGTACTCTCCAGTGAAGCTGTTATGTTACGCTGCCATGTATCAAGAACTACTGTGAAAGCGATAATAATTTTACCCTTAATTAGCAAGTCTATATTTGCTTCATACATTCTATCTCAGCTAAGCTTTTAGTGTTAACATTACTTACTACATTGGGGCATGTACCCAATGACAAGGAATTTTTATGTGTATAATGCTGGTAGGCTGGATGGGGGGGAGGGGGTGTCCATCCACTGCCTGCAGGTTACTCTACAGTGAGTAACAAACCATATTACTACACTTGATAGTAACTTTATAACAAAATAACACCTGCTGGCCTAGTGCACTAAGGCAGTCCAACTAGATGCATCTCGCCAGGGTTGACATCTGAGAGAAGGTTGGGGTTTACTACTCAGAGAACACTGTTGATCAGTGGCAAGTGAGGGGAGGGGGGGGCTTATGGCCATCACCCTTATTCGGGGTATTACTGCAGCCGAGTTTGATGGTATTAGTACAGGTCACTCCCTCACCGTGCACACCGCCGATCTAGGGGACCAACTGAGGCGGGAGCATATGATAGAATGCTCTGAGATCGGCTAGACGCACCTCCTCCCCCCTGACAATCAGCACAGGTCTTATGTTCTCACCCCGATTGTCAGCTCAGAGCAGATTGTAGAGGGTGGTATATGTTGTTAATCCAAGCTGGTACGATCGGGTGTGAGCGCTGAGAGCCAGAAGGTGTCTGTAGGAGGCTACATCTAACCAATCCTTAAGGTCGATAATAGGAGGGCGAGATGGGGTGCCCTCCTCTGTCTGAGGAGGAGGGGACTCCCCGACTTCCTCCATGGCCAAGGAGCCGGTCGACACTTCCTCTGCCATGGAGGCGGTGGCAGATGAGTCCCGCTCCTCCTCAGACATTGCTGGCAGCTGGTGTACTTCCGCCATGGTCGTAGCCGTATCGTTAGCCGGGGCCAGGGCCGGGTCGTCAACTTGAGAGGTCGTCCTTTGGTTGAGAGAGGCCTCCAGCCTAAGCCACTTCCTCAGAGTCTGGCAAGGAGTAGCTGGTCAAGGCTTACGAGCCTGGCAATCCAGGTCGGTGAGGGACTGTATGCACATCACGGATGAAGCACTCAGGGATGATAAGGTTGGGCAGCCCATTCTCCTTGAAGATTTTAGGAAGGAGAACACGCAAAGCCCCCTTATCATCCCCACAAAAAGCCTTTGTCATCACGATGCACATCTCGACGACGGTGCTGACCTCCCCTGAACACCCCTGATCCCTAGGCTGGCACCACTGAACCATGAGACACCGCCGTTCATAGGCAGAGCCTTGCACGGCAGCCCCTCCAGGTCCGGTGACGTCCCTAGCCTCAGGACCCTTGGGCTTTCTGAAGAGGGCAAACTCCATCGGCTCACCATCGCCTAGGGAGCGCTGGAGATGCCGTGGATTTGGTTTAGCAATCGCCTGACGGTGCACGAAAATATCAACGCCAGTGTCCTGGTGTTTGATAAAACCGTACCCCGCCCGAACGTTAAACCAAACCACATCTCCTCTCATCTTCGTCTGGGTCGTAGAAGGCTGAGGCCTGCTGTCTGCCTCCCTCAACAGGTCGTGAGCAACAGCAGGAGAGGTTGCAGCAGGAACAGGATCTGGACGTCTGCACACTTCCATGGTTCGCCGCTCTCTCCAGCAAGTGAGGCTCATCACCCTCATTTTGAATGTCAGGACTGAGTAGCCTAGTCCCAGGCTTGTATACTACTGATGGTACTGAAAAGGATAGGGTGATTATATATATATATATATATATATATATATATATATATATATATATATATATATATATATATATATATATATATAACCACACAGACTGTACAGTATACACATACACACACACATAAATAAACACATACACACACATATGCAGACACATTCATATGCACTCATACAAAGTAAAAATGCGATTCATTGTTAGCTGGTAATGTATTTTATGGGATATGGAATAGGAACACGGAAACTGCAGTTTATACATTGTACTTATTTTTCTGCACAATAACACTATATTGAAGTTGTCAATGATAGTTTTCACTGAAAAAAAAAATGTATATCACTGCTCCAAATGTGTATTCAGTAGGTAATTAAGATCAGCAGTAACAATAACAGGAGCTAGAAAAGATGCACGCATGCCACGTAGCTTTTAACGGGTAATTAAAAAAAAAAAAATGTGCAGATCGTCTTGAGATGTAACCGAGGTTTAGAACGGCTGGATGGTGTGTAAATGGTCGTGTGGCGCATTTTACTGAGTACACTATTGCACTACCACCTGTGCCTTCTCTCGGATACTGCTTCACCATTTCCTCTTATATTCTGGAATCCGACGATCCTTCATATTTTATTCATGCCAGCTGTGAGCGAACTTATTCAGCTTAGAAATGATTTCCCAGCTTCAGTCTTTAAATACAGCCTTCGTTAATCTGCTCATGACAAGAAATATTCTCTTAACAGAAAATTAATCAATATATAATTAGAAGTGTATAACTCGCTCCAGTTTTTTTTTTTTAAGTATAAGCCTTTTGAAAAATAGAAAGCTCTTAAAAAGACTGGTTATTGAAAGTCACTTCTTTTTTGTGAGATTTGCTGCAACATCATTAATAATATTTTGTTAGGAACCGTTAGCTCAAATTTGCTCCAATACCGTATCTGAGAGCTGGACAACTGGAACACTCGCCAAGGCAAAAGGTACTGTAAGCGAAGCTGCAAACCTCGGATTCTTTCGACAGTCAAAACAGAGATCTGGAGACGGCAGGGGGGGGGGGGGTCATCTTGTTCGATTACCTGCCCTCTATCGGCAATTTACTGACATTTACCCTGTTCCATTTTTCAGTGTTCACGACTGTACACCCACGCACCAAAGTTTCTGTAACCCCCTCCGTGAAAGGAAGTGGAAGTCAGGGTTAGAGAAAGTTCAAAGTTCAAAGTTCAAATAATTTATTTCCATAAAATATGGTTATTCTTAAAAATCAGTATACAAAGTCACAGACAAAAATACAGTAGTCGTGTCATATTCGATACATGATAATATCAACTACAAATCACTTAAAATCAACTTCCTAAGTTTAGATTTGATAACATGTAAGCTCCCGGAATGAGTGATATCATTAGGTAAATTATTCCACAGTTTGTGTCCTAGTATGGTGATGGCTCTGGCACCAGAGTTTGTTCTGGCTATAGGCACAAAAAGGTTATATCGCTGTCTTGTTGTACTAGGGCAGGCGAACGGACAACCGTGAGCGGTAGTTTGGGACTGAGCTACGAGGCGAATGGTGAAAAAATGAAGTTGGATACGAAAGATTTCTATGTTATTCTCCTGAAAAACATTATACGTTCGTAATATCGTAATATACATAGCATATAACATAGACTACTATGTTATCATGGAGTCCTGTGAAACTGGTCCGTATACGAGGAGGCGGTGGCTGAATCGGTAGAGAGGAGGCCTGCAGTCCTGATGGACCCAGGTTCGAATCCCGGCTGGGGCAGGGAACAGTTTAAGGATTTGAATTTCATAAAAGCAGACTGACTTTCCTAATCTACCAGATGACCCGCCGACATGTCGTAAAAGTACCCCCGCTAATACCAATACATCAGTTCTGTATGAGACAGCCCTAGCATGTACTCAATATGGACGGTGGGTGTTAGTGCCGAAGTGGTGACATGTGGAGGTGTAGGAGGACTACTGGGCCTTGGGATAGGCTTACTGCCCCCGAGATATAGGCTCTGAAGACTTTGCACAGAGTCGGATACATTAAAAAAAAAAAAAAAAAATCTGTTTCGGATCCTCATCATACAAATAAAGCAGAGCCAGTTGCATATAAGCTGCGACTGGTCATAATCACTGCAGTGATTATTTTTGTGGATATTATTCCTGGAATGGCTATAGCTATAATACAGAATGATTGTGGATTTAATACTGATTCCCTCAGTGGCTGTGTAGATTGTAATAAATGTTAAACTTATTTTATGTGAACGAATAAACCACATTGTGATGGGCAGCAGAGAGCATTCACTAATAACTAACTATAACCAGATGAAATTAGAAGTAAGCAACACAAAATATTACGAGACAACGATGATATAGCTATTGAATCCTGCTCCGCCTCGGTATCCAAGCCTTAACTGTTGCTTCGCCTCATACGTACATTATTTTTCTTCAGTCTCTGCCTGATTTATTACTTTTCCCGGTATCCTCTTACTGCGTGCCGTCATATTCCTTAGGGGGTTTCTAGTCGTCCAGTCCTATAACCCCTACTGTATAACATTATTCGTTACATCATCATTCCCTCACAAACAACGTTGGCACAAGACTGCTGAATCTGTTACTACCATTAGTGGCACTGCCACTACTAATCCTCCTTTTCCCACTGACTGTCTAATTTCCCTCACAGTATTACTAATGCTACTCCTAGAACAAATTCACAATACTATAAATCTGAATAATAATACATATGATTGTTCTTATGTCTGTATGTGCCAACCACATTAACCCTGTCACACCGTCGACAACTCGTCACTTACCCATCACGGCTGCCCCAGTTGCACCCCCCTCTCTCCCAGCCACCATCGACCCTACTCCTCCCCCACTCCGACACCACACTATCCCTCACCTCATCCCTGGGTTATTAGGCCCATTGTCCACACTTTACCGGTGAATATACGCGGTATACACTGATAAAAATAATTGTAATAACACCATCATTGATGTGTAGCTTTCCTAACATTACATATAAAAAGTGCAGACCCATAGTGCCTATATTACGGAGCACTGATATATTAACCACAGAACCGACCACAGACCTTTCTATAGCACTTCACCATGATAGTGCAACCCATTGTAGTCCTTTGTGGGATCACTACAACTGTTTGGGAAAAATAACATAGTACACAACATGCCTACAGCCGACTAAAATACACCTGTGACGTTTCACTGACATCCATCAAATAGCCTAAGAGGAGTAAGTGGACAAACAAAGAAACGACTGGACATAAACAGAGGCCGAATGTCTCGCATCGATGAATGACGACCTGACAAAACTGTTACCATCCTGCATTGCAGGTGTCATAATGATAATGATGATGATAAAAATAATAATCACATGTTATTAGGCACGATACAGAGGAGGACAACCACTGAAACAGCATGTGGTGATGCAGTGCAGTATCTGTTTGCCATGACAGAAGGTTGAGTTGCTGTCAGACATTAATATAGTCAGTATTACTATAACCTTACCATTACAGTATATTATGGCGCTGTTTGGTTTCATATGGCAAAGCTGTGTTCATTTGTTTTATCAGGGAGATGATGTTTGTCCTCCTCTGTATCATGCGTAATAACATGTGATTACTACTACTACTACTACTACTACTACTACTACTACTACTACTACTATTACTACTACTACTACTACTATTATTATTATTATTATTATTATTATTATTATTATTATTATTATTGTTGGTATAACTATGATGACACCTGCAAAGCAAGATGGTGACAGATTTGTCAGGTCGTCATATATCGATGCGAGACATTCAGCCTCTGTCAGTCTATGGCCAGTTATTTGTTTGTTTGTTTGTCCACTAACTCCTTCTAGGCTATTTGATGGATGACAGTGAAACGTCACATTTGTGTTTTAGTGTGTTGTAGGCATGTCGTGCACTGTTATTTTTCCCACACAGTTGTAGTGATCCCAGACAGGACTATGATGGGTTGTTTTAAAAAAAAAGTGAAGTGCTACATGGAAGGTCCTTTGATGATGATAAGAACGATCTGTTGTAGGTTCCGTGGTTAATGTATCAGTGCTAAGTAATATAGACGCGTTTGGGTCTGCAGTTCTTATATGTAATGTTAGGAAAACTACCTATCTATGTTGTTGTTATTATTATAATTATCATTATTGCCCGCCTTTAGAAGGTGGAGCGATAATGTTTTTACCTGTATCTGTGTGTGTGTGTGTGTGTGTGTGTGTGTGTGTGTGTGTGTGTGTGTGTGTGTGTGTGTGTGTGTGTGTGTGTGTGTGTGTGTGTGTGTGTGCGTTCCCATTATATTTCATGAATGGCTTGAGCTATCAACATGAAACCTTCACGGTATCAAGATATGGCCAAATCTTGGACCATTTCGAAAGTGGGCATTCGGGATCATGGTCAAAGTCACCATAAATGGCTGCCACAGATCAACTAGTTTTTATCACCCACCTTTAGCACCATTATATCTCATGGACGACTTGAGCTATTAGCATGAAATCTTCAGGGTATCAAGATATGGCGAAAATCTTGGACGAGTTCGAAAATGAGCAATCGGGGTCAAGGTCAAGGTCACCAAAATGGCTGCCAAATGTCATCTAGTTCCTGTCACCCGCCTTTAGCACCATTATGCATCATGAACGGCTTGAGCTATCAACATGAAACCTTCAGGGTTTCAAGATATGGTCTGCCAACAGCATATTCTGGCCGGCGATTAGCATTCGGTTCCGGAATGCCATTCTTTCAATATTATTGCATACCATCAGTATTCACCGTAAAGGATGGACAAGAGGCTTGGTGGCCCAGGGATGAGGTGAGGGGTAGTGTGGTGTCGGAGTGGGGAAGGAGTAGGGTCAATGGTGGCCTGCAGAGAGGGAAACTGGGGCAGCCGTGGGGGGTAAGTGACGAGTTGTCACCGATGTGACAGGGAGAATCTGGTTGGCAGATACAGACAGAAGGACAATCATTTTTTTTTTTTAAATAACAAAACTGAGGAAGGAAAAACAAACGGATAAAAAAAAATCCATACACCAGAATACTGGTGTCCTCCATTCAGTTGGACTTGAACAGCTGTAAGTTGAAGTGTCGAGGGAAACAACTCTGGAAGAACGAGTTCCAGAGAGATGCAGTTTGGGGAATGAAAGAATTCTGATAGGCAGAAGTTCTGCAATATGGCTGAGTGATATTCCAGTCATGAGTGCTACCAGGTGCCCGTGTAGCACGAGGGAAGGCATGGAGAAGTGGCACACTGGACGCAACTTGTTCTGATTGATTGATTGTATTAAAATCTGGAGGCGCAACTGCCAGGGTCATATGCCGCCGGACAACAAGTTAAAAGACGCAGCGAATAAATAGTGCAAGTTCAAAATAAGAGGTAATAACCATTACTGGAAATAAAACACTAAAAACAATAAAATAGTTAAAACAAAATATCCGGTACTATAAAAGTGTAAGGAGGCCCGCCTCCTGAAGAAAGCTAAAAACATCATTAAAATCGCTATGGTCTCCACCAAGCACTGAGGAGAGACAATAGGCACCATCTGCCCCTCTATGTCTATGGAGGAATCTCTGATGCAGGTCTCCCAAACTTGGGCACTCGACCAGCAAGTGTTGAACAGTAAGGGGAACAAGGCAATCATCACAGTACCGTTGAGTGTCACCACTCATCAGGAACCCATGTGTAAGTCGAGAGTGTCCTATTCGAAGCCTAGTAAGAGCCACCTCCAATCGCCGAGGCATGGGAGGGAGAACCCTCGGCATAACCACTCTCTGAAAGACCTCTTTCAGCTTATTATGAGCGACACCATCCCAGTGTCTCTGCCAGCACATACAAATTCTGTGCCGCAGGTAGGGTGTTACATCAGAAATAGGAAGTGGATAGTTGGTTGGGGGCTGTTGAGAGGCAGCAGCCTTTGCCAGTGCATCCGCCTTCTCATTGCCCACCACACCAACATGTGCAGGAACCCAACAAAAATCCACTCTCTTCCCCCGACGCCTGATGAGGAACAGCCACTCCAAGATAGCTAAAACTATAGGATGGGAAGAGTTAAATGAGTCCAGAGCCAAAAGCGCCCCTTGGGAGTCACTAAAAATAGTAAAATAATTGTCAGGGTGAAGAAACACCAACTCCAGGGCTAAAACGATAGCTGACAGCTCTGCAGTAAAAACTGAGGCAACCAAAGGAAGACTACCTCCACGGTTAAAATTGGGAAATACCACTCCAAAACCAACACCAGATGTGGATTTAGAGCCATCAGTATAAACAGGCACAGAACCACCATGACTCGTGGAATGTTCTAAAAGTAGCTGTAAAAGACACTGTGGAGCGACAGAATCCTTTGAGCCTGTAATAGACCGGCAAAAAGTTACCTTGGGTAATATCCATGGCACAACCCTCGAGATTCGAACAGGACTGACTGATACTGCCGTCAAATCAAACTCCTCCATGATATCCCGAACCCTATAGCCAAATGGACAAGGCATGCGAGGGTGTCTACTATAATACAAAAAACAAGACTGTTTTGTCACACACTCACAGACAAGTGAATCTGGAAGGCGACGAATCCGGAGCCAGCACCGTGCTGCAGCTGACTGACGCAGTAGATCTAAGGGAGGCACACCAGCTTCCACCAATAAGCTGGGAATTGGAGATGACCGGAAAGCCCCAGTTGCAAGGCGAAGACCAGAATTATAGACAGCATCTAGAGTTTTTAGTCTGGTCTCTGTGGCAGAGGAGTATACCTCACAGCCATATGACAGCCTGGAGGTTACAAAAACCTGAAACAAATGCAAGAGCATCCTCCGATCAGCACCCCAAGAGGTATGGGACAGTACCCTCAATAGACTGAGGGCTTTCATACACGATGCTCTAAGATTTGCCAAGTGTGAAACCCATGTCAAACGGCTGTCAAACGTCAGGCCCAAGAACTTCGTCTCTGGCAAACAGCGGAGTCTCCTGCCACAGAGCTGGAGATCAGGGTCCGGGTGTACCCCTCTCATCCTACAGAAGTGCATAGCCACAGTCTTAGAAGTAGAAAACCGAAAACCCTTGGAAGTGGCCCAGGCAGAAATCTTATCCAAGGCAAGTTGCATACGCTGCTCGACAGCAGACATGCGGGAACCAGAAAACCATATTGCCAAGTCATCCACATAAAGGGATGAGGATACCCCACCAGGCACATTATCAAGGATACCGTTGATGGCCACTGTAAACAGGGAGACACTTAAGACACTTCCCTGTGGGACTCCTTCCTCCTGGCACAGTGATGCAGAGAAGGAAGAACCCACACGGACCCGAAAAACACGATCAGTCAAGAAGTCTCCAAGCAAGACAGGTAGTCGACCACGTAAACCAAAGGCATAAAGTTGTTGGAGGATGCCATGGCGCCAGGCAGTGTCATAAGCCTTCTCAAGGTCAAAGAACACAGCCACAAGATGTTGCTTGGAGGCAAAGGCTTCACAGATCAATGTTTCTAGCCTGATAAGGTTGTCTGAAGTGCACCGTAATTTACGGAAACCACTCTGTGAAGGAGAGAGAAAGCAACCCTTCTCCAGAAACCAAATAAGTCTGACATTGACCATCTTCTCGAACAGCTTGCACACACATGATGTTAAAGCGATGGGATGGTAGTTGGTGGCTTGGGAATGATCTTTACCAGGCTTGGGAATGGGGAAGACAGTACCCAACTTCCAATTCCTGGGAATAGAGCCCTCGCTCCAAACCCTGTTAAAAAGATCCAATAAATACTGAAGTGAATCAGTTGACAGATGACGGAGCAGAGCGTATGGGATGTCGTCAGGCCCAGGAGCACTGTCACTGCACTCTGAGAGGGCAGCTCGTAGCTCATGGAGGTTGAAGTCTAAATTATATGGCTCTCCGCCACGAAAGCGACCCCCAGGTGGAGCAAAGTTAACACCTCGTGATTCCAAATCACGGCGATGGTGTGCCATTGGCGAGGTAGGATCCTTCCTGGAGATACTAGCAAAGTGATCGGCAAATATGTCAGCAACCACCTTAGGATCAGCTATCTCACACCACCATGGGACAAGACAGGAGGAGGAGGAGGGACTGCGAACTTCCCAGATATCTTGCGCACTCTATTCCATAATTGTGTGAGTGGAGTCTTTGTTGTAATTGAGGAAACATAAGCTTTCCATGACTCTTGCCTTGCACTCTTTAGGACCCGCCGAGCATGAGCTCGTGCCCGTCGAAAGGCATCCAAGCACTGAGGGTCCCCACGATGCCGCCGAAGACGGGAGAAGGCAGAACGCTTTGCCCGCACAGCAGCAGAGCAATCACTGTTCCACCAAGGGACAGGACGTCTGGGAAAACGTCCAGATGTCCTGGGGATGGACTGGAGTGCAGAAGAATGTAATAAATCCTTAAAATATTTTGCAGCCTCGTCAGTACTACTAAAATCAGCTATCGAGTAATCAGGGGAACAAAGTTCTGTAAAATGCCTCCAATCAGCCCTATCTAAGCGCCACCAGGGAAGACGAGACATTGGTTCCGACGCTGTAGACTCTACTATGATAGGGAAGTGGTCACTGCCATATAAATGTGGCAAGACCTGCCAGTTAAAATCTAAGAGGGCATTTGAAGAGCAGAGAGAAATATCAATTGCAGTAAAAGTACCGGTCTGATTATGGAAATGCGTCATATCCCCCGAGTTTAAAACCTCTAACCCTTCTTCCTCTATAAAAGAAGCAAGTAAAATACCTCTGGGGTTAGCCATGCTGTCACCCCACAGTGGGTGGCGACCATTAAAATCCCCTAATAAAATGAAGGTAGAGGGAAGATCACGTACTAGACGAACAAGATCCCCTCTCTCGACAGGAACACTGGGTGGAAGATATATACTACACACCATGTAGGATCGATTTATAAAAATTTTGATAGCAACGGCCTGTAGTGGAGTATTGATTTGAATCTTGCTACAAGACACATCATCTCTGACTAGTACTGCCGTGCCACCATGGTGGCCTTCATTAGGAAGATCAGAATAAAAGGCTCTATATCCAGGAGGACTGAGATGAACTGAGTCTCCCATCATCATCTCCTGGAGACAAATGCTCACTGGAGAGAATTAGGAGATCAAAACACGCAGTTCCTCCCAGGAAGCACGTAAACCTCGACAGTTCCACTGAAGAAACTTGAAGATGGCTATTTAGTGCGTGGTTTTGGAAGAGTCCGAGAATTGGACTTCCCAGTGCCAAGTTTATTTGGTTTGTCAGAATTTTTGCGGGAATGTGGGGGCCCTGACGAGCCTCCAGAGAGGGAGACTGGCACTCGTGCTGAAAGAGAGACAGTCTTCTTTGGTATGCAGGTACGTCCACTAATGGGTTTGTCACGGGCAGCAGCATGGAGCCCAACAGGAGAGGAGGTGCTACTCTGGACCCTGCCCGGGGCCCCCAGTGAGCTGAGAGATCGAGCAGGAGGGATGAGGGTCCTGGCCTCCGAACGTGGAGGGGAGAGGGCAGAATTGTCTGAGTTAACTGGAGGAGAAACAACCGGTACCACAGAGGAAGAAGTGACTGACTCACCTGACTTGTTGGAGGGACCGCAAGCTGCCTCAGTCAGATCAGAGCATGCTGTGCCATCAGAGGGGCTGCAACCACTCGTGCATCCCTCAGGGCTGGGGTCCTGACAAGCAGGGGAGGGCTTATCCCCTGGCTTTAGAGAGGATACCTTCATGTCTGAGGCCACAGCGAAACCATCCAACTCGGTATCAATGACCGGGACATCAGTATCTATGGCCGATACAATAGCACCGTCAGAGTGGCCACCCTGATCAGCATGGGAGGCTTTAGTTGGGGGAACATCTGTCAATGACTCAGTGGACTCACGAATGCTTTTGTTGGAGGACCGTTTGGGGCTATGTACCTCAGCCTGTACAAGTTCGGATGGAATCACAGAGGTATTCTTGGGCATATTCTTGGAGGTACTAACTGAGGTGTCTTCTCCATCAGCAGTTTCCACCAAAGTTGCAAATTTATTGCTGACAGGCACCGAGAGAATCTGCATCCTATCAGACATGTTGGAGGTTGACCGAGTACCCAGACTCTCACGTCGTTGAGAATTCTGTTCATCACCACCAGAATTGCGGCCTGACTGGACGGACCGTGATAGAACTGAAGCAAAGGAAACTCCAGGTCGTATATACATAGACATAACTCGGTGTTTAGCTTCCTTAAAGGTAATCCTTTCACGAGTCCGCAAAGACAAAACCTCACACTCAAATTTGTATTTGTCACAAGCTTTGGAGGTAGCTGCATGGCCACCTCCACAATTGACACAGGTCTCTGTACCAGAACAATCTATATCTTCATGGGAAATTCCACATGTAGCACATATAGCAGGAAGGCCCTGCAACAATCGACGACTGTATTTGCTAACGTGGCCAAACTTTTGACAATGAAAACAGCGTCTTGGACTGGGTATATACAGCTTCACCTTTAAGGACAACCAGGCAACCTTAATGGAAGAGAGAAGCTGAGTGACCTCAAACGTTAACAAAATGGAGGGCGTGGGCAAAAGGACACCATCAATTTTCTTATGAAATCTTTCCACTTTGATGACTCCATGTACCTTCATTTCCTCAAGAAGCTTTGCTTCTGAGTACCTAAGCAGCTCTTTAGAGTAGATTACCCCACGAGATTGGTTGAATGTGGGATGCGGCAAGCATGTAACTGGAGCCCCAGATACCTCAGATAGAGAACAGAGTCTGTCTTTCTCCTCTGGGGAGGTAGCCTCCACAAGCAGGCTCCCATCGTGCTGTGGCAAAATTTTTGGCTCCCTGCCACATGTCTTAACAATTGTTCTATGGACTTCAAAAATGTCCAGTTCTGCCACTTTGACACCCTCTACTGCCCGGATCACCAAATACCGAGCAAAGTGGGCTTGTTCATAAAGGCCCGGCAAGACCTCACGTGGGGATGTAATTGGGCCAGACTTTAAGTGGCCCAGATGTTCCTCATATTTATTGGTTGTTTTGGTTTCCATTAACATTTAATAACTTCATTCCCCCACTCCTCCACCCACCACGGAGCCCAACAAGGGGAGGTCTTATGCCAGGGACAATGCCACTGGCGACCCCAGAGGTAGCAGGGAAGTATACGCGGGTAACCACCGGGGAGCCCGAACAAGGGTGACTCCAGGATGGTAGGAGCCACCAGGCCCCCTAGTGCCCACTTGACCCTAGCCAATGCATGACCAGCCGATTGACCTGGTCGGGCCCAACCAGGCCACCCGTCTTGCCAGAATAAGGGACCAAAGAGGTGAATTGCTAGCTGCAGGGCACAGCATACACAGCGTCGCTCAACCTCCAGGACTCCCGTCTCCCAGCATTACGGGACGCCACGCACGGCAAACACGTGGGGAGGCAACTGTCCTGCCCTAGATGGCAAATGGGCAGGGACTAACATCACCAGCAGGCCTCCTCCACCAGTGATGCAGGGGGCGCTTGGTCCACGTAGCTGACAAATACCGAACCCTACAAAGGTAGGCATGCCTCCAAAGTAGGTGGCACCGCCAACCACGCTTCAAGCCACGCCACCACGTCAAGGTGACCCCCTGCAGCGGGGCAACTTCATCTGAGCATTTGCCATAAAAATATCTGTAAAATAATGCAAGGGAGGCAATGTTCCTTGTTACTTGTAGGGGAGGTAGTTTATTTATAATAGCAGAGTTATCAATGAATTTTGTCTAGTCGTTTTAATGCAACCTCTCCACATCCACGCCACAAGGGTGAGCAATATTCAAGCTGAGACCTCACATGACTGCTATAAATTATAGCTAACTGCTCATCAGTGAAGAAGTTATGGACTCTGTACAATAATCCAAGTTTCTTTGAGGCGGTTATAGGAAGTGATCTGACATGAGTGGTCCAGCTGAGGGCATTGTTAAGTGAGACGCAGAGAATTTCAATACTTTTGGAGATGAGAATATTAGTAGCACTGGAGGTAATATACAAATCAGGCAATATCTGTCTATTAGTAAATTGCGTATTTTTGGTTTTACTAGCATTATATGAGACAAGGTTGTTTTATCCCAGTTCATTAATCGTAGATAAGTCTTGATTTATGGAGATGGCTGTACTGAGTTGAGAGTTAGAGATGTTAGACTTTGTAAATGGGTGTCTGAGTGTGAATGAACTATGAAGTGTTGAGTATTCTGCATATGAATGGATGGGATTGTGGGTGATAGGTAAGAGATCATTAATATGAACCAGGAATAGGGTTGGCACCAGAATTGATCCCTGTGGCACGCCGGCATTAATTGAGTGGAAGTTGGAATATACATCATCTTCTTTTACTCATATTTTTCTGTCGCTGAGATTTGAGGAAAACAGAGGAACAAAAGACGTTATTCCATAGCAAGGGAGTTTGGACAGCAGGGAACGGTGACATACTCTGTCAAAAGCTTATTAATTAAAATTTCAAATACTTTACCAAGAGAATATGTGACAGCTATCAGTCTGTAATGAGAGGGGTCAGAGGAACTTCCTTTCTGTGGAATTAGGTGGATATTGGCTTCTTTCCATGAATTAGGGATTGAAGAAGTATGTACACATAGTCTGAATAATTTAGCTAGAACAGAGGCAAGCTCTGGGGAACACTTTTTCAAAACAAATGGAGGAATTCCGTCTGGTCCTAGAGCATTGTTGGTAGGTAAATTGTCTAAGATGGATTTACGTATCTTGTCTGAATTTTAAGTGGAACAATTTCGGGAAATCAAGTTCTAGTACTGGGACGTTCTGGCTGACTTCCTGTATGGTAGAATATCTGGCAAATATACTGGCAATGATATATGGATTCCCACACGGGTCATTTGTAATGTTGCTATCTGAAGATTTTAGTGGGGGAATGGATGATGACTTGTTAAAGTTATTATTGAAAGAATTGAGAGTTGACCAGAATATTCTATTGTCTTTAGGGTTAAGTAGTTTTGATGCTTGATTTTGAAGAAAGTTTGATTTAGCGAGATTTATTACAGCTTTTGCATGGTTTCTAGTTATTGAGAGATTTTTTTTTTTTTTTTTTAATGAAAGTTATATGCTAATGACTTTTGGGCTGTTGCTCTGGCAGTTTCAATCAGACCATTTTGAAGAGTTCGAATTTTTAGTGAACTGTTTACTTGGTATGAATAAATCCATACCAGCTAGTATTAAGTCATTGATGTGGGACTGGATAGAATTGGCATTACTGGAGAAGAAAGACTGCCATGGAATGTCGGCAACATAATTTCTAAATCCATCCCAGTTTGCCCTGTCAAAGTGCCAGTCACCCTGACAGGTTCAGAACGGGGAGGTTTGAGGGGGCTAACATATGAGGCTTTGATGAGATTGTGGTTGGAGGATCAAAGTGGTGACAGTACCTCTACCGTGTATTGATCTGAATTATTTGTCAGGAATAGATCCAAGAGATGGGCATTATGGTCAGGATTTTCTGGTATTCTGGTTCGTTGCTTTACCAGCTTCGTAAGATTGAACGATTCTGCAAACAGTTTGCACTCTAGACCAGCATCGTCAGTCCTGGCAGAATGCAATAACCATTCAACATTATGTATGTTAAAATCTCCCAAAATGGTAATTTCGGTGCTAATGGCAAAGTTAAGGTTACTCAACTGTGTGGATTTGAAGTCAAATACACTGGGTTCTGAAGAAGCACTGGGGAAGAGATAGACTACACAGATATAATTGGTAATATTCAGACAATTTAGTTCACACAGTGAGTAATCAAAACTGGATGAAGTGAAGTTTATAACAGTGTCAACTGCATATTGAAATTTGATATTAACAACAGGTGCCACCCTTGTTATGGAAGTTTGTGAGGAGATGGTAACCAGGAAAACAAAATGGGGATATTTCGGTAGAGGGTGAGGTTTGTGAGTCTGTTAGGAATAGGGCCAGAGGGGATATGGACTGTAGGAAAAAATGAACTGAATTTAGACTGGTGCTAAGGACACGGATATTGGTAAAGAATAAGGCCGTACCTTCACTTCTCCACTGACGAGCACGACTGGAAATTGCAACAGTCGTTGGAGGTTTGTACTGAATTAGTTGTAAGAGTAGCAGTAGTAATATTGTGAGGGAAATTAGACAAAGTCAATGGGAAAAGGAGGATTAGTAGTGGCAATGCCACTAATGGTAGTAACAGATTCAGCAGTCTTGTGCCAACGTTGTTTGTGAGGGAATGATGATGTGACGAATAATGTTATACAGTAGGGGTTATAGGACTGGACGACTAGAAACCCCCTATGGAATATGACGGCACGCAGTAAGAGGATACCGGGAAGAGTAATAAATCAGGCAGAGACTGAAGAAAAATAATGTACGTATGAGGCGAAGCAACAGTTAAGGCTTGGATACCGAGGCGGAGCAGGATTCAATAGCTATATCATCGTTGTCTCGTAATATTTTGTGTTGCTTACTTCTAATTTCATCTGGTTATAGTTAGTTATTAGTGAATGCTCTCTGCTGCCCATCACAATGTGGTTTATTCGTTCACATAAAATAAGTTTAACATTTATTACAATCCACAGTTACTGTGGGAATCAGCATTAAATCCACAGTCATTCTGTATTATAGCTATAGACAATCCAGGAATAACATTTTTAAAAAATAATCACTGCAGTGATAATGACCAGTCGCAGCTTATATACAACTGGCTCTGTGCTTTATTTGTATGATGAGGATCCGAAACAGTTGGGTCGTGTACGGACCAGATTCTCAGGACTCCATGATAGCATAGTAGTCTGTGTTATAATATATGCTATGTATGTTACAAACGCATAATGTTTCGCAGGTGAATAGCATGGAAATGTTTCGTATCCAACACCATTCGCCTCGTAGCTCAGTACCAAACTACCGCTCACGCTTGCCCGTTCGCCTGCCCTCTCTCTAACCCTGACATCCACTTCCTTCCACGTAGGGGGGAGGGGGGACAGAAACTTTGGTGTGTGGGTGTACCACCCAACCCAAACAGGATGGTTGGACATCTGAATCGAGTGGCGCCACATCAAAACTACCACTCCCACTCACCTTCATTAATGATCTCACTCAGTCACTCCAGGACTGTCACTCTCGATCAATTTCGCACATTTTCAACCTTCATTATCACTCACTCAGTCATTCCATCACTGTTATTCTCAAACATAATCCATCTTCACTTTCATAATCACTCGCTCACTCACTTATTCCACCTTCTGTCATCATAGTGACTGGCATTGCAACAAAGATAACAATATAGATAACGTAACTGATAACCTTTCCCAGATGTGCTTGAGCACTCCGGGCCTCTGTACACAACTTAGATAACATAAAAGGATTGAGACTTAGACAACAACTTAACTTCTTCACGTCTGTGACATATTTACGTTTTTCTAGTTAACATACAGAATTTTATTAAACTTAAAAATTATCTCAAGATGTGAAGAGGTGTAATTAAGGCTGCTATATCCTTCTCCACCAAATGGGAAAACCTGCCTTAACTGAATAAAGTGTTGTACTGATAGCCAGAATAAAAATAATGAGAATGAGTCATTGGAGTGAAATGATCAAGTTACAGTAACGGTGTTCTTTTGAATAAAATTCTGAGCTTTGGACTAATAAAAATTTTATTTAGGCATTCTTTTCCTTTGCCCTCCTGCACAATGTCTTAACTTCTTGAATCCCGTGATGAATTTCTCTCTCTTTGCTGGCAACCACCAGGCGATTTTGTTAAATTTACTAAAGATTTCTCATAGTAAACAGTTTGATATAGGCTTCATTAACCCCATAGCCACTGGGGTGTTCTTTTAAGCTGGATTGAAAAACATCGTCTTTTAGCAGCAAGAGTAGAATATGACGGCCTGGGAGTGAAGGAGTTAAGGTTGTGAGCCAGCGCCAAACAACGAGAAACGTTCAGATTAGTAAAATATTTTTGTTGACGCTAGTTAACAAAACATCATGGCAGTGATTAATATGGCTGAAGAATTAGTAAAACAAAATCAACAGTATTTGGGGAAGAAAGTTACGCTTTCTTGTCAGTAAACAGTTGTTGGCGTGAGAGTGTTGTAGACTGCTGTGGAATAATAGTAACTGTCACATATATTATAGTTTTAAATTTTCTATGATTAGTCTGACTGTGGCCTTGAGGTGTGTGTGTGTGTGTGTGTGTGTGTGTGTGTGTGTGTGTGTGTGTGTGTGTGTGTGTGTGTGTGTGTGTGTGTGTGTGTGTGTGTGTGTTGGTCTGGGGTGGGTGGGGATGCGGCACAGATAATTTGGTACAAGTAGTGGTTGCCACTGTGCTACGCTGTGAGGACAGCAGGGCAGCTCTGGTTATCGCAGCAGTCAGTGATCGTTGTTAGCTTTCATGTGATCACAGTAAGTTCCTGTTCTTCAAGTTACTTCTAGCTTACAGTAATAGCTTTTTCTGCACATTCACTGTGCAAACTGAAACCATTTGACTCATTTAATACATTAAAAATTAGAGAACGTTATTTGGAATTTACGAGTATTCCTGTTATCTTTAGAGGATTGTAAGACTAAGACTTAGAGGTAGCCTTCATTAACCTCATCAGAATCAGGCATCTCCCCATAAACCTTTTATAGTCGCATGGAAATAGTTATTTAGAAAATACATCCTGGGAATGAAGAGTTAACACCTTCATTACTGGTGAGGCATTGGCGAATTTTCGTGACTGTCACTTCAATAACATTAAGGTTCGTATTCTCGTCAGCTTGAGAGGCCGTTTTACCACTTGTTCCACAGTGACTTATTTTCCATACTGCACAACACTTATCTCTCTTACCTTATTAATGTTATTTTCATATCAAGATTCATATAATAGGAAATTCATGTATAATTATAAACACGCCATAAGCATAAATAATTGGGTAAGAAGGGATGCTAGAGAGTTAACTTACCTGACGAGAATACGGTTTTACAAGATAATCGGCATGTAGCAACTTGACAGCGTTGTTAGGTCATTTCATGGCGGACAATCATGGTAAATTTATTTGCATGTTTGAGTCTGAAGCATGAGGGAGTGAGTATGGTCAGTTATAACCAGCTTTATTCTTCCGGGGGAAAATAATTAATAGGTAAATGACCGCTTTATAAATATAAGCCCTCGAATTTAGAACCGAGGGGCAAAGTTTCAGTGGGGTAGATTTTACTGCTTATCGCAAGACGTCAACCGATCATTCAGAGGATTTTCTGTCACTCTACAACATCAGTGTAGGGCGTTTTTTTTATTTTTTTCACTCCCTCTCTTTCTTTTCCGTGATCAAGAATTCGGACTCCTTGCAGCTCAGCTGAAACTTTATCACTGGGACACCTTGTGTACTCTAATTCATGTAATGTTAGGCTAATTTATTCAGCTGAGACTGAGTCACAGAAGCTTCAGAGAGACTGTTTGGTAACCAAACATGACAAGACCTTGAGCTGTACCACCGGACTTATCTGCCTTAACTGAGAACCCTCTGCAGCCCTTACTATACTATCGTTGTATTGCTTGAGAACTGTGCTCTTGGCAGTCAGTAAATCTATATGCCTTACTTGAGCTCTTTTTAATTTGCTTGTTTTGAGTTTTACCTCGCCTGGGACGAAGTCTGGCGATTTTTTTTTTTTCGGGGGGGGGGGAGTCGAATTTATTTCTTGGTTTCTTAGCAACATTACGAAAATAAGGCTGAATGAAATTGCGTGAAACTTGCAGGATATGTGGGCACTCATCCCAAAAGGACTTTATTAAATTATGGAGATAATCGAGTGACCTTGAAAAGTCAAAATCAAGGTAACGGATTTTAAGAGGAATGAAAGATCGTCAGGTGTTGATAAAGGAAAGGCAAGAGAAGGTGTGGCCTTGTTGGTGAATCCAGAAGTACAGCAGTGTGTGATTGAATGGAAGGAGGTGTCATCGAGACTGATGTGGGTGAAAGCGAGATTTGAACGTGAGTTGTGGGTGTTTGTGAGTGCATATGGGCCTGGTAGTGAAAGGGATGAAGAAGAGAGGGAATCTTTCTGGAATGATGTTGATGAGTGTCTGCAGAGTTTTAGAGCGAATGTGAATGTGGTAATGATGGGAGATCTGAATGCTAGAGTGGGAAATATAGCAGTTAAACGTGTAGTTGGTATGCATAGTGTGCCTGGAAGAAATGAAAATGGCGAACGAATGATATGGATATGAGCTCAGCAAGAGATGGTGATTGGAAATACCTTGTTTGAGAAGAAAGATATTTATAAGTATACATGGGTGAGACAGGGGGGTGGAAGGGTTGTTGACAGACAATTGATGGACTATGTGGTTGTGTCCAGGAATGTAATAGGAAGATTGTTGGATGTGAGAGTTCTGAGAGGGGAGGGTGGAGGAATGTCTGACCACTACCTGGTGGACCTGGAGCGGTGGCGTCTTCGTCATGGGTCTACCCACCAGAGGCTGTCGAAGAGAAGAGGAGGACAGCATGGGGGCCAAACCACCGCAAACCCCCCCCGGCCCCTCACGGGGCTCGAGTACCTGGGAGTGGCTTCGGTCGCCCGGGCAAGTACCACATCTCCCAACACAACACACACAACAACACCGCTTTTTCTACACCGAGAAATGACTCCCTGGCTGTCATTTCTCGACAACTTCTTCTAGCCGGGGACATTGAGAGCAATCCAGGACCCACCAACAACTACGTATGTCCAACATGCTCAAAACCTATCACGTCGAGCCTACAGACAAAGGGTTCAGTTCAGTGCAATTCCTGCAAGAATTGGACCCATTACACTTGCAAAACACTTGCATCCAGAAAACATTACACAAACACTGGACCTGCTCCCAATGCTCCTTCCCCCAACCTATCCACCCTCCTTCCAATCCTACTCCTACTTCCTTCACACCTCCACAGCCTAACCCACCAACCCTTCCCACTCCATCCAGTCCCCCAACTCCTCCCATTCCAACCCATCCTAATCCACCTCAACCCTTACCTCCATCATAACCTTCTCTTACCCCTTCCCCTCCACCCACACCACCTCCCCCCCGTGCTGCAGCAGCCAACACACATCGCACACACAACATAAACATCCTTAAGTTAAACATAGATGGCATGAACACCAAAATACATGAACTCACACAATTCATCAAACAACAGAACATACACATTGCCATCTTACAAGAAACAAAACTACACAGAGCACAGAAAACACCGACATTTCATAAATTCACCACCATTCGACGAGACCGGGCTGACGATGGTGGCGGTGGACTCATCACCCTGGTACACAAATCCATCAACTTTGTAGATACCAGTGCACACACAAAGTCACTTCTCCCCCCACGTGACACCACAACAGAAATACAATCAATTAAAATACGCACTGGTAACAAATCACACATAACAATTGCTAACACATACATTCCCCCCCAGTCGTCCCCCACAGTACCACACAATTACTCCCCACAGATACGCCACATCACTAACATACCGAACATCATCCTGGGTGGTGAGTTCAACGCCAAGTCGTCGGCCTGGCATGTTAACAACCCTGACACAGACAGAGGGCTGGTACCACAATCCCAGACAGATCATCTTTTCATACTAAACAGTCTAGACCAACATACCCATATCCCACACCAAGCCCTCTTCCTCCCATCATCTCCAGACATCACTTTCTGCTCCCCAAACCTCGCCTCCAATACCAAAACCAGAATCACCCCAGCTGGCCACAAACACACATACACTAATTATAAGAGAGCCAACTGGGAGGCCTTTGTAACTGAAACAGAACAACATTTCGAAACACTAAACAGTACACCAATCACAAACATCAACACCGCTGTGCACACTTTCAATACAATCATACAAAACGCAGACAAAAGACATCCCTAGAGGCATCAGAAAGAGACACAACCCCAATTTCACACCAGAAATTCAAGGCCTCATCAGACAACGGGACACACTGCGACACTCCTCAACACCCCATACACAATACACCATACAACAAATACAAGAACTCAACCCTCAGATAAACAATAAAATATCAGAACAGCAAACACTAAACTGGAAAAATTACCTCCAAACACTTGACCACAAAACAAACATCAGCAAACTCTACAAAACACTAAACAGTATCACACTTTCCAACAGCAACACCACACAATCACACGCTGCCATCACAACAACAGACATCGTACCCTCAAACAAACAACAAGCAAACTCTCTCATCAATCACTTTTCACAAGTCAGCCATCTAAACCCCAATCCCGAAGACCGACGTATCATCCGACGTAAGAGACAGTTCCCCACAGACCCAGACTACGCACTTTTCACTTACAACCAGACGAAGCACATCATTAACAACCTTAAGCACTTATCTGCATGTGGATCAGACAACATGAGCAACATTCACCTTAAACACCTAGGACCACAAGGCATACAAGCACTTACCAACATATCAAACTACAGCTACTCACGCAACATAATACCCAACATCTGCAAGCATGGCAATATCATCACTATCCCTAAACCCAACAAAGACCCCACGTTACCCTTCTCACATCACCCCATTACACTCCTCTGCATCCCCTCTAAAGTCACTGAACGACTGATACTACGACCTCACATTCCCCTAGCCCAGTCACAACATGGCTTTAGGCCACTACACTCCACAAACACCCTTCTTACAGACCTTACACAGAGTTTTCGATGGCATGAATTCAGCTAGGCCACCACACAGAACACTCCTAATCACACTAAACATTAGCAAAGCTTTTGATGCCATCCCCCGCCACAACCTCACAAACAAAATACTCAACACAAACATGCACAATAACACAAAAAGATGGCTGGCAAACTACTAAGCAGGCAGATGTGCACACGTAACATTTGCCGGGCAGTCTTCTAACATCAGAAACTTCACAAACGGTGTCCCCCCAAGGATCTGTTTTGTCCCCTACACTCTTTAACCTATACATGCATGACGTACCCACACCCCACACACCACAGATACACATAGCTTCCTATGCAGATGATATAACACTTACATGTACGCACCAAAACGCAAACACAGCTGCACACATCATTCAACCTTACCTGAACACAATACACGAATGGTTCACCACAAACAGGCTCAAAATAACCCCAGCCAAATCTACAGTGACTCTTCTCACAAACTGGACAGCAGAACTCAGTCACATCCCATACCTCACCATAAACAACACTCCCCTACCACACACACACACACACACACACACACACACACACACACACACAAAATCCTTGTTGTAACATACAATACATCAATGTCATTTAAACAACACATCACAACCATTAAAAATAAAAAAACACCAAGACTCAATGCTTTGAGGTCACTTGCCCATACAACATTCGGACACAACAAAGAAACCACCACCACAGTATAGAAACAATACATACGTTCAGTGATGAATTATGCAAGCCCTGCCTGGGCTTCTAACCTGACCAAAACACACTACAACACTCTACAGACCATACAGAACAAGGCCCTAAAAATAATCACAGGCTGCACAGCTACTACACCCACAGACCACCTACATCGAGAAACCAAAGTCCTCAAAGTCAAGGATCACCTAGACATGAGAGGCACCCAGTTTCTTGCTGCAGCCTCCACAAACCCACAACATCCACTACAGTACATGGCAGCACATCCACCCACACCAAGGAACATCAAAACAACACCCAGCACACAATACCATACACAAATACTGTCATCTCTACCCCCTCGCCCACCTCAGACCAGCTTCCAGAAGCATATCCACACTCAGATCACTCGCCGCTCCTTTCAGTCACTTAAAGACAACACATGGCTGCATGCACGGCCTCCTGACATCCACTCTTCTGAATCCTATCTTCCTCGTGAGGACAGAGTCCACCAGGCCAGGCTGAGATGTGGGCACCATCCAGCCCTCTTAAGCTACAAGAAGAGGCTGGATGACTCTGTCGCTGATGCCTGTCCAGGATGCAACACAACACCCCATACTATTAAGCACATTATGGAAGACTGCATTGCACACAATCACCTACGCCAACAACACAACATACACTCTTTGAGAGCTCTGTGGGAAAGCCCAGTCTCGGCCATGGCCTTCCTAAGGGACTCGGGTCTGTTCGGCCAGACGGCCTAGGGAACAACTACTACTACTACTACCTGATGGAGGGAAAGTTGAGAGCAGGTAAGAGATGGGTGAGAGCTAGGAGAGTTAGGTGTGGCAGGGAGGTTTTGAAAGTGAGTGAGTTGGATAAAAGAAAGAAAATGATAGAGTATCAGGAGAAATTGAAAGATGAATGGAACGCAGTGAAAGATCAGGAAAATGGCAGTGTGGAGGAGGAATGGCAGTTGTTTAAGAGTGCTGTGGTGGGTCATGCGAAAGAGATGTGTGGTGTGAGACGTGTGGGTGGTGGTGTAAGAAAAGGAAGTGAATGGTGGTGCGAGGAAGTAAGTATGGCTGTGGCTGAGAAGAGACGTGCATATGAAGTGTGGCTGCAGAGGAAGGATGAGGTGCCATACAAGAGGTATAAGGAAAAGAGGAATAAGGCGAGAAAGACTGTGCGTGATGCTAAAGTGGCAGCAGATGAGAGGTGGAGTAGGCGGTTGACTGGGAATTTTCAGCAGAATCAGAAAATGTTTTGGAAGGAGGTGAAAAGGAGGTGAAAGGGAGAGTCTGGGAAGGAAGAGCGAGTAAAAGCAGAGGATGGAAGGATGTTAATTGAGATGGATGCAGTCAGGAAGAGATGGGCAGAGTATTTTGAAAGATTGTTAAATGTAGAGGAGGAAAGGGTGGCTTAGATTGTGGCTGATGGAAGTGTGCAAGGAATAAATGTGCTGGGAGAGTTGAACGATTCTTTGATCACGAAGGAGGAAGTGCAGGAGGCAGTAAAGAAGATGAAAAAAGGGAAAGCTGCAGGTATGGATGGGTGTGCTGTGGAATGCCTGAAGGGTGGTGGAGCGATTATTGTTGACTGGTTAGTAAAATTGCTGAATGTGTGCTTTGTGAAAGGTATGGTGCCAATTGACTGGGCAAGTGCTTGTGTGGTCCCGTGTATAAAGGCAAGGGTGATAAGTATGAATGTACTAGCTTTAGGGGTATAAATGTGTTGAGTGTTGTAGGTAAGGTGTATGGTAGAGTGTTAATTATGAGAGAGAGGGTACAGAGGGAGTGACTGGTGATGAGCAGAGTGGCTTTAGGAGAGGGAGAGGATGCATAGATCAGGTGCTTGCTGTGAGACAAGTGTGTGAAAACTATTTAGCGAAAGGCAAGGATGTGTTTTGGGGATTCATGGATTTAGGGAAAGCGTATAATGGAATTGATAGGGAGGCTTTGTGGACTGTTTTAAGATTGTATGGACTTGATGTTAAGTTACTAAAAAGGGTTAAAAGTTTTTATGTATATAGTAGAGCGTGTGTAAGAGTGGGAAATACTGTGAGTGATTTGTTTCCGGTGAGAATGTGGCTGCGGCAGGGATGTGAGATGCTGCCTTGGTTGTTTAATATTTATATGGATGGTTTTAAAAGGGAGGTGAATGCAAGAGTTTTAGGTGGATGTCTGAGTCTGGTGAATGTTGATGGTAGAGAGTGGAATCTGAAGCAGCTGCCGTTTGCAGATGATACTGCACTGGTGGCTGGTTCAGAGGAGAGATTGAGGCAGTTGGTAGAGGAGTTTGGAAGGGTGTGTGAAAGGAGGAAATTGAAAGTAAGTGAGAATAAGAGTAAAGTGATGAAGTGTACGAGGTCGGTAGATGGTAGGAGGAGGATTATAATTTTGAATGGTGAGTTGCCTGAAGAGGTAGAGTATTTTAAGTATTTAGGGTCACATGTTGCTGTGGATGGAAGAATAGATGCAGAAGTGAAGTTTAGAATGAATGAAATAGGAAAGGTGCTGGGAGGAAAGAAAAAAGTGTTTAGATGTTGTTCGCTTAGAATGGATGTAAAGAGAAGGCTGTATGAAGGTGTTGTGGTACCGACTGCGTTATATGGGGCTGAAACATGGAATATGGGTGTAGCAGAGAGGAAAAGTTTAATGTAATGGAGATGAGGTGTATGAGGAGTATGTGTAAAGTGATGCGCATGGATTGAGTGAGAAATGATGAAGTGCGAAGGAGAACTGGAGTTGTTCTGGAGATGGCTGATCGAGTTTAGCAGAGGGTGTTGTGATGGTTTGAGCATATGTAGAGAATGGATAATGAGCGATTGGTGAAAAAGATAACTAGATCTGACGTGAGAGGTGTAAGGCTGAGAGGGAGACCACGAATAGGATGGATAGAGTGTAAAGAGAGCGTTGGATGCGAGAGGGATATCTGTTGAGCAAGGAAGAGTGGCTGTGCGTGACAGAAACGAATGGAGAGAAATTGTTAATGAATAAATGAATGACGCAGCCCTGCGGGGATATTCTCCCGCATTTGGTCTGATCAGCTAATCAGGTCAGGTGCGGGTAAGGGGATGGGTCTATTATGATGTGGCAGGGGCAAACCAGCTCTGCCGTCGAGCCCTGCTGTGGATGTCACTGATTGCACTGCGCAGTTGACCCTCGTGCGGTGTTGTGCGGTGAGGATCTGTCCCTTCTCCCCTTTGGGGCTAAGATATGAATGAATGTGTTTGAGTAGATGAGTAAATTGGGAGTGTATCGTCCTGTCTCGGCTACCTCCCTTTCCTTGGGGGAAGCAGCCTAGTTATATAGACAGATAACTTGAAACCGGTTGAAGATAGAAACATTTACTATTAACAACATACTGGAACACCCATATGGGCTTTCTCTTTGCACTAAGACCTTTGACCCTGAGTAACCTTAAAGGTTAAACTTAAGGTCATGGATGTTCAGGGGCCTAACAACATATAGGAAGTCCCATACGGGCATTCAATTGGTAACCTGTCCTTTGACCTTAAGTGCTCTAGAAAGATCAAACTCAAGGTCGTGGATACTCAGGAGGCTATAACTCGAACCTGGTTGATAAATGACAGTACCGATCCAGAATTTAACGGCGACAGAATACCGAAACTGCTTTTGGGCGAGGTTGGTTGTGCCCCCACCACTAGTTTAAATTGTTATTAAATCCATAATACAGTACAGAAATACTGTCTACTAAAGGAACACCGCTGTCTATAAAATTGGTATGCCAGATTACCTCAGCTTCAAATACAAATAAGTTTCGTAAATATTGCCTACTCAGTGTACACTCAACTACAAAAGTCCTGCACAACTCGCAATCATAGTTTGACCCTGAAACTGAAGCATCTGAGGTTCGAGGATTAAAACAATTGGTGGTAGTTCATTCCCAGCCAATAACACAAATGAAGGATAGAAAGTGACATAGCCGAGTCATTTCCCGTAAATCATAGTCCGTGTATCATAATGTCTCACACTGAAAGGGTGCCAATATTTTATTTTATCGAGGGTACCAAAGTTATGGGAGAGGAGAGGGGGAAGGGAGGATGTGTGGCGATGAAGTAATACGAAAGATCTGAATTGTGGTGACTTCCGTAATGAAATCTCCAAATAATGAAAAATTTAATGTTGCATTTATGGAATAGATTGAAGGCATCTATATGTCTGTGTAGAACATGTTCAAAAGGGCAGAACATGTTTCAGTCATGTGACTTTTGACGATAATGATGTTAAGCACTAATGTTGTTCAGGTTCACCATTTTTTACTGTTATTTCACCTTTTAAGTTGGTTGGTGTGATTTTCCTATGTGTGTTTGCATTCCACGAAAATGAAATATCTATCTATCTATCTATTGCCAGACGCCTCAATCCCGTTTGGGGTGGCCACAAACAAATCGCCTCCAAGTCGCCCTGTCCCCCGCCATTTCACTCCCCTCCTCCCAACTCACACACCCCTCTCTCATATACCTCTCCACCCCATCCCTTCATCTCATCCTCGGCCTCCCCCTCCCTCTTTCCCCCTCCACCTCACTCACATACACTCTCTTCGTCAGTCTTTGACCCTCCATCCTCTCCACATGGCCAAACCACCTCAGTGTGTTCCTCATAACGCTTCCTATCACATCCACATCAACACCACAACGCTCCTTTATATCCTCATTCGTCAGCCTGTCTCTCCATGTGACTCCACAGGCTCCTCTTAAATAACTCATTTCCACTGCTCTCACTCTTGACTTGTGTCCTTCCAACAACGTCCAAGCTTCACTTCCGTACGTTAGAGTTGGTATCACAATACTGTCATGTAGTAACTTTTTCACTTCCATGCTCACTTCCCTGTTTCTTATCACTGCTTTCAAAGAACCAGCAACCTTTCTTCCCTGTTGTACCCTTTCAAGCACTTCACCCTCCAAACCTCCATCCTTACTCATCACACTACCCAAGTACTTAAACGTACTCACATTTTCCAATTCCTCACCATCCAACCTCGCTGTACATTCACTGACTTCACCTCTCTCAAAGACCATCATTTTACTCTTCCCTACATTCACCTTTAGATTCCGTTTCTTACACACTCTCCCAAACTCATCCACCAAGCCTTGCAGCTCCCCTTCGTCTTCACTCAACAACACAGTATCATCTGCAAACAACAGTACAGGGATTTTCCAAACACTATCCTCTCTCACCAGGGCCACTCCAACATCAATAATTGTGACTCGTACAAAATCTTTAGCTGGAGAATTTTCGATATAATGACAGCATACCAAACATCATGCAATTCAGTCGCACATAAAATCTCATAAATTCAATGCTTCTGAACCTTTTCTTATCATTCAAGTGCCGAATCTCATTTCATAAGATGCCCAATCAAATGAATAGCTCTAAAAAATCCTAAATTCATCATGCCTCTGCCTACTTATGGTGAAGGAGGCATTAAGGAAATGGTCCATCCATCCGGGCATTTGTGCGTTTGTGGGTCTCTGCATCCATAACACTATTGTGGGAGAGTTATCTTCTGAATCCCTTGACAGATTTCAACCAAACCTTTGCCACTGATACAGTATTATAAGATAATAAACTGATTAGGTCAGCAAGGTCAAGGGATCAAAGATCAGCGTCATTCAACTTAATATATCCTTGTGGGCACAATATCTCCTGAACCCCTCGATGGATTTCGACCAAACTTTTGTCAGTGATAAAGTAAGAAGAGACGATGAACTGATTGGGTCAGCAAGGTCAATGAGTCAAAGGTCAAAGTCATATGGGTGTGGGCGCCCTTTTTCCTGAACTCCTCAACAGATTTTGAACAAAGTTTTATCAGGGATACAGTATGAAGGGATGATGATCTAATTAGTTCTAAGGTCAAGGGGAGACAGGTCATGGTCATATGGATGTGGGTGTGATACCTCTTGAACCCCTTGACAGATTTCGACCAAACTATTGTCACAGGTAAAGTATGAAGAGATTATGAACTGAATAGGTCAGCAAGGTCAATGCATCAAAGGCCAGGGTCATACGGGGCTGACTTATTATATCTTTTATCTCATATCAACCTACAATGAACCCTGTCATGGAAGATGTATGGCGAGTCCTTGCGCAAGGCCTGACAGAGACGGAGGCATAACGAGAGACACTGCATCGACAGCTCGGTGCCCGAATTCTTGGCGTTTCACTAAGTTCAGTTATATGAGAATCTTATTTTTTTTCTTTACTTAAAAACATGGTAAATTTTGAGAAAGTTCCTTTCACATAGTCCTGTTAATTTGTAGTAAAGAAAAAAAAACTGCAATTTATGTCTAAGTCCAGTATTTCTACAAAACTGCACAATCACAGACTGGCCACTTGCAACCCGTGGGCAGCAAATGTTAACTCTTTCTAAGCGTTCACGCTCGCACGAACAACATTCTGGTTATTAATGCAGTTCAACCCTTCGTTACTATGGACACACTTAGGTATTTATCCAGTCTAACACCAGTTGGGACTGATGTGATGCTCTTACCAGAGATGTTTATATGACATGCCCGTAAATGTTGTTTAATAGCGATAGTAATAATAATCATTATCATTATCTGGACCTACTTTCCCACCCTAGGGCACGGTCATGAGTAGCAATGTCCAGACAACCAAGTTTGCCCAGTTCAATGGGACATGCTTCAATTCATTCATCATTCAAGAAGCTGGAATCCTGGCCCTATCTGATACACCCAAAACTTTCACCACATTTTGCAGTTTCACATAAACGCATCCAGCAGAGTCACTTCAGGCACTGTCACGTTAATAAGGAGTGGCAAATACCTGTTCATGCACTTCTTCCCACAACACTAATCCAGCCAGCTCGATCTCTTGTCAGTCCCTTAGCTTCACCGACTTCCATACCTCTCTTCCTCACACACTCATCCACCATATCCTTCCACCTTCTCCTTGGCCTACATAGCCTCCTTCCTCCACCAAATTTGCTCAGATGTACCTTTTTCACCAGTCTACTGTTAGCCATTCTCTCAACATAACCATACCGTCTAACTACAATTTCTTCTATTCTGGTGTCCACAGACTTCCTCACTCCGCATCTTTCACGAATCACATTATTTCGTATCCTATCCACTCTCTGTACTCCACATACGGCCTACATTCCTCAGCAGTCCCATCTCCACTGCTTTCACTCTTGACTTTTCATTTTCATGCCAGACCATACTCTCACATGCATCTGTTAAAATTGGCACTAACACTCCTTAATGTAGGCCTCGTGCAGCTACAGCACTCAAACCTTTTTCTTATCAAGGCCATCATAGCACTAGCTACTTTTCTTCCTTGTGTCACTCTATTTTCCACTTCTTTTGCACATCTTCCTCTCTCTTCCATCAGTGTACCGAGGTATTTCAACTCTCTGACTAATTTCAGTCTCTCTCCATTCACTGTAACATTACACTAGGAGTCACCTTCTCTCTCAATAACCATCACCTTACTCATTAATATATTTACTTCCTAAGACACGACACTCACAGACATCAGCAAAACTCTGCACTAACCTACCCAGTCCTTGTCCGGTATTTGCAAGTAGTACTGCATCATCAGTATACAACAAATTTGAGATATACCATCCATTACCATTCATTACCAACGCCAACCCTTTCTCCATTACTCGTCTTTTTACTTCTCTCATCATCGTATCCATATATATATATATATATATATTGAACAACCATGGGGACATCACACAACCTTGTCGCACTCCCACACCAATCGTGAACCTTTCACTTACCTACCCGTTTACCCTTGCATTTGCCTCACTAACGTCATAAAAACTCTTGACTGCGCCTATCAGCTTTCCATCTACACCCTACACCCGCAAAACCTTCCTCAATCCTTCTCTGTTTACTTTGTTGTATGCTTTCTCCAAATTCATAAATGCCATAATCACCTTATATTCCTTCTCACAAGCCTTCGTCCCTCTGTGTCTTACTGCAAATATTTCATCTACACATCCTCTGCCACTCTTAAAGCAACCCTGTTCATCACTCGCTAGGTCTTCTGACATTTCTCTGACTTTCTCTATGATAATTCATCGATATACTTTCCCCATCACACCCAGTAAACATCTATCTATCTATCTATTGCCAGACGCCTCAATCCCGTTTGGGGTGGCCACAAACAAATCGCCTCCAAGTCGCCCTGTCCCCCGGCATTTCACTGCCCTGCTCCCAACTCACACCCCCCTCTCTCATATACCTCTCCACCCCATCCCTCCATCTCATCCTCGGCCTCCTCCTCCCTCTTCCCCTCTCCACCTCACTCACATACACTTTCTTCGTCAGTCTTTCACCCTCCATCCTCTCCACATGGCCAAACCACCTCAGTGTGTTCCTCATAACGCTTCCTATCACATCCACATCAACACCACAATGCTCCTTTATATCCTCATTCGTCAGCCTGTCTCTCCATGTGACTCCACAGGCTCCTCTTAAATAACTCATTTCCACTGCTCTCACTCTTGACTTGTGTCCTTCCAGCAATGTCCAAGCTTCATTTCCGTACGTTAGAGTTGGTATCACAATACTGTCATGTAGTAACTTTTTCACTTCCATGTTCACTTCCCTGTTTCTTATCACTGCTTTCAAAGAACCAGCAACCTTTCTTCCCTGCTGTACCCTTTCAAGCTCTTCACTCTCCAAACCTCCATCCTTACTCATCACACTACCCAAGTACTTAAACGTACTCACATTTTCCAATTCCTCACCATCCAACCTCGCTGTACATTCACTGACTTCAAGTCTCTCAAAGACCATCACTTTACTCTTCCCTACATTCACCTTTAGATTCCGTTTCTTACACACTCACCCAAACTCATCCACCAAGCCTTGCAGCTCCCCTTCGTCTTCACTCAACAACACAGTATCATCTGCAAACAACAGTACAGGGAGTTTCCAAACACTATCCTCTCTCATCAGGGCCACTCCAACATCCACTACCCTACCCTGTACCTCTTTTATTACCCCATCCATGTACAGATTGAACAACCATGGAGACATGACACATCCCTGTTTTAACCCAACTTTCAAAGAGAAAAATTCACTTAGTTCACCATCCACACGCACTGCAGCCTTCGCACCATCGTACATACTCTTCACAGCATTGAACAACATCCCATCTACTCCATATATTCTTAACACTTTCCACAATCCTTGTCTATGCCACGATAATTCTTGGACTCACTTCGTTCACCTTTATTTTTGTACAAGGGTACAATCACAGCCTTTTTTTCACTCTGCTGGCACACTTTCACTCACCCATGCCTTCTTATTTATCTCCAACAAGCACTTCATTCCGCTCTCTCCACTACACTTAATCTATTTGCGCCCAGCGTCCTCAATATGGCACGGAACTGGGTATTGTCAAAAGTTATTAAAGGAGGGAACTCCGGGGTAGGGACCTATGAGATTCGCGACTATGAGCCAATAGGCGGAGGGCAGCACACTTGCACCCTTCCAGCAAAATCCCTCCTACAGGAGCCCTGGGAGTTAATGGGTTACTCATCTCTGCATACACCTCATCAACCGCAGCTTCTTTCCCATTTTTCAAATGCTGCACAGCAGTCCTCTCCGGTGCGAGTGTCACGTTTCCTGGCACTGCATAATAATAGTAAATAATCTATCCATCTATCTATTGTCAGACGCTGTAATCCCGTAAGGGGTGGCCACAAACAAATCGCCTCCATGTCGCCCTTTCCCCCTCCATTTCATTGCCCTTATCCCAGCTCACACCCCCCTCTCGCATATAGCTCTCCACTCCATCCCTACATCTCATCCTTGGTCTCCCCCTCCCTCTCTCTCATCCACCTCACTCAAGTACACTCTCCTCGTCAGTCTCTCACTCTCCATCCTATCTACATGGCCAAACCACCTCAGTGTGTTTCTCCTAACGCTTCCAATCGCATCCACATCCACACCACAACGCTCCTTCACTTCCTCATTTGTCAGTCTGTCTCTCCATGTGACTCCACATGCTCCTCTCAAATAACTCACTTCCATTGCTCTCACTCTTGACTTCTGCCCCTCCAGCAAGGTCCAAGCTTCACTTTCATTCTTAGAGTTGGTATCACAATACTGTTATGTAGTAGCTTTTTCACTTCCATGCTCACTTCCCTGTTTCTTATCAATACTTTCAAGGAACCAGCAACCTTTCTTCCCTGTTGTACCCTTTCAAGAACTTCACCCTCTAAACTTCCATCCTTACTCATCACACTACTCAAGCACTTAAATGCACTCACATTTCCCATTTCCTCCACATCCAACCTCACTGTACATTAACTGACTTCACCTCTCTCGAATACCATAACTTTATTCCTCCCTACATTGGCTTTTAGATTCCATTTCTTACACACTCTCCCAGACTCATCTGCAAAGCCTTGCAGCATCCCTTTGTCTTCATTTAACAACACAGTATCATCTGGACACAACAGTACAGGGAGTTTCCAAATAATGCACTCTCTCACTAGGGCCGCTCCAACATCCACTGCCCTACCTTGTATCTCTTTTATAACCCTATCCATATACAGACTGAACAACCATGGAGACATGACACATCCTTGTTTCAGCCCAACCTTCAAATAGAAAAATTAACTCAGTTCACTATCCACAAGCACTGCAACCTTAGCACCTTCATACATACTCCACATCATTCAACAACTTCCCACCTACTCCATATAGTCTTAATACTTTTTACAATCCTTGTCTATCCACCCGGTAATATGCTTTCTCCATATCCATGAAGGCTGCATACAACTTCTTTCCCTTCTCTAGAAACACTAGAGCTCTAAGAATGAATATCTGATCTACACAACCTCTTCCCTTCCTAAAACCTCCTTGTTCTTCTCCAACTAATTCCTCTGTTATTTCCCTAACTCTGTCAATAAGTATCCTACCATAAACTTTTCCTATTACACTAAGAAGACAAATGCCACCATGATTACCACACACTTCTTTTTCCCCTTTTCGTTTGTACAGGAGAATAATTATACCTATCTTTCAATCCTCTGGAACTCTACCTTCCTCCCAGGCCAATCTGCACATCTTCCACATAGATCCTATTACTATCTTTCCTCCATGCTTCAGCATTTCACCACACACTCGATCAATTCCTGAGGCTTTCCCCATTTTAACTTTCTTCATTGCTTTCATAACTTACATCCTACTGATTTCTTCCTCTCTTCTCATATCACTCCTTCTCCCAGCCATTCCCCAACCACTTATACTTGCATTACTGTCATTT
The DNA here is from genome assembly GCF_032717465.1 of Coenobita brevimanus. Taxonomy (NCBI): domain Eukaryota; kingdom Metazoa; phylum Arthropoda; class Malacostraca; order Decapoda; family Coenobitidae; genus Coenobita; species Coenobita brevimanus. The sequence continues at coordinate 8,655,801 of NC_137009.1, forward strand.
TTATGTTCAACAATTCCTTAAAGTGTTCTTTCCATCTGCTCACTTTTTCTCCCTTCTCAACTAGCAATCTACCATTTTTATCATTCACTCCCCAACTAACTTCTTTGGCACCCTATCGAACTCTCTTTACCTATTTCCAGAACATTTTCTCACATTCCCTCCACTTTACACTAAAGTTCCTTCCAAATTCCTCATCCACTATCTTCTTACTCTCTCTTACTAATCTTTCCACCTCTCTCTTCCTCTCTACATACAACTCTCTTTTCCTTCTCTCAACTTCTTACACGCCCCTGTTTCTCATCCACATACTATATGTCTTCTTCTTTTGTGCCACAGCCTCTCTCACCTCTTCATTACACCATGCTGTTCCCTGCACCCCTTTTCGTCTTCTCTTCACCCCACACACCACCTGACATGCTGCTCAGATTTCTTTTGTGAATATCTTGCACACACCTTCCACGTCCCCCATCTGCTCGAATCCATATTTACCCAATCGCTCCTCCACTTCTTTCTTATATTCTGCCTTTTTTCCATCCTCTTGTAACTTCTCCACCCTCCTTGTATGAACTACTTCCTCCTGTCCTTCCCTTCTATTACTCCATTTCATTTGGACTTTGTGGTCAAAAACTTCAGTCCCCCAACCTCTATATACTCTTGCATCCATTACACACCTTCTCATCCTTTCATCCACATACACATAAACAAACATCGCATTCCATTCATTCAGTTCACCACCTACCCTTCTCATCACTCGCCACGTATACCTATGGATCACTTTGTGCCTGAAGAGGGTATTAGCCATCACCAACCCCCTACCGGCACAAATGTCCACTAAAGCACTACCATTCTCATCCGTCTCTGCAGGCACACCCCACTCACCAACTACTCCCTCCACCTCCACATTCCCTACTTTTCCATTCATATCTCCAATCAAAAACACTCTCTCATTCCTTTCAAACTTTTCCATGCACCATGCTACATTTATCCGGAACTCTTCTCTCACTCTGCATTGGCGCATACACTCAGACAGTCACCCACATTTGTAGTCCAACTTTCACTCTTATCCACACAATCCTTGAGTCAACTGATCCGTATTCTCTTATATTCTCCTTCCATTCCTTACACACAACAATACACACTCCTTCTTTTGCCTTCTCATTCTGTTTTACTCCTGCACATATACCCCATCTATACTCTCACACTCTCACCTCCCCATTTAGTTTCAGTTAATCCACATACGTCCGCCTTCGCACCTTAAGCACCTGGACAATCTCTCGCTCTTTCACCTCATCATTTGCACCCCTTACATTCCATGTAGCTATCTGAACTACGTCCTTTTTTCGGTTCTTAGTCGTCACCTTTTGGTCAGTCCTGGTCCGAGGCTTCATGTTCGTATTTTTAGTTAGTTGTTTTCCGGGGAGGGGCACTAACCCTCTGTCAACCCACTTGTTGTCACGTAAGGAACACGTGTAGGTTGGTTGTAAGGTTACCACCAGCATGGTAAGTACTTTCCTGGTTTACAGGAAATCATTTGGCTTGTCATTCAGTGTAGAGCTACCCTAAAAACAGAGTACAGTACCACTACACTAAGTGGGTGGATGATGGACGACCCCACCTACCACCTATAATAATAATAATAATAATAATATTATCATTATTATTATTATTATCATCATCATCATGAAAATAATAATAATGTGAACTTTTGTTTCTCCAAAGCACCAGCCTCTCCAGTGTAATTCACTAGCAATTATATCACGCTTTAAACTTAATACTTAAATGTACTGTAACATTATGTATATTCAGTACAAATTTAGTCTGGAAAACTAGCAGTAACTAAACCCTGTAATTATCGATCACAACACATCTTTCAAGACTGCAGTTTCACGAAAAGACAAAGGCTTTTAGTTGTCCGTCAAATGATGCAACAGAGGTCAACTGTCACATTGATAAAGGCGACCTATGAGTATTTTATAACCAAGAGGCCACATGTGATAACGACTGATCAGAGGAAGATGAGTAAAGTACAGCTGGTTGTTAGAGACGCAAAGCAACAACAGCATCAAAACTGAATGTGCCAACAGGTGTTTTAACAGTTCAACACTCAGAAGATACCTGGTAGACCAATCCACAGTAAATTATAATAATCAGCACAAGGCAAAATCATTGTTTGAAACAGTAGTAAGAGGGGCGTCCTTGCAAACCACCGAACCCCCAGCTCCCCTAACTGTACATTGTGGTTTGCAGATGCGGGTGTGGTTGCTGCTGGTGGCTGCGGTGGCGTGTGTGTCATCTGTGCAGGCGGGTCGTATCCTCTTCCTCAGTCCTATAGCGTCAAAGAGCCACAAGAACTTTTTTATGGGCATCGTCAACGCACTGGCAGACCATGGCAATCAGGTGACTTATTACACACACACACACACACACACACACACACACACACACACACACACACACACACACACACACACACACACACACACACACACACACACACACACACGCACAAACAAACACACTAGAGAGAGAGAGAGAGAGAGAGAGAGAGAGAGAGAGAGAGAGAGAGAGACCTTTATAATGTGCAGTCAAGTGACTTAATTACACACACACACACACACACACACACACACACACACACGAGAGAGAGAGAGAGAGAGAGAGAGAGAGAGAGAGAGAGAGATGACGCAGATCGCTTTGCATCTGGCCACACCTTAAAATATCTTCATATGAGTGAAGCTCCGTACTGGGTAAATTAAATGATTTTCTAATATAGCAGACCAAATATAAGCGAAACAGTGTTGTCCAAATAAATGAATACAGTACATACAATTCAGTGCATCAAAAGAATCCACTGATACAATGATAATATCAGCTGGGTGTCGTCACTATCACCAGGCTGGCAGCAGGGAGGTGCAAATTTGTAAGTAAATCTTACCGTATCTTTCTAATTATGAATTATCTTTCTGCATGATGAGTACTAGCTTTGGAAAAGGTGCTATGGAAGGAGTTCAATTAAGAGATAAAAGGTAGACAAGCCAAAACTGGTTAAGTTTAAACATATATGGTAATAAATTAGTAGAGAAAGTGAATAAACTGGAGACAACTTTTCAAATGGAAATAGCTGAAATTAAAGATGAACTACACATGCAGGAGGAAGAAAATGAAAAAAAATAAAGGAATTAGACAAAAAAGACACAACAATAGATGAGCTGTCGTTTAAGGTAGTTTCACTGATAATTAAGACAAGTGAAATGGCCATGCCACGTTGAGTACACCGCTTCCCATCCGATCAGCGAAGTTAAGCAACGTTGGGTCTGGTTAGTACTTGGATGGGTGACCGCCTGGGAACACCAGATGCTGTTGGCATCCCTACGTGTCAAGTGGGGTTGGTGGAGGATTAGTGTCCCTCCCTGTAAAACAATTAACTCTAAGCCCTTGGCCACCCCGTTTGGGATACATGGCGTCGGGCAATGGATGGATGGATGGAAATGGCGAATACAGTTATCAACCATGAGAGATTTAAGGAGTTCAAAAATGATACAGAGACTGCAAACAAGCAGTCTGGTAGATCAAAGCCGCGATATTGATGAGAAGATAACCCGGGTCAATGAGATAATGAGAAACTGCAGAGATGAACTATAAACTATGTATGCTGAAATGGTTAAAGTAATGAAGGATCTAGAAACAAAAGTCGAAGAAAAATGCATTAGAAAGGAAGTGAAAGAAATGATTAAAAACAACCCAAAACTGGTCAAGGAATCAGCAGATATCAACAAATCTCCAGTAATCCCTGAAAAAGATGAAGATGAAAAGAAACAGAATCTCGAGAGACAAAAAGGAGATGGTAAATATAATGAACATATTGAAAAATGTATCAGAGGACATCTGTGATCAAGATATGGAGGAACACAAAAGGCTAGGGCAATATGAGAGAAATAAGACAAGGACCCAGAAAGTAACCTTCCAAAATGTGAACACTGTATTGAAAATATTTAAAAATGCTAACAAACTAATGGAAAAAGAGTAATTAAAAAAATGGATAAAAAAAAGGCATAAACCAGGAGGAATGGGGATAACTATAAGAGAAGAGGGAAGAAGCAAAAAAAAAAAAAAAATGAGGAAAGATCAGAGGAAGAGAGGAGCATTTTTTTTTTTTTTTTTTTTTACAAAGTAGTGGGATTACGAGTAAGAAAGTGGTACATAAACAGAGACTAAGATACGAGAAGGTAGTAGACTCAAACAATGTCAAATATGTAAACAACATGATCAAGTTGATGTACTCAAATTTAGATGGAATCGTATCCAAATTTTTAAAAATAAAAGACTATACCAAAGAAATGGAACCTCATATTATTTGCCAGACTGAAAGAAAATGAATTCCTAGGATATCAAAGGACACGCTAAGCTCTGAGGATTACAATATATGTTGAAGTTATGGAAATTTGGAAAAAAGGAGTAGCTCTAGTATTAACAGAGAACAATCTACACGGCAAAGAGATAGAACTACTTTTACTCTCAGAAGCAGAACTGATTGCATTAGAGATTGACACATCTGAAGGAAATATAATGGTCGCAAATTTATACATGTCACTCAAAACAAACACATGGGAGAGAGGCGAATATGAAGACCTGGTACAAAGTTAAATTCAGAGTTTAAGAGCTCTGCCACAGTAGATAGAATGGAAGTGAAGTCTGAAAGAAATATAGTAACTGAAGATTTCAAAACAGATATAAATTGGAATACTCTAGATGTAAGAAGCAGTGAAAGCTGTTGGGATCAAAAGCTCCTGAATCTTGTAAAGTTTTGCCTAACACAACATATGAAGAAAAATACCAGAAAATGAGGGCTAGATGATCGATCATTATTAGATCTTATATTTAGCAGACAATATAACGATATCGACCTCATAATGTGTCACCCTCCATTCGGCAAAAGCAATAACTATCTATTTATTGCCAGACGCCTCAATTCCGTTTGGGGTGGCCACAAACAAATCGCCTCCAAGTCGCCCTGTCCCCCGCCATTTCACTGCCCTGCTCCCAACTCACAGCCCCCCTCTCTCATATACCTCTCCACCCCAACCCTCCATCTCATCCTCGGCCTCCCCCTCCCTCTTCCCCCCTCCACCTCACTCATGTACACTCTCTTTGTCAGTCTTTCACCCTCCATCCTCTCCACATGGCCAAACCACCTCAGTGTGTTCCTCCTAACGCTTCCTATCACATCCACATCAACACCACAACGCTCCTTTATATCCTCATTCGTCAGCCTGTCTCTCCACGTGACTCCACAGGCTCCTCTTAAATAACCCATTTCCACTGCTCTCACTCTTGACTTGTGTCCTTCCAACAATGTCCAAGCTTCACTTCCGTACGTTAGAGTTGGTATCACAATACTGTCATATAGTAACTTTTTCACTTCCATGCTCACTTCCCTGTTCCTTATCACTGCTTTCAAAGAACCAGCAACCTCTCTTCCCTGCTGTACCCTTTCAAGCACTTCACCCTCCAAACCTCCACCCTTACTCATCACACTACCCAAGTACTTAAACGTACTCACATTTTCCAATTCCTCACCATCCAACCTCGCTGTACATTCACTAACTTCACCTCTCTCAAGGACCATCAACTTACTCCTCCCTACATTCACCTTTAGATTCCGTTTCTTACACACTCTCCCAAACTCATCCACCAAGTCTTGCAGCTCCCCCTCGTCTTCACTCAACAACGCAGTATCATCTGCAAACAACAGTACAGGGAGTTTCCAAACACTATCCTCTCTCACCAGGGCCACCCCAACATCCACTACCCTACCTTGTACCTCTTTTATTACCCCATCCATGTACAGATTGAACAACCATGGAGACATGACACATCCCTGTTTCAAACCAACTTTCAAAGAGAAAAATTCATTTAGTTCACCATCCACACGCACTGCAGCCTTCGCATCATTGTACATACTCTTCACAGCATTCAACAACTTCCCATCTACTCCATATATTCTTAACACTTTCCACAATCCTTGTCTATCCACCCTGTCATATGCTTTCTTCAAATCCATGAAAGCCGCATACAACTTCCTTTCCTTCTCTAGAAACTTTTCCACTAAAGATCTAAGAATGAATATCTAATCTACACAACCTCTTCCCTTCCTAAAGCCTCCCTGTTCTTCTCCAACTAATTTCTCTGTTCTTTCTCTAACTCTGTCTATAAGTATCCTACCATACACTTTTCCTATTATACTAAGAAGACATATGCCCCTATGATTACCACACACTTCTTTTTCCCCTTTTCCTTTGTACCGCGGAATAATTATACTGACTTCCAATCCTCCGGGACTCTACCTTCCTCCCAGGCCAATCTGCACATCTTCCACATCCATTCTACTACTATCTCTCCCCCATGCTTCAGCATTTCACCACACACTCCATCAATTCCTGGGGCTTTCCCCGATTTAACTTTCTTCATTGCCTCCACAACTTCTATCCTACTGATTTCTTCCTGTCTTCTCACCTCCCTCCATCTCCCAGCCATTCCCCAGCCACTTATACTCGTATTACTTCCATCCTCTACGTTCAACAATTCCTTAAAGTGTTCTCTCCATCTGATCACCTTTTCTCCATTCTCCACTAGTATTCTACCATTTTTTATCTTTCAATCCCCTGGTAGCTTCACTTCCACCCTGTCTTACTCTTTTCACCTCTCTCCAGAACATTCTCTTACAGTCCCTCCACTTTACACTCAAATTCCTTCCAAATTCCTCATTCACTCTCTTCTTACTCTCTCTTACTAATCTTTTCACCTCTCTCTTTCTTTCTACATATAACTCTCTCTTCCGCCTCTCAACTTCTTCCACGCCCCTATTTCTCATTCATTCATTGTATGCTTTCTTCTTTTGTACCACAGCCTGTTTCACCTCTTCAGTCCACCATGCTGTTCCTTGCACCCCCCTCCGTCTTCTCTTCCTTCCACACACCACATCACATGCTGCACATATTTCTTCTGTAAATATCTTACACACACCTTCCACGTCTCCCATCTGCTCCAATTCATATTTGCCCAATCGTTTCTCCACTTCTCTCTTATACTCCGCCTTTTTCTCATCCTCTTGTAACCTTTCCACTCTCCTTGCAACTACTCCTTCCTCTCGTCTTTCCCTTCTTCTATTCCTCCATCTTACTTGCATTCTAATTCTGGCCACCACCAAGTAGTGGTCAGAAAGTCCACTCCCCCAACCTCTATACACTCTTGCATCCATTACACATCTTCGCATCCTTTCATCCACACACACATAATCGATCATTGCCTTCCTTTCATTCAGTTCACCACCCACCCTTCTCATCACTCGCCATGTATACCTGTGGATCATTTTATTCCTGAAGAGGGTATTGGCTATCACCAACCCCCTCCCAGCACAAATGTCCACTAACGCACTCCCATTCTCATCTATCTCAGCAGGCACACCCTACTCAACAACTATTCCATCCACCTTCACATTCCCAACTTTACCATTCATATCACCAATCAAAAAAACTCTCTCATTCCTTCCAAACTTTTCCATGCACACTTCTACATTTGTCCAGAACTCTTCTCTCATTCTTCTAGCATGATCTTGCGTTGGTGCATACACACACACAATCGCCCACGTTTGTATTCCAACTTTCAACACTACCCACACAATCCTTGACCCAACTGATCCATACTGTCTTATGCTCCTCTTCCATCTTTTACTCACAACTATACATACTCCTTCCTTTGCCCTCTCATTCTCACCTGCTCCTGCACATATACCCCATCCATACTCCCATTCTCTCACACTTTCTCCTCTCCATTTTGTTTCAGTTATTCCACATACATCCACTCTCGCACCCTCAAGCACCTGGACAATCTCTCTCTCTTTCACCTCATCATTCGCTCCCCTTACATTCCAAGTTCCAATTACCATGTCCTTTGTCCGGTCCTTGGTCGTCATCGTTTGGTCAGTCCTTGTCCGAGGCTTATTGTTTGTTTTTTAAGTTATTTGTTTTCCGGGGAGGGGCACTAACCCTCCGCCAACCCTTTTAGTCGCCTTTTACGACAAGCAGGGATACTGGGGGAGTATTCTCGAAAACCCCCCCTACCCCCAGGTACTTCATAAAAGTAGATTGGGAAAAGGAGCTTAGATGACAAGATATAAATGTTATATATAGAAAATCCTGTGAATATTATGAAACATGAGTCCATAATTATATCCCTTAGCACAAAGAAGCACAAATAAGGATAAAGAAGTGGTTTAACACAGAAAGTAAAAAATCGAAAAAGAAGAGACTTGCCGTGGAATAGATACAGAAGATAGAGTAGTAAGAGGGCATATAACAACTATAAACGGACAAAAAATTATTATACAAGGCTAAGGAGAGAAGCTCAAAGACAGTTTCAGGAGGGCATTATAAACGAAAGTAATGATCAACCAAAGCTGTTTTACCACTACATCTGAAGCAAAGCCAAAGTCAAAGATAAAATACAGTCCATCATGGACAAGGGGAGAACCTAAATCCAAGAAAAAGATATTTGTGAGGTTCTTAACAAAAATTTCCAGTTTTTATAAAAGAAAGTAATTTTGAGAGAGATGATAGGGAACATTCATGCCCACACGTTTTACCAGGTATACGAATATTGGAACAAGAGGTACCGGAAGAGTAGAGTAAATCAGACAAAGGAAAAGCAAATGTTCCTGACGAAATTTCAGATTGTGTGCTAAATAAATGTGCAGAAGAATTAAGCAGACCAATATAATTTTAATATTCAAGAAATCCTTTAGTCAAAGTAAACTAACTGATATCTGGAAGAAAGCAAACATTGTTCCCCTATTTAAAAAAGGAAATAGGCAAAATTCACTCAACTACCGAGCAGTATCCCTGACCAATGTTGTAAACAGGCTACTAGAAATGCTAATACGAAAAAAATGTGTAAATCATCTGGAAAAATACAATTCGATAACAGAAGTGCAGTTCGGGTTTAAAAGAGTGTGTTACAAATCTATTAAGCTACTATGATAGAGTTGCAAAACCACTACAAAAAAAGAGAAGGATGGGTGGACCATATCTATTCAGATTACAAAAAAGCTTTCGACAGAGCACTGCACCAAAGACTTTTATGAAAACTGTACCATCAAGGAGGAATCCAATGTAATCTGTACTGTTGAATGCAGGATTTTCTCAGAAAAGAAATGAGAACAGTACTAAGGTGTAGTTACGCATCATGGAGGAAAGTTACTAGCAGAGTTCCATAGGGCTCAGAGCTAGCACCAATTATGTTTTTAGTATATACTGTATAAATAATATAGACAACAACACTGGAAATGGAAGCTATCTAAATATGTTTGCCGATGATGCAAAAACACAAAGGAGAACTACAAACACAGACTCTTGCAGAGATCTACAAGAAGAATTAAATAAGTTTCATGACTGGAGCAACTGTTGGGAAATGGAATTCAGTGTGGACAAATGCTATGTAATTAAGTTTGGTCAAAGTGTAAGAAAGACCAGATTGGGATTATAAGTTGGGAAATTCAACTGTACACATATCCGAAAAGGAGAAGAACCTAGGAGTGATTACAAATAACAGACTATCTCCGGCTGACCACCTAATCAAAAGGTACAGAACACGCATACACTGCTGGCTAATATGAGAGTAGCATTCATATATATATATATATATATATATATATATATATATATATATATATATATATATATATATATATATTCGTATATGAAGACATGATGAGAAAAATGATAACATCATGCATCAAACCAACTCTGGAATATGCAACAGTAGTCAGGAAAGCTCATCTCAAAAAACAAATGGATAAGACTGAAAAAGTACTAAGGGCTGCTACAGGATGGGTGCCAAGTTTAAAGGATCTAAGCTATGCAGAAAGACTAGCAAAACTGAACTTACCAACATTAGAAGAGAGAAGGAAAGGAGGAGACATAATTATGCTATATAAGAGAAAGAGAAAATAGTCATCAGTGAGTATATAATCTATGGGGAAGCATCAGCACGAGGACACTACAAAAAACTGCATAAAAAGAGAGATGACAAAGACATAAGGAAATTCAGTTACCCAATGACGGCAAATGTTCACTGGGATGCACTACCGAATGAAATATTGTGTGCTGAAACTGTTCATGAATTTAAGGATATGTATGATAAAAATGGTTAAATACATGGGACAGTACGAGCGTGACCCATTCCTGTAAAGATATAATTAAGGTAAAAACACACGAGAGAGAGAGAGAGAGAGAGAGAGAGAGAGAGAGAGAGAGAGAGAGATTACTCGTCATGCAGTATTACCCCCTTCATCCATTGTTTCGGAACCTCAGGCGGTTTGGATGGTAGCAAATGCATCTGCTAATCCTCCTGATGTAAATATAATTCCACAGACTCTGCCACTGTGTATATGTTGTTTTACCAGTAAAACAGTGTTAAGAAGCGAGATTTGCCAATTAGGTGCCGATATGTTTCTCGACGTTTCCCGATATTTACCGTAGGTTCGGATATGAGTCAGTTGCCAGTTTGCCTGCTGTTTGTGAGCGTAGTTATTCCCGTATGTTATGCATTATTTTTCTGCTCTTTTTCTTCATAATGTTTTATTTAAGTGATTGTTAAATTATGTAATTTAAGTTCGTATGGTAAATAATTTAGTGTTATCGAGGAAAACTCTGGCATGTTTTGATGTCTCCTTGTTGGTACCCATTGTTGCTAGGGGCTGATGCAAGACCAGAACATTCCAGATTTTTTTTTTTTTTAATTTATTCTAGGAAGAAGGAACCAAAGGCCACGAGCCCACAAAATGTTCCTTCCAATAGAAAAACAAGATACATGAGAGAGCCAAATTCAAGATCCGATCATTTCGAGATGCTTGGACACACTGTGTTTGAAAGACTGGAGATCATAGTTAGCAGGGAATACAGACAGAGGGAGACAGTTCCAGAGTTGACCTGTTCCATAAATGAAGGACTGGAAGTAAGGGTTAACTCCTGCATTAGAGAGCTGGACAGAAATGGAATGAGAGTTTGCTGTTAGACCGATGCTATGCTCCCGTCATAGAGGTGGAGGAATACAAGCAGACAGTTCAAAGGAGCAGTGACCATTCAAGTTCCGATAGAAAAGAGATAAAGATGCAACAGTGCAGCGAAGAGACAGAGGTTGAAGGGAGCCAGTAAGAGGGGGAGACTTGATGAGATGAAAAGCCTTTGACTTCACCCTCTTAAGAAGACCTGTATGTGAGGAGCCTTCCCACACATGAGAGTTGTACTCCATACAGGGATAGATAAAGCCCATGTACAAAGTCAACAACTGCGCAGGGGTAAAGAAGGAACGGAGTTGGCTTAGTACACCTAAGCTCTTGGAAGCTGATTTTACAAGAGATGTAATATGATCTTTCCAAGATAAGTCACGAGTGAATGAAACCCCAAGCATGTTCAAGGATGATGCAGGATTGAGCTGAATATTCTTAAACATTAGTGAGTACACCTGTGGAAGATTTTGTTGAGTTAATAGTTGTAAGAACTGAGTCTTAAACTGAGTCTTTGATGCATTAAAAACAACAAGATTATTTTTACCCCAGTCAGAGATACGAGCCAAGTCAGACATTAGGTGTGCCATAGCCTCATCTCTTGTCTGTTGAAGTAACTGCTGAGATGGACGTTGCAGGAACCGAATGGAAAGGTGAAGGGTGGAATCATCAGTGTATGAGTGGATAGGGTTAGAAGTACAGCTTAGAAGGTCATTGATGAATAAAAGGAAGAGAGTTGGTGATAGGACAGAGCCCTGAGGAACACCACTGTTGATAGATCTAGGAGATCTACAACGGCGGCTATAGAATGACCAGAAAGGAAGCTATAGGTGAAGCCACAGATAGAAGGATAGAAACCGTAATACGGTGGCTTGGAAATTAAAGACTTATGCCAGACTCGATCAAAAGCCTTTGAGATGTCAAGTGCAATGGCAAAGCTTTCGCCAAAATCCCGAAAGGAGGATGACCAGAGTCTGAATGGTAGGTGAGAAGATCGCCAGTGGAGCGACCCTGACGGAACCCATACTGACGATCAGAAGGAAGGTTGTGATAGGGAAAATGCTTTAAAATTTTTCTATTAACAATTGACTCGAAAACTTTTGAGATACAGGATGTTAAAGCAATTGGACGATAGTTAGAGGGTTGGGAATGGTCACCTTTCTTTGGGACTGGCTGAATGAGAGCAAACTTCCAGCAAGAAAGGTACAATTTGATAGGCAAAGGTGAAAGAGTTTACCAAGGCAGGGTGTAAGCACAGAAGCACAGTTCTTGAGGACAATAGGAGGGACCCCATCAGGACCATATGCCTTGTTAGTATTGAGGCCTGTGATGGCAGAAAGTACATCAGCTGAAGAAAATTTAATATCAGCCATAAGGAAGTCAGAGGGGGGAAGGAACAGCACCGGAATCGTCTAAGGTGGAGTTGGAGGAGAAAGTCTGAGTGAAGAGCTCTGCTTTATCAGTAGAAAAAATAGCTACGGAACCATCAGCGTAGAAAAGAGGAAGGAAAGATGATGAGGTAAGGTTGTTAGAAAGGTTTTTGGCAAGGTGCCAGAAGGAGCGGGAAGAAGTCGAGCTGGAGTTGAGAGCATTTAGTACGGATGAAATTATTTTTAGCTGAGCGAAGAACAGACTTAGGATGATTCCGGGCAGAAACATAAAAAAGATGTGATTGAGGGGTGGGCTGGCTCCATTACCTTTTATAGGCCCTCTCCTTGTTGCGGACAGCATTAGAACAAGCGTGATTAAACCAAGCCTTTCTTGCCTTAGTCAGAGGATATGAGAAAGTAATGTATGCTTCCATGCCCGAGAGAATAACCTCAGTTATGTGCAAGGCACACTCAGATGGCTCCCGACCATGGAAGCAAAAATCATTCCATGGAAAGTCAAAGAAGTACTGCCTGAGGGCCTCCCAATCTGCAGCTCCAAAGTGCCATAGACGGCATTTCTTTGGAGGGTCCACAGGCCGTACCAAAGCGATAGGACAGGTTAAGGTAATAAGGTTGTGACTGGAGGAACCCAACGGAGAGAAAAAATTAATAGTGTGAGAAGAAGGATTAATTGTGAGGAAGAGGTCAAGTATGTTGGGGCTCTCTCCAAGGCAGTTAGGGATATGGGTAGGGTGCTGTATAAGCTGCTCTAGGTCACTAATGATAGAAAAGATGTAGGGTTGTTCATCAGGTGGATCAGTGAAAGGGGAGGAGAGCCAAAGGTGGTGGTGAACATTGAAATCTCCTAGAATGGAAATTTCAGAGAAAGGAGAAATGGATAGAATGTGTTCCATCGTAGAAGTAAAATAGTCGAAGAATTTTTGATAGTCAGTAGAATTAGGGGATCAGTAAACAGCACAGATATATTTAGTCAGAGAATGACAGGAAAGCCGAAGCCAGAGTGTAGAGAATTCAGAAGAATCGAGTTCAGGAACACAAGAGCAAGATAAGCCGTTGCGTATATACTGTATACACAACAGCCACCTTTGTCTTTGAAATGAAGAAGAGTGGAGAAATTGCAAGATAGTGAGAAGAGGACAGAGTATAAGAGCATAGTGGAAGAAAGATTGGGAAGGTATGAGCTAGAGCAGATGGAAGGGGTGGAAGACGTATGTAAGATATTCACGGAAGAGATAAGCGCAGCGTGTGAGGCGGTTTGTGGAGTGAGGAGGAGATGCAAGGGTGTGCAAGGGACAGCATGGTGGAATGATGAGGTGAAACGAGCTGTGGAACAAAAGAAGAAGGCATATGGTGAATGGTTGGCGAGTAGAAGTAGGGGAGAAGATGAGAGAGAGAAGAGAGAGGTATATGTGAGCAGGAGAAGGGAGGTTAAGAGACTGGTGAAGGAGAGTAAGAAGAAAGTGGATGAAGAGTTTGGGGAGGAATTTGAGTGTGAAATGGAGGGAGAGTAAGAAATTGTTTTGGAAGGAGGTAAAGAAAGTAAGGCAGTGTGAAAGGGGAAATAGTAGGGGAGTGAAAGATAGGAATAATAGATTGTTGGTGGAGAAGAGAGAGAAATTGAGGAGATGGAAGGAGCACTTTGAGGATTTGTTAAATGTAGAGAGTGAGAGCAGTGTGAGTATAAGTGGTTGGGGAATGGCTGGGAGAAGAAGAGATGAGAGGAGGGAGGAAGAGATCAGTAGGTCGGAAGTAGTGGAAGCGATGAAGAAGATTAAGCTGGGAAAGGCCCCAGGAATTGATGGAGTGTGTGGTGAAATGCTTAGGTATGGGGGTGAGATTGTTGTGGAGTGGATATGGAAGTTGTGTAGATTGGCTTGGGAAGAGGGAAGGGTTCCAGAGGACTGAAATCAGGTATAATTGTTCCTCTGTACAAAGGAAAAGGGGAGAGAGAAGTATGTGGTAACCATAGGGGTATTTGCCTTCTTAGTGTGACTGGTAAAATATATGGTAGAATACTCATTGATAGGGTTAGGCATATGACAGAGGAGCTAGTTGGAGAAGAACAAGGGGGATTTAGGAAGGGAAAAGGGTGTGTAGATCAGATATTTGTTCTAAGATGTTTAGTGGAGAAGTATCTAGAGAAGTGGAAGGAAAGTGTACGCTGCCTTCATGGACTTGGAAAAAGCTTATGACAGAATAGATAGGAAAGGTATGTGAAGGTATTAAGAATATATGGAGTGGAGGGGAAATTGTTGAGTGCTGTGAAGAGTATGTACGAGGGAGCTAGGGCTACGGTGCGAGTGGATGGTGAGCTGAGTGAGTTCTTTGATCTCAATGTGGGACTGAAACAGGGGTGTGTAATGTCTCCATGGCTGTTTAATATATATATGGATGGGGTCGTAAAGGAGGTACAAGGTAGGGCAGTGGATGTGGGGGTGGCCCTAATGAATGAGGGTGAGATTTGGAAGCTTCCGGTGTTGCTGTTTGCTGATGATACAGTATTGTTGAGTGAAGATGAATGGGAGTTGCAAGGTTTGGTGAATGAATTTGGGACAGTGTGTAGGAGGAGGAAACTGAAAGTTAATGTAAACAAAAGTAAAGTTATGGTGTTTGAGAGGAATGAAGTCACAGAGTGTGCAGTGAGGTTGGATGGTGAGGATATGCAGAATGTGAGTGCATTCAAGTACTTGGGTAGTGTGATGAGTAAGGATGGAACTTTGGGGGATGAAGTACGTGAAAGGGTACAGCAGGGAAGGAAGGTTGTTGGCACACTGAAAGCAGTGATGAGAAATAGGGAGGTGAGTATGGAAGTTAAGAAGTCACTGCATGATGGTATTGTGATCCCTACCCTGACGTATGGAAGCGAGGCGTGGACCTTGCAAGAGGGGAACAAGTCAAGAGTGAGAGCAGTGGAAATGAGTTACTTGAGAGGAGCATGTGGAGTGACATGGAGGGACAGGTTGACGAATGAAGAAGTGAAGGAACGTTGTGGGGTAGATGTGGATGTGGTTGAAAAGATTAGGAGAAATACACTGAGGTGGTTTGGACATGTGGAGAGGATGGAGAATGAAAGACTGACTAAGAGGGTGTATGTAGGTGAGGTGGAGGGGGGGAGAGGGAGGGGTAGACCGAGGATGAGGTGGAGGGATGGAGTTGAGAGGTATATGAGGGAGGGGGGGGTGAGTTGGGGGGAGGGGAGTCAAATGGTGGGTGACAGAGTGACTTGGAGGCGTTTTGTCTGCGGCCACCCTTTGCGGGATTAGGGCGTCGGGCTATAGATAGATAGATAGATAGGAGGATACAGAAAAGGGTTTCCTGTTAGTTGCCTCAGACAGCTGAATCTCAGTTAGGAAAAGAAGGTGAGGTTTAGAGGAGGAGAGGTGGTGCTTAACAAAGCGAAAGTTAGAGGAAAGGCCGCGAATGTTGCAGAAATGAAGAAGTGAGTCAGATAGTGGTTCCAGGCAAATTGAGTTGTCCCCGGGAGAGGGGTGGCAGGTGGGGGCATTTATGCTTCCCCCCCCCCCCCGGGGGACTTCGAAGCTGTGTTATCTGAATCCATGATTTGTTTTTAAATTTTGGAAAAAGTGTAGTGTGTACAGTGCATGAGTTTGGAGCTGACAGTTAGAGAAACTTGTGTTGGGGGGGAGAGAGAGATAGAGTGAGAGAGAAGTAGATGATTCTCAAACAATGCAGGCTTATATAAGGATGGATAAGAGACTAGAACGAGTCCAGTCGGTTTTGGTTGAGTTTGAGTGTAGTGCAGTGTCAGTGAAGATTGTATATTTTTGGTACTTGTGAAAACAGTGGCAAACAGTGACGTGTACTGAAGTTTGTATATTTTCGGTACTTGTGTGATAACAGTGAAATGTTGTCATGCATTAAGTGTAATAGCAATTAGTAAAGTTTGTATAGCTCCAGTGCTTGTGAGAACAGCGAAGTGAAGCTGGAAAGCATTAAGTGGAATTATTTGGAAAATAAGACAGTGAACTTTAAGGAGCCAGTGTTTATTTTTGCCTCTTCTGTACTGTACACCTAAATGCTGGCTGACCATAGGAAGAACAACTCACTGGGCAACGTCCTTCCTATACTGGACTACTGCTGTTGCAGCCTGTGGCAGTGTGGGATGCGGACATAACAATAATTTATACTCCGCATGAACAGCTTTTTGCCGAGTGAAGTTAGGTTCTTTTTTTTACTTTTCCCATCATTCTGTTATTCTTTTCAGTGATTCAATTTAGGGCATAATTCCACATTTCTTGGTAAGTTAGATAATATCACAGTAAGTGGATTTTCTACTCTTCATTTCGCTGGTAAAGGGAGTTAGTATATAGACTGGCTATCTCCCTAGTAATTCAATATTTCATTTATAGAATAATTTATACATTTATAATAACATCCTTATCCATTTTTTTTTTTTTACATTTCTTTTCGTCGTACTTTAAAAATATTACCTCTTTCAATGTCATCCTTGTTGAAGACCTTCCAGGAGTGTCCTGGTTGTTTTGCTCGTCAATATTTTTCGGATTACTTCTCATCACCTGTGTTCAAACTATGTGCATGAGAAGAAATTTGGAAGACGGCTTAGCTGAATTGCGGAGAAATTACAGGGAACTCAAGGCAGAGTTTGAGACACTGAAAAAGTTTGTAGCAGCAAATGTCGGAGTCAGTGATAATTTTTCAGGAGGAAAGATGCATAGAAACCGACCCCCTTACCAGCTCCTGCCTATCAAGCAGTCACAAACGATACTGTAACTTTCTCCCCCAGGAATTCTGTACTTCCCTCGCCAAGTGAAATCCCCTTTACTGCAGCAGGAAATGGCGCACCTCCTTTGTATGTATGTAAATTTGGTGAGAAAGCACCTCCCCCAAACTACATACAATCACTACCAGATCCTTGCTGAAGCGGTTGACCTGATCAAAGAAACAAGGCTTACTGGGGATTCCACCGAACTTGGTCAGCTGGAGGAATTTTGTGGACACGCCCACAGCAGTAGGAAGAGATACTGTTTTCCAGGAGGTGGACTATGTGATATTACAGAAGCTTTTGATGAGGTCACAAGAGATGTAAACAATAACATTCTCAACAACAATCATCGCAGTACAAACAATTTGAAGTGCAACAGATCAGAGGAATTCCTAGCAAAGTATCATGAGATACTCAAGCAATTTAAAACAAAGTCCAGAAAAGTAATAATGTCTAGCATACTCCCAAGGATCAGTGCAGAAAATAGCCTCTGTGACAAGGCCTTCAGCATAAATAACCATCTAAAATCTCTCTGAACGCAAGGAGGAGTCGACTTGGTCAATCTGTGGGACCAGTTCTATGATCGGCATATTCATTTCCAGAAAGATGGTCTCCATTTGGACTTGGTGGGAGCTGCACGGCTAGGTAGACTTTTATATGATAAACTTGCCCTCGTCAAAAAAAGAAAAACGTGGAGCGTCCGGGAGCAGCAACCTCAATGTGAATACCCACAAAGTCAGTTCATAAACTATTTGAGACAATTAGAGTCTGCCATGTTGATGCACATGGTTTGTGGAACAAATTTGAGGATTTAGAATCTTTTTTTTTTTTACTAGAAAATTATGACATCGTCGGAATCACAGAGTCCTTGATTAACCCGTCACGTCCCGAGCTATTTCGCACCCCAACACCCCCCCAATCCCGAGCTATTTTGGATTTTTTTTTTTTGGCTGGAACTTCCGCTTTTGGTGAGAAACATCAAAAATTCATAGAGAAATCGCTCACCTGAAATCTAAAATACTCGATACAGGTAGCAGTACCTCTTTACCTTACTGGGTTTTCTATCAGGCTGGCTCCAAAGAAAACGAGTTCTATGGGAGGGTAACTATTCCACACCACTCATAAATGGTATTTATTTATTTATTTGGTACGAATTTATGTGTAGTATAAGAGTATATTGGTTTTCAAACAGTAATATAGGCATTATAAGCATTGTTTCACTCACTAACCCATCAACATACCTGACCTTTTTTGGCGACATTACTTGATCATCATTTCTGACTGTCTTCCTCTAATGCTATGTAAACTTTGTCCTCCACATTGTCATCGACTGGGGAATCACTCTGGCCCTGAATGTCTTTATTGGTGAGGTCACAGGTAACAGGTGAATTGTCGAGACAATGGCATGCAGGGGGGGGAGGTTATGCAGTGTAAGGCATTATCCCTGCCTGGCATCTTGTAGAGGAAGGTGTCCCGTGTATACGTACAGAAAATCACGCGCGAAAATTGAAAATTGTGCAAATTATGAACCTTGCAATTGCGCGACGTACCAGTACTTCGATGGGACTAGCCGTGACAAAACGTTGCAACGTACCCATACGTCGATGGGATGCCTCGAGTTAACACGTCTGACCATGACTTCTTAGCGGAATTCTCATTAAGAGGGTACAATATTTTTAGATATGAGCGACCACACTGTGCTGGTGGCGGTGTTTTACTGTATGTGAAAACTAATCTTCACACCCTTGTGCCATCCAATCCCAGTATTACCAACACAGATGCCAGTTATGCTCAACTGAATATTAAATTGCGTAAAATAAATATATGTTCCGTCCATCCTCCTCCAACACTGTCAACTGACACAGATGAAAAACTTTATGTTCAAACTGCAGAAATTTGTTGTCAAGAGGATAGTGTAATTTTTGGTGACATCAGTCTACCAGTAACAAAGTCAGGTGAACTGTTAACTGCTCACTCAGGGCATAAGCTTTACAAGAATCTTCGAGAAAGTGCCCTTTATAAGCACATACAATACCTAACAAGAGAAAACAAGCCTAACGACAAATGATAACCCATTTAACAACGTCTAAATCAGACCTGAGTTTAGTTCCAGCAATAATCGAATTATATAGTTTAATATTACTACTGAAAAAAATGAAAGAAACAGAGAGCAAAGAAAAAGTCCCATGCTATTGTAGAGCAGATTTCATCAGACTCACAGCACTACTTACAACCATGGATTGGAATCAAAGGCCTGAAACCGATGGCATAAACAAAACATTGGAAATATGCACCAAAAAATTTAACGAAACAGTAAAAGTCATGTGTATCACTACGTAACAGGGGTCCAGCTGGTAATAGTAAACCAAAGTTATGATCCGACGAAATTATAAGTAGCCTAATAGCCAAAAACATGTTTACTATAAATAAAAAACTACACAAAATAATGATAATAAATAAGTGTAAGATAATCTATAACATGCATCTAAAAGCCTTATCAGACAAAGCAAGAGGGCCCTGGAGATCCACACTGCTAATATGTGAAAATCAAATCCTAAAGAATTTTACAATTATATTAGAAAGAAAAAAGTTATGACTACATCAATAGGACCTCTAGAAATGAACAATGGCAAACACACAGAAAAGGAGGTTAAAATGGCAAACATTCTTAACGGTTACTTCGCATTTGTTTTTACAGTAGAAAACACCACAAGAAACCTACTGTCACCCATAAACCTGCAAACAGCACCATCCTTAGTAACTATACTATCCAAAATGGTGATATCCTTAAAACCATAAATAGTGCAAACGTAAACAAAACATTTGGCCAAGATATAATATCAGATGCAAAAAATGAGGCATTGCTGCCACTCTCTTTCTTATTCAGTAAATTGTTAAATACTTGGAGTGTCTCATGTGAATGGAAACTAGCATATGTAACACCAATTTTCAGAACAGGAAATAAGTTGCTCCCCGGAAATTACAGATCAGTTCTTGTATAAACTTTGTAAGGTGCTTGCAGTGAAGTTTTTTAGATCAGTTATACATATATTAGACTCGCCGACGAGCGGTTGTTATACGCAACTAGTTTTGTAAGTAGGTAATCTTAATTCCCATTGTCATGCAATGACAGGAGAGGTAAAGATTAGTATGGGACTATTTTTATTTGTCTTGGAAATATTAACAAAGTTTCTCACACTCGAGTGAAGTATAAAGTAGAGTCCTGCTAGCTACCTCCCTGTCTCGCTTTATCTCTCTGCCACCGTCTCGCTCCTCTTGCTAGCCTTCTCTCTTGCTCTTTCTGTACAACCTTTCACTACGATCGCCAGCCCCCTTCTGAGCTCTGATACCTACATTCTCGTTTAGCAGGGGTCGTGTCACGTGTGCTACACTGTTGTTGAAATGTTCTAGAAGCCTGTGTGTGTGTGTATGTGTATGTGTATGGTCACGAGGCGCTGTATGAGTGTGTATGATCATGAGGTGCTGTTTGTGGGATATTGTGCTTGTGAGAGTCATTCTGGAGAGGTGCTACCGTCATTTCCTTTTGGCCCCTAGGTTTGACATTGACCTAACCTCTAGACTATATACGTACGTTGCTAGCTATTATGTATTAAGATATTTTAGAGTCGTGACATCGCTCGGTCACGCAGCTGGCGGTCCTCTGACAGCAGTTATCATTGACATATTCTAATGTATTGATACATAACATTGATTATAATATTGTATAGATATAATATTCATGTTAATATTGCAGTGGTTCAGTAATATTACATTTTAAACATGTTGTATACATAATTGAATAAATGCAATATGATTAGATTGGTTATTGTATGACATTTTGTAAGATGTGTATGTATAACAGACATACACATGTAATTGTGCAATGGTAATACTGCTAGGTCATTACATTACATATGGATTTATCCCCTTAATAATGTCTAATATTTCACCTAACTTGTGTGATGATTCTGGTAATACAGAATTGTAGTAACATTGTATGAATTGTTACATAATTATATTGTAACTGTTACATATCGTTTGTAGTTACATAACTGTA
Organism: Coenobita brevimanus; assembly: GCF_032717465.1. NCBI lineage: Eukaryota > Metazoa > Arthropoda > Malacostraca > Decapoda > Coenobitidae > Coenobita > Coenobita brevimanus. The sequence continues at coordinate 8,677,055 of NC_137009.1, forward strand.
GCAAGTGTAACGTAACTCTAGTAACACTGTTGTAATATTGTAGTAACATTGTGGTAACACATAACTGTAACATTGTATGAATTGTTACATAATATTGTAGTAACATTGTAGTAATGCATAACTGTAACATTGTATGAATTGTTACATAATATTGTAGTAACATTGTAGTAATGCATAACTGTAACATTGTATGAATTGTTACATAATATTGTAGCAACATTGTGGTAATGCATAATTGTAATAACTGCAGTAATATTGTATTAACTGCAGTCGTGACATAGCTAATCCGGTCGTGCTGCGGTCGATGATAGTAATGATGTGCCTTGCCACTTGCTCGTGGAGAACACTAATTTGCTTTTCGTTTCACTTATAGAAGGAGTTTATGTTTTAGTTTGGCATTTGTTGTAACACTTAAGCTTATTTTCATTTGTTTGTTATGTGATCTTATTCTTTTTTTTTTTTTTTTTTTTTTTGGTATGTATTGATTTTCTTTTGGAGGATGAAGTGCTTGAAAGGGTACAGCAGGGAAGAAAGGTTGCTGGTTCTTTGAAAGCAGTGATAAGAAACAGGGAAGTGAACATGGAAGTGAAAAAGTTACTACGTGACAGTATTGTGATACCATCTCTAACGTATGGAAGTGAAGCTTGAACGTTGTTGGAAGGACACAAGCCAAGAGTGAGAGCAGTGGAAATGAGTTATTTAAGAGGAGCCTGTGGAGTCACATGGAGAGACAGGCTGACGAATGAGGATATAAAGGAGCGTTGTGGTGTGGCTGTGGATGTGATAGGAAGCGTTAGGAGGAACACACTGAGGTGGTTTGGCCATGTGGAGAGGACGGAGGGTGAGAGACTGACAAAGACAGTGTATGTGAGTGAGGTGGAGGGGGGAAGAGGGAGGGGGAGGCCGAGGATGAGATGGAGGGATGGGGTGGAGAGGTATATGAGAGAGGGGGGTGTGAGGTGGGAGTAGGGCAGTGAAAAGGTGGGGGACAGGGCGACGTGGAGGCGATTTGTTTGTGGCCACCCCAAACGGGATTGAGGCGTCTGGCAATAGATAGATAGACAGATTTTCTTTAGTTTGTTTTTTCGTTTGTCTAAGCTTTTTCGGTATTGTCCGAGGTTGCATAATTGCTGGATGATTCCCTTGGGACTCTTTTTAAAGTTTAGTTTATATTGGACAGATATTACTGAAAATATTATATAGTCCCATGTTTTGTTATTTTATATAAAAATATATATATACACTATATACAGTAGTAACTATATACACTGACTTGTTGTTCACTTGTACCTATCGTGGGCAATATGTGTCAGCACTGTGTGGAAATCTTCGTCTTCACGATTGTGTGGAAGATGTTGTTCATTCTTGCTAACGTCATTTGTGTTGGCCATTTTTTTTTTCTTGTAACATAATTTGTCTGTTTCCACTAGGTAGCTTTAATTAATAAATGTTTAATACAGTTCTTTTAATCACTCACTGAGTATAAATGGTAACACTCATTGGTAGTAAATAAATGCTATAATAAATGATTGAATATATACAGTGCAGAATATTTATTGTTGGTGATTATTTAGTGTTTGAGTTATGCAGATAATTGAAGTAAGAATGTGTACGTAAGTTGTAACTATAAAGCACGTTTTATATGTTTGTGAAAAATGTGTTGTCTATCACTGTGTATTGTATAAATGAAGTAACTATGTAACTCACTAATTTTTACCGTGGTGGGAATGGTGTGAGTGGTGGTGTCACACACGAGTCGATTGACATGGCGTCGTCTCAGCAAACACGCATGGTAACGTCGACTTCCCACACTGGTAGCTGTGGTGAGTAAATGAGTAGCGACGAGTAACTTGAGTAAAGAGGAGTAAGATGAGTTTTGAATATGAGCTTGGTATTCGCCGCGTCGTCTTGACCTCTGTGAACCTGGGTCAGCGGTGGAGGTAGGTGGAGGTAGGGGGTGGATGGAGAGAAGGGTGGTGGTCTGGTGGTTGTTGCTGTGTTTTTGCTTTTCGTTTGCTTGTTTTGTTTTTCTTTCTCAATTTATTATCGGTCCTTTTTTTCTTGTGATTTACTCGTTGTGGGATGAAGAATGTCGCTACTTGTAGGTGTGTGTAGAAGATTACAGGGATGACTTGTAGACTTGTTACTGGTAGTTGACCGTAGATGGTTGTAGTTCTTTGGTTCGTCGTAGAAATTGGAAGATTGTTTGTATCAATATTTTGTTAAACTACTGGCAAGGCGTCGTGTGACCTCTTCACCTCTGCATCAGCGTGATGACTGGGGAGATGGAGGGGGGGTTGGAGAGAATACTGTCAGGAGCTGGTTGTGAGTTGTTGGTTGTGAGAGGTATTGTTTATTTTCTATCTTGATAATGTAGACTCAAATGTACACTCGTAGACTCGTAGGCTTGTAGACTCGTGAACTCGTTCTTCTTATTGTATACTCGTTTGTGGTTACTTGATCATAGAATTGTAGTGTCTTGATTGTGTACAATCAACTGTAGAATTGAAGCTGATATTGGTTACACTCTTGCCTGCTTTTGTAGAAATTCACTGTAGATTTGAAGACGAGGTTCATACTTCTGCTGCCACCATATCTTGTTAAACTTCGTAAGGTGCTTGTAGTGAAGTTTTGTACATCAGTTATACATATATTAGACTCGTCGACGAGCGGTTGTTATACGTGAGAAGTTTTGTAAGTAGGTAATCTTAATTCCCATTGTCATGCAATGACAGGAGAGGTAAAGATTAGTATGGGACTATTTTTATTTGTCTTGGAAATATTAACAAGTCTCTCACACTCGAGTGAAGTATAAAGTAGAGTCCCGCTAGCTACCTCCCTGTCTCGCTTTATCTCTCTGCCACCCTCTCGCTCCTCTTGCTAGCCTTCCCTCTCGCTCTTTCTGTACAACCTTTCACTATGATCGCCAACCCCCTTCAGAGCTCTGATACCTACATTCTCGTTTAGCAGGGGTCGTGTCACGTGTGCTACACTGTTGTTGAAATGTTCTAGATGCCTGTGTGTGTGTATGTGTGTGTATGGTCACGAGGCGCTGTATGTGTGTGTATGATCACGGGGCGCTGTTTGTGGGCTATTGTGCTTGTGAGAGGCATTCTGGAGAGGCGCTAACGTCATTTCCCTTTGGCCCCCAGGTTTGACATTGACCTAACCTCTAGACTATATATGTATGTCACTAGCTGCTATGTATTAACCCGCCCCATCCCAACCACTTTTCCACCACTGACTCCCCCCAATCCCGACCATTTTTGGAAAAAAATTTTTTTGGCTCAAACCTCCACTTTTGGTGAGAAACATCGAAAATTCATAGAGAAATCACTCACCTGAGGTTTAAAATACTCGATCCAAATAGCAGTACCTCCTTACCTTACTGGGTTTTCTAACAGGCTGGCACCAAAGAAAACGAGTTCTGTGGGAGGATAACTATTTCACACCACTCATAAATGGTATTTATTTATTTACTTGGTACCAATTTATATGTAGTATGAGAGTATATTGGTTTTCAAACAGTAATATAGGCATTACAAGCATTGTTTCACTCACTAACTCATCACCATACCTGACTTTTTTTTGCCACATTACCTGATCATCATTTCTGACTGATTCTTCCTCTAATGCTATGTAAACTTTGTCCTCCACATTGTCATCGATTGAGGAATCACTCTGGCCCTGAATTTTGTACCGTGGCTGCCACGGCTTTACTGGCCAGGTCACTGATAACTGGTGAATTGCTGAGACAATGGCATGCAGGGGGGGGGAGGTCATGCTGGGTAAGGCATTGTCCCTGCCTGGTATCTTGTAGAGGAAGGTGTCCCGTGTATTTATATCAAAAATCACTCGCGAAAATTGAAAATTGTGCAAGTTAGGGACCTTGCAATTGATTCGCGTTTATGTACGTCGACGGGATTGGCAGTGACAAAACGTGTGGACGTTAATTCATGTTGATGGGACGCCAAAGGTTAAGATATTTTAGAGTCGTGACACAATCACCTTAACATCAGTAGTGTGCAAATTAATGGAAACAACCGTGAGATAAAACAGTTAATTATCTAGAAGAAAACAATATAATCACTCTCACAGCATGGATTCAGACATCGACGTTCAGGCTTAATTAACTTTCTGGACTTCTTCAATTATGTTTACACATGATGAATCAAGAGCAGGATATAATTTACCTCGACTTTCAGAAAGCATTTGACACTATCACTCACATGCATCTCGTAAGCAAAATAGAAACCCAGGGAATAAAGAAGAAATACGCAGAAATGGTTAAAAGACTGACTTTCAAACCGAAAACAGGGAGTTGTAATAAACGGAAAGGAATCCAGGTGGTGTAATGTGATTAGTAGCATTCCCCAGGGTTCAGTATTTGGGCCGATACTTTTTATTATCTACATAAACGACATAGACGGTGGTTTAAAATGTTAAATATCTTAATTTGCTGACGATACTAAAATAACCAATAAAGTAACTACAATATTACAGTGGCAGCAGCTACAAAATGACCTTAATACATTGGCAAGTTGGGAAGAAAAATGGCATATGATGTTCAACACAGAAAAATGCAAAGTACTTTATACTGGAGATAACGTCCATGCAAACTACAGAATGAACAATATCCAATTATCAACTAAAGAAAAGGAAACATTTCTTGGTGTGATAATATCAAATGACCTAAAACCGTGTAAGCAGTGCACAAAGGTGGTTAAAGTTGCAATCAAGTTGGTGGGGTTTATTGGAGGAACTTTCGAGTTTCAATCGGAAAAAGTCATGCTTGCCTTCCATCTCGAGTATTGTGTGCAGTTCTGGTCTCCGTACTACAGAAAGGAAATAGAAAAATTAGAGAATATACAGCAAAGAATCACAAAAATGATACCACGACTGAGAAGAAAATAATATGAGGAACGCCAAAAAGAAATTAAATTATTTATTCTAACGAAACACAGGTTAGGAAGTGACCTTATTGAAGTCTGCAAACTCATGAAGGGATATGACAACTTGCACTTGAATCAATATTTTGAAATAGACCAGTTGAATCAAAGCAGGAGAAATAACTGCAAAATTATGGGAAAGCCTTTCCAGTCTCATGAAACAAAATACTTCTTCGAAGGGCCGTAAATATCTGGAACAGATTACCCTCAGATACCGTGAACAGTATCTTAATTAAGACATTTAAAAACAAAATAGACAAGTACTTGCACGAGAATCCTCGGGTGACTGTTTCCGTCAGGATAATTTACCTTTACAAGCTAAGCTTAACTTCATTCCTCTCTTGTCTACAAGACACTATGTAAACTTAACGTACCCGTACATAGCGTCGTGTCACGTCACTATATATTTATCAGTTTATTACATGCAAATAAAGTGGAAGAAGCACTGACAACGATCTGCACAGATAGCCCTGAGTTAATGATCACTACTCTTACTTTCGACCTGTGATGGGCTGTGGATTACTGAGGGTCCCTGTTAGTTAAGTGACCACCATTGGGATTTTTTTTTATGTACCAGAGGTTACTGCTTCAGGAGTTAACTTGTGTACATGTTCCTCATGGGAAAGTTCCTTGTCATAGTAGAGTGAACGGAGCAGGGGCTTGACTGGCTGCTGCCTACCTTAAAAGTGCCATGCAAGGCTGCTGCACCACCCCTGAACGTCTATGCTGTGCACTGTACAATTTCCATGCTGTCTTCAGACACCACGGTAACTCAATGGACTCGTATATAATGCCATGCCTAATTTATTGATTTATTTGATTATTCATTACACTTTATTACTCTCTCTTACAGTTAGCTTTTACATGAAGTATTATAGAATGTAACTTTTCCTTTTCAGTCTTTCCTATAAAATTTCCATGTCATTTTTTCCATGCTGCATGGCGGTCATTCTCATTTTCTCATGCCAGTTTTAACTGAATGGTCTGGAGACAGGGGAAGGCTTCTTGCTTTACTATCCTCATCCTTCAGCACGTTCAATTAGATCTCGTTGTCATAGTCTGCTCTGTAACAAGCAGCCACGAAACGACCATAAGGTCTGTTGCTGTTTGTTTTCCTTTGTATTCCTCCTGGAGGATTTGGAGGCGTTGGGAGCCTTCTTGCTTTATTATACCTATCCTTCAGCATGTAGAATTAGATCTTATAGTCATAGTCTACTCTGTAACATGCAGCCTTAAAAGGACCATAAGGTCTGTTGCTGTTTGCTTTCCTTTGTATTCCTTTGAACACACTTCGCACCCAACACTCCGAAAACTTTCTACACTTACACCTGCCCATCAGCTAGTGGGTGAGGGTGGGTGACTTCTGCAGTAATAGGAACAGTTGTTCTTTCGTCCTATGCAGCACGAGAGCTCTTCTGTTGGAGTGGAATAGAAGCATTTTATATGGACCACACTGGATAGTAACTAATTATCTATCTAATGCCAGACGCATTAATCCCACAAGGGGTGGCCACAAACAAACCGCCTCCAAGCCACCCTGTCTCCCGCCATTTGACTGCCCTTCCCCCACCTCACATCCCTCTCCCTCATAAGCCTCTCCACTCCATCTCTCCATCTTATTTTCGGCCTCCCCCTACCTCCCCTCCCCTCCAGCTCGCTCACATACACTCTTCTTGTAAGTCTCTCACTCTCCATTCTCTCCAAATGGCCTAACCACCGTATTGTATTTCTCCTAACACTTTCTATGACATCCACATTCAAACCACAACACCCTTTACTTCCTCATTTGTAAGTCTGTTTCTCCATGTAACTCCACATGCTCCTCTCAAATAACTCATTTCCCCTGCTCTCTCTCTTGACTTGTGTCCTTCCAGCAAGGTCCAAGCATCACATCCATACGTTAGACTTGGTATCAAGATACTGTTATGAAGCGACTTTTTTACTTCCATGCTCGCTACCCTATTTCATATCACTGCTTTCAAGGAACCGGCAACCTTTCTTCCTTGTTGAACCCTTTCAAACACTTCATCCTCCAACCTTTCATCCTTACTCAACACTCTGCCCAAGTACTTAAATGCACTCACATTTTCCATTTCCTCATCACCCATCCTCACTGTACATTCAGTGACTTCATTTCTCTCGAAGACCAAGACATTACTCTTCCCTACATTCACCTTTAAATTCCGTTTCTTACACACTCTCCGGGACTCATTCACCAAGCCTTGCAGCTCCCCTTCGTCTTCATTTAACAATACAGTATCATCTGCATACAACAGTACAGGAAGTTTCCAAACATTGCCATCCCTAGGGCTGCCCCTACATCCACTACCCTACCTTGAATCTCTTTTATAACCCCAACCATATATACACTTAACAACTATGGAGACATGACACATCTCGTTTCAATTCAACTTTCAGATAGAATAATTCGCTTAGTTCACTATCCACATGCACTGCAGCCTTGGTACCCTCATAGATACTCTTCATGGCATTCAACGACTTGTACTCCACATATTCTTAATATTTTCCACATTCCTTTTCTATTCACTTTGTCAAATGTTTTCTCCAAATCCATGAAAGCTGCATACAACTTCATTGCTTTTTCTAGAAACTTTTCCACTAAAGACCTAAGGATGAATATCTAATCTACACAGCCTCATCCCTTCCTAAAGCCTCCCTGTTCTCCAACTAATTAATTTGTTATTTCCTTTAATCTGCCAATAGGTATCCTACCATACAATTTTCCTTTTACACTAAGAAGACAAATACCATTATGATTACCACAGGCTTCGTTTTTCCCCTTCTGATCTGTACAGGGGAATACTTATACCTGACTTTTGACCTACAGTCATTTGGGACTCTACTTTCCTCACAGGCCAATCTGCACATCTTCCACACCCATTCTACTACTATCTCTCCCCCATGCTTCGGTATTTCACCACACACTCCATCAATTCCTGGGGCTTTCCCTATACATTGCTTCCACTGCTTCCATCCTACTGATCTCTTCCTCCCTTCTCACCTCCCTGTATCTCCCAGCCATTCTCCACCAACTTATACTCACATTACTTTCTCTCTGTATGTTTAACAGTTCTTTAAGATGTACCCTCCATCTGCTCACTTTTCCCTCTTCTACACTATCAGTTTACAATTTTTATCTCTCTCTCCCCTGTTAACTTCTTTATTGCCCTTTCTATCTCTCTTTACCTCCTTCCAGAACATTTTCGTACATTCTCTCCTCGTTATACTCAAATTCTTTCCAAATTCCTCATCCACTCTCTTCTTACTCTCCTTTATTAATTTTTCCACCTTTTTTCCTCGCTACATACACTGTACAGTAACTATCTTCAGCCTCTCCACTTGCCATGTGCCCCTGCTTTCCATCCACTCACTATATGCTTTCTTCTTTTGTGCCACAGCTTATTTCACCTCTTCATTCCGCCATGCTGTTTCTTGCTCCCCTTTCCGTCTTGAATAGTAACAGTTACTATAATATCAGTCACTCCTTGACTTGTTCAGTAATTATGCCGTTGAGTTTATGTACAGAAATGTTAAATTTTGACACGCAGTATTTAATCATATGGACGCTGTTGTTGATGTAAACCGGGTATATTATTCCTCCAACACCAATGAATGCAGCGAAGGATCCAGGAATGTTTCTGAGGTGTTGCCCATATCATTTTCCAAAGAAATGAGTGTTCCACATCCCCTTGCTCTTAAACAACTATGCAGCATTTCTCAGCAAGGGTAGTTTGTGTGGGAGGAATAAACATAATAACCAGTAAAAGATGCGTTATATACTGTATATGTAGATTACAGGATATTTACTTTAATGAGATAAACCATGGGTGTTGCCCAGACACCATGGGTGACATCCCTGGATCCACCCATGGAATCGACACACTTTTTATTTTTCATTTGTTACTTTTTTTTTTTTTTTTTTTATAGTTTTGGAAAGAGCTTTCCCAGTGCAAGGGGTACTCGAGGAAGTTTCTAATCATTTGAAACCAAATAATCCATCGTAAACCTAATAAAACCGCTGGCGAAGAGCAAGAATGGATAAAAGTAAAATGGCATCATTGCCATGAATAGGTTACTAAGGCTACATAGAAATTCAACCCTTCTTTTCTCAACAGTAAAATATATATGTATTTTTTTTTATTTCATATTTTGTGGCCTTACATCTTTACTGGTCATCAGAAGCGCAGATTCACAGGACTAAATGTGTGAGGCAATAATAATCAGTTGTCTGCCCATGAATGACATTATGTAAGCAATAATCACAACGACCCTTTGGAATTAAGAAGTAATTAGGGAAAATGAAATCATTTTTAAGATGGGTAGTCAAACTCGTGAAGGCAATCAGTTTTTTATTTATCAAGGCTAAAATACACATATTATGAATGATACTATTCAGTGTTGTTATTATTCTGCAGATCATACTGGTGTCCCCTTACCAGCCGTCAAAAGTGCGTGAGAATGTGCGAGAGGTTGTGCTGCCTGACATGGACCTTTCGATGATTGTTCCCAACATGTTTGAGTGGACAATGACGGGCCCACTTACTTTCATTCAGAAGGCGTCTGGATTCTGTTCAGATGCCTTAGAAAAGGAAGAAGTGCAAAATCTTTTAACCGAAGAGTTTGATCTCATCATGCTCTCACCTTTTTTCGGTGACTGTTTCCTGTCAGTTGTTCACCGAATGAAGGTAAATTTTCTCCGGTGTTTTTGTGTATTTTCCTATTGTTTGTGACCATGTTTCTTATACCAGTCGGTAATTTTCCACTAATTACCCTAGATGCAGTGGTGAAAAGTAAATTGTGGAGTAATAATACCTTAAAGTGACGATTACTTCCAGCAAAACATGATAAAATATAAAGCGTGAAAAGTTCATAATCAAGGTGTCCCTAATGACTAAGTTTGGCTATTACACACACACACACACACACACACACACACACACACACACACACACACACACACACACACACACAAATTACTCTGTCCATGGTGATACTGCACATCAAAAAAAATTAAAGTCACAGTAAAGTTAAACAAGAACTGACCTGATGTGCAATTATTCGTAAGAAAATCGCTCAAAACTCTCCAAGAGCTCTGCGTGTTTTGTCCTTGCTTTGACTAACAAATATTACCAGTTTTCATCCTTTGTCTTCATACAACAGCACAAGAATAAATGAGTATACTGCACTGCAATATATTGTGTTGATTACCAGGTGTGTCAGAGATCATTTCTTATTAATTGATATAAGCTGGTATACATTCAGTTGCCGCTTCTGTTGTTCTTTGTTGTTGTATTTTGATTTGATTGTTTTATTACCGTCTCATATGTTAATTTCCTCCACAGGTACCCTTCATATATGTTATTCCAGCTGGATTGATGGGTCCTTTTTCTAGTATCATAGGAAATACAAATTTCCCTTCCTTTGTTGCTTCCAAGTTGCTTACTTTCAAACACCCAATGACCTTTACACAACGGGCTGTTAGTACCCTCTCAGATGTCATGTTCGGGATTGTAAGTGAACATTACGCCAAGCGCAGGTACGTCATATTTTAATTATGTTTCATAATATTATTTTACTGTAACAATTTGTGTACAATGTTGGAGGTAAAACAGTCAGGGAGTCTTTGAATATTAAATAACTTAGTCTCATATATCAAGTTGTACAGGCCAGTACTCTGCAGTATACTGTATCTCTATTGTACATAATGTATGAATGCAAACTGTAGTTTGAGTTACGTTGTATAATATTATAACTTACAAATTTTCTATTCGAAAGGAATATGATGGTTTTAGCAAGTTGTGATCATACATGGCCACTGAGAGCTGATAGTGTGTATGATGCCATCACTGCAAAAAGGCCATTTTCCTTTACTCTATCTGCCTTATAATAACTGAAATGTAATAGTGTGGGAAATCTCTTGCAGTATAAAACTAACAAACACTCTCTGTTAAAGTCATACCATTATGAAAAAAATCTCTAACTTAAGAAAACTGTCAGGTGGGAGCAAAAGTAAACCCAGTATTGCGTCATCAGAATGAAGTTAATACTTAGATGATACTATTTAAGGATAACCATTTATTTGTACTGCACTGTGCAAATTCTGGCATTGCAGTATTGAGAATGAGTGTCGCCGTCGAGGTCTGTGCCCAGAAGATATGCCCAGTTTGCATACCATCCGCTACAACTCCAGTCTCGTACTCATTAACAGGTAGAGTGTAATGTAGTAGTTCACTGGGGCAAGATTCTTTCTTTTTGTTTGTCTGTATTATTTACACCTTACTTTGGCTTAAAACTTCCACCTCTCAAATCTTGAGTATTGATATAATGTTATTCATTAAGAGGTGCTATGGAAAGGGTAAGAGATTTGCCCTCGTATCACCGAAGTACGTGAAATAGCTGGGAAAATTAATAAAATCGTCTCTAAGTTAGCTTGGATGAATAGTAATGCCAAAATCATCCTGGGTGGGCATGAAAACACATATCCAGAGTTTTTTGTCATCAGTGAAATGTTAAAATTAGCATCGAAGCATCCACTGTGTCTTCCTTTCACACCACTCATACCTGCAGTAACTTCTTCGACAACACTTACGATATCCCCTGTCTTTACAGTGTAAAAACAGTTGAAATGACACCACGACCATATGTCCCAGCTGTTGTACATGTAGGGGGCATCCACTGTCAACCTCCACAGCCTCTCCCAAAGGTAAAAAGCTTCAGTGTACTTATTCTAATAACGAAGGATTATTTTCGCCATGGAAAAAGAAAAGCTTTTTAGTATTTAAGTCAGTTATGAAGCACTCCACAGCATAAACACCCCTAAGAGATGCTTAATAATTAGACTTCTTACACAACTTCATTTATCATTTTTATGTAATTCACTATATGCCAGGAGATCTGTATCCAGGACTCTCATTCTTGACATTTAATATGTATGCCATCTCATCATTACAGGCCCCGGAGACAAAGTAATGCTAATGCCATAGTCATTTCTACATGTGCTATTCCTATTTCTAGCATCGTCTCAACAATTTGGCAGCAGTCACTACTTTCTTAAGTCTGTTTTATGGTTGTCAGCTTAACAATTTGTAGATATCGCTGAGTGATGCATATCCATGTACCAGCATGGTGCAATTTTATTAGATTTTACCAAGAATTCTCTCAATTAGAACTAACTTGATCGTGATATTTTTTATATATTTTTGTTCAATGACTTTCTCACACATCTTTGAGGAGAGGTTTAGCGACCTTTGTGGATTTTGTAAAGCAGCTCTACTCTGCTGTCCACATCTTTAACTCATATAATTATTGCATCAGTGCTGGTACCCTATAAGGCAGTGACATAATGACAAATACATATTTACTTCTTTCTCTGGAATTGCTAATGTTCTCTCTCTCTCTCTCTCTCTCTCTCCCCCTTTTCATGTCAGCATGATCTACCTTTTGGTCCCACTCTGGCTGCTCCAATAACGCCTAAAGGATAGGCTTCTGTCGTCAAGAACATATTAACCCTTTTAGAACAATAGGATATATTTCCCTATAGTCTTGGTACTAACATACGATTTTATTAAGTTCAAGAGAGAGCCCATGAATTAAAGAAATTAATGCAGAATATTGATATCCTCTTCACTACCGGATATCTCTCAGAAACTAAGTAAAATTATCTTATAGTTGCAAGAAAAAAAAAAGAAATACTTCAACGGAAATGTTAATGACGTGTAGGTAACCTATGTTTCTGAAGGCTTGCATGTTTTATATATCTATATCTATCTGCCTATCTATCTATCTATCTCTATACCTATATATATATATATATATATATATATATATATATATATATATATATATATATATATATATATATATATATATATATATATACGCTTCATACCACAAGTGTACAAACCATTTTTCTGTCTTTTTAAAAGAACAAGAAGGTATGCTCTCTTTTCAGGACTTGGAAGATTGGGTAAAGGGTGCTGGCAAGGATGGCTTTATATTCTTCAGCCTGGGGTCAGCAGTGACACCATCCAGCATGCCAGAGAAGTAAGTCAGAGTCATGCATTCACTAGAAAGGTATATACTGTATATACAGTATATATATATATATATATATAGATAGATAGATAGATAGATAGATATAGATAGATAGACAGATAGATAGATAGATTGACAGATAGATAGATAAATATAGATTGATAGATAGATAAATATAGATTGATAGATAGATAGATAGATATAGATATAGATAGATAGATATACTTCGTGCATTTTGCTTTAGTTCCTGTAGGTTCAGGTCTACACTGTGGACCTAAGGATCTATAGGGCAGTGATTACTTCACTGACAGCACTTTCTGCAGTACGTGTGCTGTTCCGAGCAGGGCTATCTTTTGCACTTAGTTGATGTTGATATTGCCTTGGTTACGGTTAGTGTACTTTTCCAGGCTCTTCTTCACAAGCCCTAGTGCTCCAGTGGCCAGGGTGTTTATTTGGTCTTCATACTCAACATCTTTCATATTTCAGTCTCTCGGTCTTTATACTAGGACAGCCTTCCTGTCACTTTCACAGAAGTGTTTGTCTCAGATGGAATTGCCACATTTACTAGTATGCATCTCTCTTCTTTTTTGTCCTTGATGATGAAGTCAAGCTTGTTGACTTTTATCTCTCTGTCCGTGTGGATTGACGTACCCCACAGGATGGTGACATAGTCGTTCTCGGTGGCTGTTGCCGGCTGATATTCATACCATTTTTCGGCTGTCTTGATGTTATAACTCCTGTAGACCATCCAATGCAGGTACGCCGCTGTCTTGTGTCGGTGGATATACTCGGTCATTGACAGTTCTGGGCAGCCTGAGATGATGTCCCCGACTGTTTCTTCACAACTTCCACAGATCCTGCATTGTGGGTTTGTTCCATTCTTGATAATGCGATGGTGATAATGATCTGGTGGCGAGACTCTAGTGCTGTGCAGTTGTGTTCAACACCTCTGTCTCTGCTTTCAGTCCAGGATTTCTCAGTCACTGGTGTGTCTTCTGTTGGTTTACGTCCGCCTCTTTTGTCCCTTTTGGGTACTTCCCATGCATTGCCCCGTGCTCCCAAATTTCCTGCACTTATTCCTGCCATGGTGTATTGCCTTCTGTTCAGTTCGTTAGGCATAAACAATTGCTACATTTTCCGTTGGTGGGGTTTCTGGGCTGCCAAACTCTTTCTCGAATTTTGCAGCGTCTCCTGTGATATTTTCCTATTTGGAGGAGAGGGTCATCTGTTGTTATTAGGTATGCATCTAGCCCTGTGGTGGTAGTTTTAAAGGCTAGTTCGAGCTGCATCACGCTTCATTCTCCAGAAGCTCTTGGTAGGTACAGCCTGTTAACATCTGCTTTTGGGTCGTTCATCTTCTCCATGGAAAGCGTCTTTCTTGTACTGGTGTCAGTCTCTTGATGTCATAAGTTTCTAATTTATGATGTTGAAGTGTATATCATTACACGTATCGCTAGCGTGTCAGTAGCTTCAAATCTGTTTGCTGCACTGAGTTCACTCTTCAGTACTATGTGCACTGTCTTGTAGTACTCTTTCTGAATCTTCTCCTTCATGGCCGAGTGTTGTATACCGTCTCCTTCAATAATTCCTAAGTACTTGTATGTCCTCTCTCGTTCTTGCTCGTTGATCTTGGTCTCAGTGTCAAGGTTTTTATCGGTTGTCTTCAGTTTTCCTCCCTTAAAGGGGACTTTGGCACATGTTTCCTGTCCAACCTCCATCTTTATGTCGTCACTGAAAGTCTTGACTATCGTAATTCAAACCCTTCTGGTGTCTGTTATCTTTGGCAAACGTTTTGAGGTTGCCCATATAGAACAGGTGGTTCAGTCAGCCATTCTATGATTCGTATACATAACTGCTGTTGTTCAGTTGAATACTGAGTAGAGCCAGGACGAGGCAGAAGAGCACTGGTAATTGTGAATCCCCTTGGAATATTCCACTCCTGATGTTGATCGGTCTCGATGTTGATGATCCGTTTTCATGATGGAGATTTAGGATGGTCGTCCCGGTCTTCATGATCTCTGTGTTGAATCTAACAGCAATCGGGCAGACTTAATAGACTGCAAAGCTCTTTCCTATCCAGGAGTGTGGGACACTGCCAAATGCCTTCCTGCAGTTAATTCTTGCAATTATCAAGTTCTTTTTCATTGATCTGGTCCTTCCAGTATGGCTTTGGTGATAAGCAGCGGGTCCTTGCTTCCATAGCTTCCTTTCCTACAGTCCTTGCCTTATGGTGGCAGCAAACTGCTTTTGTCAAGAAAGCTGTAGGTCCTCTCAGTGGTGGAAAGTGAGTATCCTGAGCACTGTTGGAAGGCAGATGATGGGTCTGTAATTCTTTGGGTGTTGTGTCTCATCTGTCTTTGGGAGTAGGTACAGTCAGGGAAAGTTCCACATTACCCACTCTTCGCAGCATTGGTGGTCGACGAATAGTCACGAAGCAGCAGCCAGACCCCACATGTCTGGTAACTGTGAGTGGGAGGGATGGTGGCCGGGGGTGGGAGGGTTTGGAGCACGAGGAGAAAAGATACGGAGTAACGACTCAACGTTAAAATTGCAAGGCACTAACCATCACGCCATCTAATGCACAAGCTACATAAAGGAGAACGGGAAAAAAAAGAAAATGGTTGTATGGTAGACTATGGTTAAATTATGAATCGGGAATATACAGGCCTGCTATGTGAAACTAAGTTATTTTTATCAATAGATAATTATATGGTACATGAGAATCCTTCGCCATTGATACCATGTTGATGGTGAATTGTGTCCCATACATTGTATTTTGAGACAAAGATTCATTCCAATGATAAAAGTCTGCGACTCAGAATATAATGGATGTATTAAAAATACGGACAAGAATATTATAGTGTATTTATTTGGGTATGGGTAGGACAGCTTACCACATCCATGTTAGCTTACATTATTATCCCGCAAACATTCAAACGGGAAACAGAAACCCATAGCCGTTATTGTTTTTGCTCTGTTAAGCATAAGTATTATGTTGATTAATTAAAAAAAAAAAAAAAAGTCTTTCCATTGTTTTCGGACGCACTTTCGTCTATCACATATATGCGAATATATTGGCAAAACAATAAATACCCCCTTCTGGGTGAAACACCATTTGAAAACAAAAAATTAAATCTAGCTTACATGTTTCTAAAGCTGGAGATAAATGAATGACATATTATATCATAGTTTCGAGAATGTCATAAAAACAAGCATCATATGGCATTTTTTTTTTTTTTTTTGTGATTCGTAGCCATTATATAGCCTTCAAACAATAACACAATTTGTATATGCCTAAGCTACTACGATACAGACATGCAGGGCAATTACCAGGTGTGTGACATAAATGGCAGTTTTTATCATACCATTATGCATGCAAAGGGTAATGACATTTACACTGGAAGACGAATATAAACAATGTACAACCTAATGGTCATATAAAACATGTTAAAATATGTTGGTTTGTCAACGTGTGTGTACCCTACAGGAAACCAAAGAACGTAAGATCAATTTGTGCAATAATACACTTTTTTGTGTGTGTATGTGTGTGTCCGACTCTGGGCATAGGCTTCACAGCCTGCTCTCAAGGCCCAGTAGTCCTCCTACATACCATACACCTCTCTACATGTCACCACTTCGGCGCTAACACCCACCGTCCATATTGAATACATGCTAGGGCTGTCTCATACAGGACTGGTGTATTGGTATTAGCGGGGGTACTTTTATGACATGTCGGCGGGTCATCTGGTAGATCAGGAAAGTCTGCTTTTATAAAATTCAAATCCTTAAACTGTTCCCTGCCCCAGCCGGGATTAGAACCTGGGTCCATCGGGACTGCAGGCCTCCTCTCTACCGATTCAGCCACCGCCTCCCCCACGTAATGGAATACATATGTATATTAATAAATACATACATACACCTACTGTACAGTGTTACCTACCTGTCTATATGCCTATCTCTCTGTTCATCATCTATCTGTTTATCTGTATCTGCATCTATCTATCTGTCTATCTATCTATCCATCTGCGAATAAATCACCTAATAACACGCAATTCATAAATATGCTAATACCCACAGGGAAAAAGGAAACACTAAATATCCCATGAGCTTGGGCTATTTCTTGTTTCCTTTTCCCTGTGGATAATTCTCTCTCTCTCTCTCTCTCTCTCTCTCTCTCTCCTGTAAGTACTTCATGTGCTTTAGGAAAATTGGTATTTAATTACATGGTTCCTACCTGCATGTCATAGTAATTTCCCGCTATCGGTATACGAGTAACAGCCTTTAATAATGGATGGTCCATATCTTCACTATCATTTTCACAAGATCAATAATACTACAAAATATATGATTAGTGTCAATAAATATTGATCGTGTGAGGGCAGGTAAATAATATCCTCCGTTGCGATTGTAGCGGTATTGCTTCAGCAAGTTAACTTGTCCCATATCAATGCCCACCGTATCCTTTATCATATGTGTAATGAAGCATATTATTCCCTACAGATTTCATAGACGTTCATACCGAGGCACACTTTCAGCTGATGTGACTTCCTAATTTGCGCCTACATTTATGACCGCAGTATACTTGTTTATACACAATAGTTTGTCACATCCGTTTTACGTACCTCTTTTTTACTTTGGGAAGAAATGAAGCCGTAAGTTAGTTCCAGTTCGTTGGTTTATCGCACAAACAACGCAGCGGTGTCCAGCGTTTGGACCCATGTATATTTTTACCGCCACGCCTCCTGGCATCCCGCCTGTCCACTTATGTAAACAAACAGACGACACACCGGCGACCAAATTGCCATCTGTTGACCAAGCCAGCTCATTACACTGGTCTCGTTTTCTCCCATAAGAGTTAATACTCTGTATCTTTCCTCCTCCGTGGTTTGGAGAATTGCTTAGGTCACAATATCAATAGCCAATGATGATGCGCCCGACATATTCTCAAAATGCAAAAGCGGTATGTTGTTTGTATGGTATCACACAGTTTTCTGAGCCTGTCTGCTGCACATTACTGCATAATACGTGTTTACTGCCAAAGGTATACTTCTTTGCCTTCGTTTTGTAATTTATTGATAGGAATGATAGTTACAGAGACTGACCTTGTAATTAGGACTTCCCATATCATTCTGTGTAAAGGAAAATGAAAAGTCTGTTAATCATTCATATAGATTGTTATTAATATTGTTATTATTACACACTACCTTAGACTAAATTCGACATAAATTATTACCGGAATAACATTGGAAATGTTTGCAGGGGTATTTTAATAGCGGGATGACAGAGGATAAATAATTAAACATATGTATAAGAATTTGCATATATATATATATATATATATATATATATATATATATATATATATATATATATATATATATATATAATCCTCCAAACCTACGTTGCCCCATGAGAAACGTAGGAGCCCGGGGCTAGGCAAGTTGGTCCTGACTAGATGAGAGTGACTGGCCTCACTCATCCCTGAGTGGCATTACCTGAGAAATAAATCCCAACCACTCCTTGGACATAAACCTTCACCAGCTCAGTCCGAGGGAACGCCATAATTACCCACCAGGTGGCAAAATTTGGGTATACGGTTACCACCCAGATTGTAAATGGTTTTCTGGTGTACAGGAAACCATTTGGCTTGTCACTCGGTGTAGACACCCACAGGCAGAAGGAAGAGGAATTTGGGGAAAGAATGAAGGAGAGAAAAACAGAAGAGAATGAAAGGAAAGAAGGATGGAGGAGAGGAAGGGCAGACACCTGAGGGTAGCACTACATCGAGTGAGGATGGTGAGTGCCCCCACCTACCACAATATATATATATATATATATATATATATATATATATATATATATATATATATATATATATATATATATATATATATATATATATATATGAGGTGCTACCCAAAAGTTCCAGTAATATGAAGAGTGGGAGCAAACCGTTTGCAGTTTTGCCTTTTGTCACTAGGAGGAGTCAGTAGCAACCCTTTTGTGTCAGTGTGGGCCCGGCTGTGTCTGTGAGTAGACATGTTGATGAGCTACGCATACTATTGTAACATGGTGTGTAGGTAGATTGGCGGTTTTGCAATGGCGGGCCTCATGGAACAAAGAACTTGCATCAAGTTCTGCATCAAGATCAACAAGACGGCTGCAGAAACTCACTGGTTCCTTCAGCAAGCCTTTGGTGACAATGCCATGTTCCAAAACAGAACATTTTTCTGGTACAAGCAGTTCAAGGAAGGACGAGCGTCCGTCGAAGACAGTGACCATTCTGGACGGCCGTCAACGGCAACAATACCAGAAAACGCCGAAAATGTTCATCAGGCTATCCTTGCAGATCGTAGACACACCATCCATGATGTTTGTGATATCGTTGGACTGTCGTATGGGAGCGTGCAGCGCATTTGTTGGATGTGTTGGGCATGAGATGCATCACTGCAAAATTTGTGCCAAGACTGCTGAGTGACGAGCAGAAGGCACATCGCGTTGCAGTTTGCAGAGAGCTCAAGAATCAGGTGAGAGATGACGTCACCTTCATCTCCAAGGTCATAACTTGTAATGAATCATGGGTTTATGGTTATGACCCAGAGACAAAGCAGCGGTCATCACAATGGAACCCTCCCAATGCACAGAGGCCAAAAAAAAGTGTGTCAAGTTCGCAGCAATGTCAAGTCATTGTTGATCGTTTTCTTCGATATCCTAGGGATTGTTCATTCATTCATTGCCAGACGCCATGTATCCCAAACGGGGTGGCCAACGGCTTAGAGTTAATTGTTTTACAGGGAGGGGCACTAATCCTCCACCAACCCCACTTGACACGTAGGGACTGTCCACGAGGAATATACCCCACCCAGTCACTCTGTCAGCGGAAAGTTTTACTGTGAAGTTTTAGTGTCTGAGGGAGAACATCCACTGCAAATGTCCAGAACAGTGTAAGAACAAGGACTGGGTCCTGCATCATGACAACGCCCCCGCCCACACACATCAGTTGTTGTCAGGCAGTTCCTGGCTTCCACTAATAAGGTAGCCATTCTTCTCCCACCCTATTCGCCTGACCTCGCCCCCTGTGACTTCTTGCTGCTTCCCAAGCTGAAATTACGACTGAGAGGGCATTGATTTGACTCGATTGAGGAGATCCAGATGGAATCGCAGAAGATGCTCAAGACCATCACGCCTTAAGCCTTCCAAGGATGCATGGACTCGTGGAAAAACGCTGGGACCACTGTACATATGCTCAAGGGGAATACGTCGACGGCGACAGTGAGAACTAGGAGGTAAGGTAACTTATTTTCCTACAATATTCGAATTACTGGAACTGTTGGGTAGCACCTCGTGTGTGTGTGTGTATATATATATATATATATATATATATATATATATATATATATATATATATATATATATATATATACAGGGTGTTTCAAAAAGTGTTCATAAACTTCAGATTGAATAGAGTAGGAAAATATATACTTTACTATGTGACATTTTTGGGATTTTGTCATGTTAACCGTGATATTACACATTTTATCTTTAATAGGAAACTCTAGGGGATGAAACCGATCAGTATCTTACCATCACCTCAATACCTTTTTTCATAATCTTGTGTACACCGATGTAATGTACACTGTTAACGAAACCTACATGAATGTGAACCTGAAGCAGCAAATCATGTTTGCCTCATGGGTTTGAACAAAGCTTCGTGATTTGAAGGTACTGTGAGAAGGTGAGGTAAAGAAGGATGTACCGGCAGTCTTAAGTCAGCACCGTAGAGTACACAGACATGTTACTTATGTTGGGTGCAGCAGGTGGAAACGCAGCTGAAGCAGTAAGGATGTATGGTGAGCGATATCATAACCGGAGACAACCATCTCGGCCTACTTTCCTCCGTTTAGAACGACGACTACGGGAATATGGCACACTGAATCCACGTGCAGTAAACAGAGGAAGGCCTCATGCTGAGCACCTACTCGATGTAGAAGAGGATATTCTCAACGCCATCAGAGATGAACCATCTACATATACACGTCGACTTGGTGCACGATTCGGTGTGGCTAATGCGTCTGTATATAGGACTGTAAACAGACAAGGCCTGTACCCGTATCATCACCAGTCCATCCATGCTCTGAGCGAACGTGATTATCCCCAGTGAGTGGATTTCTGTAGGTGGCTTCTTACTCATGCGAGGGAGAACAACAGTTTTCTTGCACATGTTTTGTGGAGTGATGAGGCTGTGTTCACAAGAGGTGGCATGCTAAACCAACATAATACATATACATGGGTTGCAGAAAACCCACATGTAACAACAACAAGTGGACATCAAGAAAGCTTTGCGATCAATGTGTGGGCCGGTATTCTTGGTGATCGTCTAATCGGACCATTTTTGCTACCACAACGACTTACAGGCAATGTGTACACCAGATTTCTTCAGGATGACCTCCCCATACTACTTGAAGATGTGCCCCTCAGAACACGTACGCGAATGTGGTTCCAGCATGATGGGGCTCCACCTCACTTTGCACTAGGTACGAGGGATTTCCTTAATGCTATGTACCCTGACAAGTGGATAGGCCGTGGAGGTCCCATTGCCTGGCCACCTAGATCACCCGACCAAACGCCACTTGACTTTTATCTTTGGGGACACCTGAAGAGCAGGGTGTATGCTACACCAGTCAACACCCGTCAGGTACTATGGCAAAGAGTTCAAGAGGCGTGCAGAGAAGTAAGGAACACACCAGGGATATTTGAATGAGTATGGCAGTCACTCCTGCGCCGAGCCCAAGCCTGTATCAACGGGGGGGGGGGGAATTACGAGCACCTGATGTAATTCTGTAGTGTACAATACATCTATGTACACAAATGTATGAAAAAATAAAGGTATTGATGTGATGGTAAGCTACTGGTCGTTTTCATCCCCTAGAGCTTCCTGTGAAACATAAAATGTGTAATATCATGGTAAATATGACATATTTCCAAAAATGTCACATAGTAAAGTATATTTCTATTTTCCTACTCTATTAATTCTGGAATTTAGGAAAGCTATTTTGAAACACCCTATCTATCTATCTATCTCTCAATCTATCTATCTATATGTCTATCTATCTCTATCTATCTATCTATATGTCTATCTATCTATCTATCTATCTATCTATATACTGTATATATATATATATATATACACACATGCATATACGGTATATATCTCATTCTGTATCTATATCTATCTACCTATCTATCTATCTATCTATCTATATATATATATATATATATATATATATGTACAGTATGTATATCTATCTATCTATCTATATCTATCTATATATATATATATATATATATATATATATATATATATATATATATATATATATATATATATATATACGTTTAAGTATTTAAGTATTTGGGTAGTGTGATGAGTAAGGATGGAGGTTTGGAGGGTGAAGTGCTTGAAAGGGTACAGCAGGGAAGAAAGGTTGCTGGTTCCTTGAAAGCATTGATAAGAAACAGGGAAGTGAGCATGGAAGTGAAAAAGTTACTACATGACAGTATTGTGATACCATCTCTAACGTACGGAAGTGAAGCTTGGACATTGTTGGAAGGACACAAGTCAAGAGTGAGAGCAGTGGAAATGAGTTATTTAAGAGGAGCCTGTGGAGTCACGTGGAGAGACAGGCTGACGAATGAGGATATAAAGGAGCGTTGTGGTGTGGATGTGGATGTGATAGGAAGCGTTATGAGGAACACACTGAGGTGGTTTGGCCATGTGGAGAGGATGGAGGGTGAAAGACTGACGAAGAGAGTGTATGTGAGTGAGGTGGAGGGGGAAGAGGGAGGGAGGCCGAGGATGCGAAGGAGTGATGGGGTGGAGAGGTATATGAGAGAGGTTGGTGTGAGTTGGGAGCAGGGCAGTGAAATGGCGGGGGACAGGGCGACTTGGAGGCGATTTGTTTGTGGCTACCCCAAACGGGATTGAGGCGTCTGACAATATATATATATATATATATATATATATATATATATATATATATATATATATATATATATATATATATATATATACATATATATATATATATATATATATATATATATATATATATATATATATATATATATATATATATAATGGTAGGTGGTGGTGACCATCATCCACTCACTTGATGTAGTGCTGTCTCCTTCTTCCGTAGCCTTTATCATTCTTTTTTCTATACCTGCCTTCCTATCTTCCTATTTTCCCATCTTTCCTGTCACGTCTTATTGCTTTTCTTTCCTTTACAGGTGGCTTTACATTATGTGACAAGCCAAATTGCTTCCTGTAAGCTAAGGAACCATTTACAACGCTGGGTTGTAACCATATAACCAAACCATACGTGCTCCATGCGTGTCAGTAAGTGGGTTGGTGGAGGGTTAGTGCCCCTCCCTGTAAAACAAATAACTCAAAGTCAAATGGCCACCCCTCATGGGAGTATGGTGTCTGGCAATATATATATATATATATATATATATATATATATATATATATATATATATATATATATATATATATATATATGATTCCCAACCTAGCACCAAACCCTCGTCTGACCCCAATCCCCGCATCCTCCTCCTTCACACACAGGTACCAGACACATGGGGTCTGACTGCCATTTCACATTTAACCGTCTCACACCAGTGCTTCGAGAGGTAGGTAATGCAGAATTTCCCCTGACTGTACTTGGTTCCCTGTATGGCCCACTTGGGGCATTTCTCTGAATTTTTTTACAGTGTCACCGTAGGCCCATGTGAGGTCACTCACAATTACCAGACACTTGAGGTCTGACTGCCACTTCACATTCACCCGTCTCACAACAGTGCTTCGAGAGGTGGGTAATGTGGAACTTTCCCTGACTGTACATGGTTCACTGTGTGGGCCACTTGGGGCATTTCTCTGGATTATTTACAAAGTCACTGTAGGCCTATATGAGGTCTTTGTGGATACTGGGCAGGTTTATCTCTGGTGATTTCCAGTTACCCCTCTTGCTGATGGCAGCAGTGGTCTCTGTGGTATTAATGCCGGACCATTCTTGATTCTCTATGTCTTTGTATTGGTCCTGCTGTTGCTAGATCCAAATAGTTCCCTCACTGTGTCTTTTATCGCACCCCCAGATCTTACTCCAGAACTCTTCAACTTCTTCGATGGTGGTTGGTTCATTAACATTTATCTTCTTTATGCCAAGTTCATAATACAAAATTTTAACATCTTTGAAGATCTTGTTTTGTGTGAAGAATTTGTTTCTCTTGTCAAATCTCCTTAGTCTCTGTGCCTTAACTTGAATCTGTTGCTTCAGCATCTGCTTGGTTATTGGTACATATTCCTTCTGTCTGATGTTAAACTTTAGTTAGAAATCTTTCCTTTCCCCCCACTCTGATGTTGGAGCCTTTTCAGTTTCATTCAGGTAAGCAAGTTATTCCCGTAGTTTCCATATCTCTTCAAGTTTCTTCTTCCAAGCTGGTTGTTTTCTTTTCCTTGTCTGTTGTTTTCTGGGTCTACTGTGTCTGCAGTGGCAGAAGCAGCTGCGTGTATTAGCTGATTGATTTCTATTAAGGGTCATCGCTCTCGAATTCTTATCCTTGATTGTTTGGATCGATTCGTTTGTGAGTCTAATGGCTTCTTTGGATTGGCCGTCTTTCTTGATTCTGGTGGTTAGTGGTAGTTCTTTAATAGACATTTCCTTCAAGATTTCCCATCTTTGCTGGATGCTGGTTGTTATATCTGCTACTTTCTTATTTCTGTTTTCCTCATGGACACTCTTTTTGTGTGTTGTCCCTGAAGGATCAGCACTGTTTGTCAGTGTCTGTTCTTCCTTTTCGTCAGCTGATGGCGCCTCATTTGGTCTGTTGATGCTTATATTCCCAGTGTTGACATTGGGAACATTCTCTTTGATCTTTTTCTGGATGATCTTAAGTTCCAGGTCTGTCTGTCGTTTGTTCTTGACGATGCCACGCAGGACACCTGCCAGTTTATTAGCACCCAGATTCAGTCTGTCTGCAAATCATTTTTCTTGCCAGATGTTGTAGGCAGCTTCGGTTGTTGATGTCGCTGTTGGGTTTAGAGAAGCAATGTAGAATGCTTCCATGACGTCTTTGTACTCTTCACTCGACTATTTTTGTCTTGCTCTTTTTTTTTCTTTTTTTTCTGATGTGCATAGAAGGCCTCTGGAAGGATTCTCCTCGATGTGATGTTCCTCTGGTACATGGTGGGGAGATTTTGTTTCAGAAGCACACTTTTCGATCCCAGCCTGGTCCCCCACTGGAGATCACGGGTCTCTTTGACCCGTGGGACGACCGATGAGGTATGATGCTTTGGGTGGTTGCACTGACATTATTGTGTCAGACTGTCAGAGCCCCTTTGGCAACACGTATCACTGGCCTGCCATACCTCTAATGCCCAGTGCGTGCCGCTTGGAGGTAGGGCTGAATTTCTGTGGACCTTATTATTTTCATTATTATTATTAATGTTATGTTTATTATTATTATTATTTTTATTATTATTATTATTATTATTATTATTATTATTATTATCATTATTATTATTATTATTATTATTGTTGTTGTTGTTGTCAGTTTTACGTTAACATTACATGTTTTATGGTTCAGATAGATTCACCCTATAGCACTACCACCGTCTGCTCTGTTTCCCTCCTGCTTTTTATTAACACCACAAGCTTTGTGGTCAGCACACACCAGCTTGTCCAGTGCCTTCCTCAAGTTACTTTTCCTTCAACGCTCTGGTATCTGTATACATCTACACACTCTCACCCAACTCGACTGGTTCATTTCACTGACAGTGCAAGCCATCTCAATCTCCTTTCTACTTCCTTTATGATGCTTCCCACTCCCGCCTTAATTTCCAGTCTTCTGATGACACCTGCATCAGTTACCTTTACTCCTCAAATTTATCGAATTATTCGCAAGTCTTTTCGTTTCAGTCTCCATGTAGCTTCCTCCATTACCTTATGTTTCACTGTCTTACAACATGACTCCTGTCACAGGTGCGAAACGTTTCCCTTTTTGTGGACCCTGAGAACCCTCGAGAGTCAGGATGGGTAGCAGTTATCTGAATCTTTCCATGATCTACTACACTACGAACTGGATTCAAATTATCTATCTTTCTATCTATTGCCAGGCGCCTTAATCCTTTATATGGAGTGGCTACAAACAAATCGCCTTCACGTCACCCTGTCCCCCGCCATTTCACTGCCTTGCTCCCAGTTCACAGCCCCCTCTCTCATATACCTCTCCACTCCATCCCTCCATCTCATCCTTGGCCTTCCCCTCCCTCTCTTCCCCTCCATCTCTCACATACACTCTCCTCGTCAGTCTCTCACTCTCCATCCTCTCCACATGGCCAAACCACCTCAGTGTGTTTCTCCTAATCCTTCCTACCACATGCACATCCACACCACAACGCTCCTTCACATCCTCATTTGTCAGTCTGTCTCTCCATGTGACTCCACAGGCTCCTCTCAAATAACATTTCCACTGCTCGCACTCTTGACTTGTTTCTCTCCATCAATGTCCAAGCTTCACTTCCATACGTCAGACTTGGTATCAAAATACTGTCATGTAAAAACTTTTTCACTTCCATGCTCACTTCCCTGTTTCTTCTCACTGCCCTTAAGGAACCAGCAACCTTTCCTTGTTGTACCCCTTCAAGCACTTCACCCTCCAATTTTCCATCCTTACTCATCACACCACCCAAGTACTTAAACATACTCACATTTTCCATTTCCTCATCATCCAGCCTCACTGTACATTCACTGACTTCATCTCTCTCGAAGACCATAACTTTACTTTTCCCTACATTCACCTTTAAATTCCGTTCTTACACACTCTCCCAAACTCATCCACCAAGCCTTGCAGCTTCCCTTCGTCTTCATTTAACACAGTAACATCTGCAAACAACAGTGCAGGGAGTTTCCAAACACTGCCCCCTTTCATTAGAGCCACTCCAACATCCACTGCCCTACCTTGTATCTCTATAACCCCATCCATATACAGATTGAACAACCATGGAGACATGAAACATCCCTGTTTCAACCAAACCTTCAAACAGAAAAACTCACTCAGTTCACTATACACACACACCGCAGCCGTAGCACCCTCATAAATACTCTTCACAGCATTCAGCAACGTCCCATCTACTCCATATATTCTTAATACTATCAACAATCCTTGTCTATCCATCCTGTCATATGCTTTCTCCAAATCTATGAAGGCCGCATACAACTTCTTTCCTTTCTCTAGACACTTTTCCACTAAAGATCTAAGAATGAATATCTGATCTACACAACCTCTTCCCTTCCTAAAGCCTTCCTGTTCTCCTCCAACTAATTCCTCTGTTATTTCCCTGACTCTGTCAATATGTATCCTACCGTATATATTTCTTATTACACTAAGAAGAGAAATACCCCTATGATTACCACACACTTCTTTTTCCCCTTTCCGTTTGTACAAGGGAATAATTATACCTGACTTCCAATCTTCCGCGACTCTACCTTCCTCCCAGGCCAATCTGCACATCTTCCACATCCATTCTGCTACTATCTCTCCCCCATGCTTCAGCATTTCATCACACACTCCATCAATTCCTCGGGCTTTCCCCATTTTAACTTTCTTCAGTGCTTCCACAACTTCCATCCTACTGATTTCTTCCTGTCTTCTCACCTCCCTCCATCTCCCAGCCATTCCCCAGCCACTTATACTCGCATTACTTTCGTTCTCTATGTCCAACAGTTCATTAAAGTGTTCTCTCTATCCGCTCACTTTTTCTCCCTTGTCAACTAGTAATCTACCAATTTTATCTTTCACTCCCCTGCTAACTTCATTGCCACCCTGTCTAACTCTCTTTACCTCTTCCAGAACATTTTCTTACATTCCCTCCACTTTACACTTAATTTCCTTCCAAATTCCTCATCCACTCTCTTCTTACTCTCTCTTACTAATCCTTTCACCTCTCTCTTCCTTTTTACATATTACTCTCTCTTCTGTCTCTCAACTTCTTCCACGTCCCTATTACTCATGCATTCATTATATGCCTTCTTGTGTGCCACAGCCTCTCTCACCTCTTCATTCCACCATGCTGTTCCTTGCAACCCTTTTCGTCTTCTCTTCACCCCACACACCACCTCACATGCTGCACATATTTCCTCTGTGAATATCTTGCACACACCTTCCACGTCCCCCATCTGCTCCAACTCATATTTACCCAGTTGTTCCTCCACTTCTCTTTTATATTCTGCCTTTTTCTCATCCTCTTGTAACCTTTCCATTCTCCTTACATCTACTCCTTCCTCCCGTCTTTCCCTTCTTCTATTTCTCCATTTTACTTGGAACCTTGATTCTGACCACCACCAAGTGGTGGTCAGAAAGTCCACTCTCCCAACTCCTATATGCTCTTGCATCCATCACACATCTTCGCATCCTTTCATCCACATACACTGGGCAAAAATAAGATGTAGAGAAGTGCGTGGTAACTTGATACTTGTGGCAGTTTTTCGGTGTAGCAGATGTTGTGGCATTGCCAGACCACTCAAGCCCAGACCAATACGATCAGTGGTAAGAGGTGGGTCATGGAAACTGTAGATAAATTTTGCTTCCCTATTGATGGCAACATTGCTTGGGATGATGTAGAGCAGAGTGCTCTTGCAACAGCAAATTCAGTGCTGCAAAACTGCAGTGACTGCAAATTTTGTCCTTAATATGGACGAAAATCCGGGCACAGACGCGTTCATGAGGCTGCAAGTGGTCATCTCAGACTCTTCGCTGTAAGTTCCATTGACTTTTAACATTCGCATACATCACTGTCACCACACCAACAGTCCATATCTGAACCCACAACTCTCTCCTTTCTTGTAGGAGATCTGTTCATAACGTATCCGACCTTAGGCTCTATAAAAATAAATAGCTAACCCATTCAGCTTGGACACTAATTCCCCTCAAAGTAGGCCCATTCTGACTTGACACACGTAGCCCAGCATTCCTTCCGCAGCCTGAAACATTTTTCAAAGTCGGGTTTTGATATCTCCTGCAACTGCTTCGTCATGATCTCACCTCTTTGATGAATGTGGCTCAAGACATGTTGGAGTGTGCAAATCGCGGTCCAGACTTTCTGATGACCGTTTAATCTTGAGATGTGACTGGGGGTGTATGTGTACGACCCAGAAACCAGAGCACAGTCGTCCCAGTGGAAGCATGCACAGTTGTCTCGGCTAAAAAAAGGCACCAGAAAGGTGAATGCACTCGCATGTTGAAATTTTTTTCTGGACTACCTTGAAGTTGTACATGACGCATACACACTAGACTTAGATTGTCAACGTCGAGTTCTACGTCGTCTTCGTGACGCAGTGCAGTGGAAGAGACCAGACCTTTGGGAAGCGGCATGTTGAAAGCTGAATCATAACGACTCCCCTGCTCATTCTTAGCTGATTTAGAAATTTTTGGCCAAGCACAACATCCCGCAGGTCTGTCAGGCTCCCTAATCACCAGACATGGCTCCGTGCTACTTTTGGTTATTCCCCATGCTCAAAACTCCTCTGAAGGGGTCCCAATTTGAGACGAAAGAAGAGATCATGACGAATGCGAAGTAGCATGTGCAGGAGATATCAAAAACTGACTTTGAAAAATGTTTCAGACAGTGGAAAGAACGTTCGGCTACATGTCATGTCAGAATGGACCTACTTTCAGGGGGATTAGTGTCTTGGCTCAACAGGTGAGTTTTTTTTTTTTTTTAGCTTAAGGTCAGAAACCTTCTGAACAGCCTTTGTATGTTAAAATGATGTAGTATGCATTCAATTAAGCAGTCTTGAAAACTTGATTCAAGAGAATACCAACCTGTGTTGTCATACATTTGGTACACTGTTATCCTTTAAACTGTTCGTTAGGTTGAGAAATAACTATATTTCTACTGTGTCTGGATAGACATCGGAAGACCTTGGTGGAGGTGTTCGGGTCACTGAAGCAGAAAGTCCTGTGGAAGTGGGACAAGGACAAAATGGAGGACCTTCCCCCCAATGTCCGGCTTGGCAAATGGCTCCCCCAGCAGGATATTCTTGGTACGAACTCAGAGCCCTTTGTTCTAATTAAGGTTAATGTTATAACCTCTTGATCTGTCTTACCTTGGCATTCTGTTATTTATGATTATTTTTAAATTTACCATCTACAAGAAAGACTTGGTGACCATTTTCCCAGGTGACTCACGGTTGCGATTGTTCATCACTCACGGGGGACTGCACAGCACTATGGAATCCATGTACCATGGGGTGCCGGTCCTGGGAATGCCTGTGTTTGGAGACCAGGAGACCAACATGAGAGAAGTCGAGAGTGACGGCTGGGGTAGTGTGTTGCTCTGGGACGACCTCACACCAGTCACACTGAAGGAGAAAATACAGTTTGTAATGACAAACAATGAGTAAGTTTTTTAAATACTCCTCGATTATGAATTTTTTAATCTTATAATCATAGTTACCCTGTTTCTTATATCAAGTAGCAGTGAAATTTTGAGAAATGCCCTCTGATATCTTTCAAGAAACAATTCAAAGTGAAATCAGTCTGTATCATTCTCCTCTCCTCGATGGTAGAAACGATGGTGTTTGAAGTATAAATAGTTTGTGTACCTGTAGGCAATTAGGAAGGGGAAAATTTCTCATCCTGTTGTGGGACTGACATTAATCATCTTTTACAAAACAAGAAACGTATGCAGGTGCTGCATTTTTCTTCCATTTTCAGCACCAGATATTCACGAGGTTTCAATGGCAAGCTCCTTTTAATATACGGTTTTCCTGATTTACAGAGCTGATAATCATGCTCATAGTCGATACAAAGTCTGTATCAATCAGGAAACTTGATGGCATTAACGTTCCATAAAAAATAAATGTCCTCTTCATCATGATTACGCGATAATACTAATCTGGCTACCATCAGGCAATCTTATATAAGTTTCGAGTGCCTTCAAGATGGCGGGTTTATGCAGTACTGTTATCGAACACCCAATAATAAGTCTACCAAGTAAAATCGTACTAAGAAAGAGCAAACTAAATAATTAGACGTCATCGTACTTGAGGGTGTGGAGTCTTAACACATGTTAAAGGAACAAACTGGTCCAACCTCCACCAATCAGAGGCTGGCATTTTAGATACAGAAGGCAACGAGAACTGAGCAGCAGTAACAAGCATCATATTACCCCAAGGAACCATAATTATGCTTGGATATTGTGTGTGTGTGCGGGAAGAGAGGGGGGAGGGAGGCTTATGTCTGGGGTTCGGCGAGGGGGTAAGTGGATGTGAAAAGGGGTTGGTTAGAGCTTGATGCAGCACTCTGGAAAACGGCGGCATGATTCTTTGTGGATTTATAAGTATGAGCTCTTGATAACTCATTGTCAAACCCTCCACAATGTATCACCATATATCTCTTTTCATCGAAATGATTCCATGAAAGCATTTATGTAAGATAATTATTATATACTTCTATATTGTTATCATAGGTCATTTATTAACAATATTCATTGGTCTCCTGAAAATATGGGGGCATACTCCCACGCAACTCCTTACCCAGAATCCGTGCCTGGTGTGTGTGTGTGTGTGTGTGTGTGTGTGTGTGTGTGTGTGTGTGTGTGTGTGTGTGTGTGTGTGTGCGTGCGCAAACGCGTACTCACGGCCAACCTAGTGGGCCTGTTGCCACCAAAAGTAGGACATGTGATAAACTGAACCAGCACACGAATATGTCCTATGTCCTTTTGAGCTTAAGCCTTCAAAAATTCGTATGTGCACTACTACGATAGCCCATGAACCTGTATGCGGCAAAGATGAGGCCAGGTAAAGGAATCAGGCACTATCACTTTCCCTCATCTATGCATACAGTATATGGCAGAGATATGGCCAGATTAGCATGCGATTTAGCTCTGACACGTCGCTTCTCCCATGTATATGTGGTAAAGATGTGGCCAGGCTAATTGTCGCTCTGGCTGTGAGACATCTCTTCAACCCATGCATTTGCAGTTGAGATGTGGCCAGGCTAGCTCTCACTTTGGCGCTGACACATCTCCTCAGTCCAAGCATATGCTGTAGAGATGTGGATAAATTTGCGCTTACTCAGACACTGACGCATCCCCTCACCTACAGATATGTGTTTGGCTACAGAGGAGAAAGTATTGATATAGATACTAATCTGGATAGACAAACTCAGATCTTGAGCTTCAAGTTTGGGATCACAGGCCATGACGGTCATTGCAATCTCCGAATTCAGTGATATATCCACAGTTTTCGTATATTAAAAGTACAATATATCGTGAAGGACAAGCATAACTTGTGAAAATCGGGGACATAGATGGTAAAGAGAGTATTTGCACTGGAATGCAACTCGGACATTGATACGTAAACTAACTACCGTAAAACTTCTTGTACTGCATGATCATTATTTGGCCAACAGTGAAATGCTAAAATTTCGTGTAAGATATTCAGTAATTGCATTATCAAAGACTTTTTACACAGAAGCGTAACACTCATGTACATACACATTTCAGTGTCATTATTTTTCTGGAGAAACATGAAATACCTAACCATGAACGTAGGAAAAAATCAATAAACAAACTATAATGCAGAAATTCATAGTCTGCGAAAATGTAACGAGGCACGTAAAGCAGTATTTCGACAGAAGTGATCTGGAACTCTTCACCTATTATTGAAGTATAAACTTTATTAGCAGTAAACTGCTGTCTTAGTTATAACAGCATCATTCTCACGGGAATATATTTTATCCAATTATGCGTCATAATATTGGGTGTAGATTATGCATGAGAAAAATTATTTTCTTCTGACACGATAATCAACGTCACAGTTATTTTAAAAACCTCGTAAAAAGATGAAACCATAATAATGTAAAAAAGGTGTCCCTATTTGACCATAGTGTTGTAACCTACCTCGAAACTGCACGTCATGATGACATGCCACCTTTAAAATTCAACAGCCTCATGTAAATGACAACTTTTTTTTTTTTTTTTCAGCCTGAAGACGTTTATAATTTGTGGGTCAGTACAAGATTAATTATTGGTCTTTCATGGACGTGTGCCGACATAGCATCTCCCAGTCGGGAATATGACATTAAATTTTTATACGTAACGTCACAGGTTACGCTACTGGGTGAAAGTTATAACGATCAATTCAACGGAATGCTTTGAACTGTTTGGGGAATAGTTGGAAATCAATGGCAGATACATCATATTTGTTTTTGTGCATCCACTTATGTTTTAATGTGAATGATAAATGCTACATTATGAGTGTTCAACATTAGATCATCCACTGAGGCCAAAGGATTTGTCGCTTGCGCTATGAAGCGATTATTTAATATACAAAACAACATAATGAAGAGCATTTTCGCAAACAGCATAGCTACATTAGTACATCAGGAAGTGAAACTAAATTCGAATCAGGGTTCACTCAGGTATAGTATCTCAAAGCCCAACTCGAATCACTTGAAGTTGTCGAGGTTACAGTGTTACCACATGAAACACGGAGGGGTTGGCAAGCGAGGTACCATTTCTTTTATGAGTGACTGTACAAAGCTCCACTTCCATTAATACTATATCTGATGGAAGTTTTCTGTTCCTGAGTAAAATTGTTTTGTGATAGCCTTAGTAAAAATCATTAAGTACTTTCGTGAAGCGCAAGTCTATAGTTTTTGATATTTACTTTACCTTCAGGTTCAGAACACGGGTAGCACACCAATCTGCAGTGATGAAGGACCAACCTCAGCATCCCAGTGAGGTGGCTGTGTACTGGGTGGAATATGTCATGAGGCATAAGGGAGCTACACACCTCCGCTGCCCTGCTTTAGATATGCCATGGTATGAATCCTAATGGTAATACAATAGTTATTATACCCTATGATGCTAGTAATGTAGCCGCTTTATGACGGTTTACTACCTATCACTGATGCAGTTGGTTTTATGATTAATAGCTGGTCCTGGAAACAATACTGTATTATATGTTGCCACCGGTAAAACTAGGGTATTTTATTGAAACTACAGCCTTTGGTAAGAGGAGCTTAAGAAAGCATTCGTGATATAGTATAAAGACGATTCCAAATGAATACGGTGAGACAGTACAGGCATGAATTCCTACATATAATGATGAAATATTGTCCTGCTTGAGCGCAAAGCCGTGCTGAAAATCGCTTACTGCTCCCCCCCCCCTTCTCTTGGGGATTTCGAGGCTGCATGTTGAGACATTATCATTGCAAAGTTTGAAACAGGAAGCATCATGTGAAATGCGCTTAGAGTTTGATGAAGACAGAGGAAAATGTTAATGAAAGTACGCGTATAGGAAAATGAACATGAAAGTACTTGTATGCTGGCCTCATCCCTATGTTACCGAAACAATAGAAAAGTTAAGCGAAGGAGGATGGTTAGATCCGACTCCTAAGCACAGTAACTCACCTCTCCTGAAGACAGGGGGAAGGGGTTGCTTGGGATGCTTTCGCTTCCCCAGAAATCCCTGACGGCCCCCCACCCCCCTCACGACTTAGTGATATCGATGTACAGTCGTCAACATAAATTCGCTGCAAGTCTACTCGTGTGATGTGAGTCCTTTTGTCTGGCAACAATGTAGGGGACTAGTTGCCACATAGACTTTTGTACACTTTAAAGACGTATTTTTAAGAAGTGATACTAGAGACTGCCTAGAGTACAATATTCTGTATACCGTATTTGATTAGTAAGAAAAGTGCAAGAGCTGACAGAAGAATGTTATGGAATGTCGTATGAGCGTAATACTCTGGTATTCCTCATCATAACCGTGTCTAAGTTCCCTTTCCCCCCCTCTCCCCCTTACTCCTCCTGATGTCTCTCCCACTCCTACCTCTCCCTCCTACCCCCCAGTCACTTTCATGCTTCTCCACTGTCTCCTCTCTCCACCTTCATTCATTTATCCAAGACATTAACTCGATTGGCTCATCGCAATTCTCTCTCGACTCTTTGCTAAACCCAGTCTGCCCTATTCCCAGTTGTTGGCAGTACTGCCAACTATATACAGTACAAGGTTTATTAATATTGCTTCCTGTTCGAGTCCCATTCTCACTCTCCTCATCTCCTTCCCGCTCCTTTTATTCCAGTTGTCTTTCTTTTCCCCACCCTTTGTCACTACCAACAGCCGGGAGATATAGGAACATTGAGGTCTCATTCTTGTGATGTATTCCTTAATGGTGTTTGTTTGAGTGAGAGTGGCAGTCGGTGCCTATTATTTCAGTAGGCGAAATTAAACATTTTTTTTTTTTTTTATGTGACCGACTCTGGACATAGGTTTCACAGCCTGCACTCAAGGCCCAGTAGTCCTCCTACATACCATGGTCCTCTACATTCACCACTTCGGCGTTAACACCCACCGTCCATACTGAATACATGCTAGGGCTGTCTCATATAGGACTGATGTATTGGTATTAACGGGGGTATTTTTACATGGCGGGTCTTCTGGTAGATCGGTAAAGTCTGCTTTTATGAAATTCAGATCCTTAAACTGTTCCCTGCCCCAGCGGGGATTTGAACCTGGGTCCGGTAGGACTGCAGGTCACCTTTCTACCGTTTGTGCCCGTTCCCCCTACTTCTTGCCCTCTCTCTTCGCTAGCAGAATGTTACCATTCTCCTCCTACTGTTCACTGATTCATGAAACAGTATCAGAATCATAATGTTTTAAATTGCTACATCATGTTTGGGATAGAGAATTGGAGAAAAAGACTGTGGCATGGCAAGAAATTCTCGAATATTGAGGAGCAAAATGGTTACAGGAATAGACAAGAAATGGAGAAGAGTGCGGTTCATTACGTAGATTAGCGCCGTGGATAATATAGGTACACTGGTGCAAAGAGAGCGGAGTGGAGATGAAGGAAAGCAGTGGGGGGGGGGAGAGGGAGAGGTTGGAGAGAGACATCGGAAGGGGTGCGAGGGTGAGAGCGGAAGTTTCATCAATCCACAACATTCTTCTGTCGTCTTTTGCACATTTTTATGCTAATCATTTGTAATGAATATTGCATTCTAAGGGATTTACAGTACTAATTCGTACAAACACGTCTTTAAAGCGAACAAAAGCCTATGTGGCAACTAGTTCCCATACACTGTTGCCAGACAAAACGACCCACATCACACGAGCAGACTTGCAGCGGATTTGTGCTGACAGTTATACGTGGAACTGAACGACCAAGAACCCAAAATAGGAACATGGATGAGTTTATATAGGAGTTTTCGGCCCATTACAGTAATAAACTAGAAAGTTTTCAGAAAGAGCATACCTTCGCTAATGCAATTACCATTAAATAGGATCCGGATCCGTGGATTTAGGATCTGGATCCGTGGAGTTAGGGTCCGGATCCGGATCCATCCCAAAATTCAATCAATTGTTTTTTAGTCCATGGCCCAGCTTTCCACAAAATTTCAGTGAAGTTCATTCTGAATTTAGGGGGATACTCCGCTTCCGGATCTGGAACCGCCCCCCATATTTAATCCTTTCTTCCTTGGCCCACGGCCCACCCTTCCACAAATTTTCATCAAAGTCCGGTCGTAACTGTTTGAGTAAAGTTGCTAACAGACAGACAAACAAACAACGCGGGGAAAAACGTAACCCTCTTCGGCGAAAAAAAAAAAAAAAAATTAAGCCATTCTGAAACACACAGGAGAGGTTAATAACATTTTTTCTTTTTATTATGACGTAGACTGGTTTGTTATATCATTTACATTTTACTGCAAAAGCTTCTCTGTTCAGTGCTGACTATGACGAATTTGTGTAAGTTAATAGCCTCTATGAGTATATGTAACACAGACATCTAATACATGTTACATAATGATCGCGCTGAGTGAGCTACACATACAGCATGTGTTAAATGAATACGCCTTACAGATTATCTGTTGCAAATCTCTGTTTCACAGTACCTGCATATATTTTTTTTTTTTTAATTTCAAAGGATTTCGGACGTTATACATTTTAATACCCACTGTAATCATAAAGGCATTTATTATTTCATGTGTTAGAATAATTCTGAAAATCTTGTGTGAGTAATTTTGGTGAGTAGAAGTAGTAGTAGCAGCAGTAGTGTACTAGTAGTGTCATTAAGACTGAGATTAGACCAGCATACTCTCCTATACAATTTTCTCTAACTGTCAGCACTAAGCTACATGCACATTACACACCACACTTCCAGTTCAAAATTTTAATTATGGCTTTTCAACACCCAGCCTAGGAATGACCAGCAGGGAGGTGACATAAAACCCCCCACCATCTGCCCTTCTCACAGTGTCGGCCAAGTGAGATGCATGGGACCACTGTCTGATTCAATCTTTTGTGATTTCTACATCATTCGTGACCTTTCCTCTCATTTTCTTTCTAGTGAAAACATCCTCTCTTCCCCACCTTTCTTTCCTCACTGATTCAGTTTTCTGAGGCGACTGCTAGCAAACCTATCTCTATCCTCCTACTTTGTTTATACTCACTTCATAGCCAAAGATGGCGGTTGTGTGTATGTACACATCTTGCCGTCGCATTCCTGAATTTAAATCTTCTGGATTCTCTTTTCTCTGGTCTCATCGATCCCTTCAATCTCACACTATATATATCCATGTTGTCTACTTATCCCAGAATTCTGCTGGCTATCAAAAATTCTTTGATTATTTTACTTCTGAGATGAATCACATCCTATTATTTTTCACTTTTCTGTGAAATCTACATACTGGGTGATTTGAATGTTCACCATCACCTTTGATCTTCTCTACATCCATTGATCCAGCTGGTGAAAAACGTTACATTTGTTCCATCCTTAACGACCTAGCGCAGCTTGTACAGCAACCTACTCATATCCTTGATTGCCATGGAGAGAGTTCCAACGTACTTGACCATTTCCTTTCAGCTAATCATTCAGCTTCCTCTGTTGATCTTTTCTCTCCGTTTGACTCCTCCGATCACAATCTTATCACCTTAACGTGTTCTATTCCTCCACCAAGGCCTGTGACCTTGATGGAGCTCTTTTCTCTCCGGTTGGCTCCTCCTATCACAATTTTATCACCTTAACCTGTCCTATCGCTCCACCAAGGCTTGCGACCTAACCCAG
Source organism: Coenobita brevimanus (assembly GCF_032717465.1). Classification (NCBI taxonomy): domain Eukaryota; kingdom Metazoa; phylum Arthropoda; class Malacostraca; order Decapoda; family Coenobitidae; genus Coenobita; species Coenobita brevimanus. The sequence continues at coordinate 8,715,193 of NC_137009.1, forward strand.
AATCGGCAGCTGTGGCACTTTGGAGCCGCTGATTGGGCGGCCCTTAGGCACTACTTCTTTGATTTTCCCTGGAATGATCACTGCTTCCGTGGCGGAGTGCCTTCTGAGTGTGCGTCGGGCATTACTGAGGTTGTTCTCTCAGGAATGGAAGCATAATTTCCTTTCTCTTATCCTGTGATTAATGCAGACAAAAACTTTGGTTTAATGGTGCTGTTCTTCTGCTGTCCACAAGGAGAAGGTCTAAAAGAAGTACCAGATTCCTCCCACTGCTGAATATCATCACTTTTAAGTCTTTTTCAACAGCTGTGTTTAGTATGTTCTCCACCCCACTAAGAAAAATTTAACTCCTTCTAAATGCGCTGAACTTTGCAACTCACATTCTTCCCGCTCCTTCTGGTATCTGGCATCTGGCCTAAAACCTCTCTAACTCTTAACTTCAAGTTTCCCTCCACCTTCCTTCTTTGATGGCCTTCGTAGCCGTTTCTTCTACTGAAAAAGCAGAATTATTCCTTCCTCAGACTTTCTCCTTCTGTTCTTTCTTGGACAATTCCGGTGCTGTTTCTTCACCACTTTCTATCTCTGAGTTTCTTGTGAATGGCATTATAATATCTTAAATTTATGTACTTTCTGCCCTCACGAGCCTCAATACTAACAACGCATATGTGCCTGATGGGGTTCCTTCTGGTGTACTTGAGAACCTTGCTTCTGTGTTTACACCCTGCCTAGGTAAACTCTTTTGCCTTTGTCTGTCTACTAATACTTTTTCTTCTTGCTGGTAGTTTGCTTTCATTTAGCCAGTTTCAAAGTATGGTCACCATTCTCATTTTTCTAACTATCGCCCAACTGCTGAAGTTTTTGAATTTTTTCTTAACAATAAATAAATAAATAAATAAATCACCATTAATCTTAGAACATTCTTTCCGAACTCCAGTATGGGTTCCACCGAGAGTGTTCCACTGGCTCTAGCTTCTTTTCTCGTAGTTCTATAGGTCCTGTTGTAGATGGCCACTATTTTTCTTGTATAGCTATCAGTAGTGGTGTTTCACAGGGCTTTGCCCTATCACCACCTCTCTTCATTCTTTTATCATTGACCTTCTAAGCTGCACCCTTCACTTTTCCATTCGCTTCTAGCAGTATCCACCTCAGCAGTTACTTCAACAAAGAAGGGATGAGGCTATGACACACCTAATGTCTGACTTGTTTCATATATCTGGTTGGGGTAAAAATAATCCTGTTTTTAATGCATCAAAAACATCAGCTCTTGCAACTTTCAACCCCTCAGAATCCTATGAAGGAGCATCGTCTAATTATGAGCAATATCCAACTCAATCCTTAATCATCTATGAACATACTGGGAGCTTCATTGTTTCGGTATTCATCTTGGGAAGATTATATTACCTGTCTCATGAAATCTTCTTCCAAGAGATAAAGTGTGCCAAGCCATCTCGGTGCCCTTTTTTTACTCCTGCACAGTTTTTGCCTTTTTTCAGACTTTTCATTCATCCCTTTGTGGAGTATAAACCTCATGTGTGTGGAGGCTCCCCACAAACAGCTCTTCTCAACAAGGTGGAATCAAAGGTTTTTCGTTTCAACCTCTGTCTCTTCGTTGCACTGTAGCATCTTTATCTCTTTTCTGTTGCTACCTCAGAGGTAAGGCTCTTCTGAAATCTCTGCTTGCATCCCTCCAGCACCACTGTGGGCACGTAGCACCCGTTTCTGTCCAACTCTCCAACGTAAGAGTTAACTGTCACTCCCAGGCCTTTACAAATGCAACAGATCAACTCTGAAACTGTCTTTTGTGCCTGTATTTCTAGTTGCCTATGACTCCCATTCTTTTAAGCTTAATCTGTTGGGGCATCTCGAATTGAGTATATATATATATATATATATATATATATATATATATATATATATATATATATATATATATATATATATATATATATATATATATCCCATTGGATCCCAGGGGTGCTGGGCGAGACATGGCACTGGGAGGGTACTAAGCGTACCGCCCTCCGCCTATCGGCTCATAGTCGTGAAGCTCATAGGTCCCTACCTGGGGGTTCCCTACTTTATAAAGACTTGAAAAATCCCAGTTCTGTCCAATACTCGGGACACTGGGCTCCAATGGGTTTTATATATATATATATATATATATATATATATATATATATATATATATATATATATATATATATATATATATATATATATATATATATACACGTATATTAGACCGGGTCATATAATCCAAAAAAAATTAAAGTCCAGTTTTCTTTTAATAATTGAGAGGAAAACTTGCTCCTATATAAAGGCAACAGAACTGCAAAATATTATATCCGTATCATGCTTCAGTGATGTGGTGAGGTTACCATGAGTCATATATCCCCGAGCTCTCATTATCATGAATTGTATCACAATGTGTCAAAGACTGCTTCCTTCTAGCTAAGGTACGAAACATTCTATGGAAACTTTCTTGACTGTGTTATGCTTTTATATAGCACAATGTGTTATATATAGTTAGTAGTGGTTCTTTTCTCGCAAGTAGAAACCAGTTCACAATTTTTGCACAGAAGAACCAAAGCGTTGAGGATATACCTCAGAAATAGGAGATAAACCTTCGTGATACTGCAGTTGCGGATTCCATGGGGCATGGGCAAGGATTATCATGTGCAACTGCTTGAAGTATTGTCAACACAACCGTTGCAAGTGCTTTTTTATGAATAATAGCCTGTTCTACAACCGATGCAAGTGTACCTGTGCGTGTAAAAACGTCTGAGTGATATGTATCATCAAGGTAACTTAGGGTCAAAGAGCCTGCTGGGCTTATATGATCCTGTGTTTGGCTAAAATTTCCTAGATGAGATGGAATGAGTGGGCTACAACATATTTGTGGTGGAGCTGCCACTCCTCCAAATCCCACAACTCTCGTGTCATGCGACGCAGTGCATCCCGTAGGTAATGAAGAGCTACCAGCTAGTACTCTTTATTGATTGTTTGGTCTTCAGCTGCTTAATCATCATGAACAACACCCTTGTATTAAAAAATAGAAAATAAAACTCAGTATGAGGTTCATCTTCCTCTGAACCCGCCATGCATAACACCAATGGATTCATCGTCAGATGTCTGCAGTATCTTCCTAATGGTTTTGGATTGCGTATCTCCATGTTTTTGGCAAAATTTTATGAAATGATATTGCTCAATTAGCTTAGTCATTGCAGCATGGAGAAAATACATCGGGTATGAAGAATATGCCCTCAAACACACACTGTTCGTCAACACCAACTGGGATGGGCAGCAGTGCAACCTATTTGAGTATTCGCACAATGAATCAAGGTCACACTTCACTGAGTCATATCCCCTTGCTTTTGCTGGTTTGTGAGAAACAGTATATGGTCACATAATTTCTTTTTTATCAAACCTCATGTGCGAGTATAACTACAACTTTATGTATTGAACATAAATAATTTTACCATTATCAACCAACAAATACAGTAATAGGATTTCAGTCGTTTAACTTGCTGGTTTTGTTTAAACTGTGCACCACTAAAATTTTCATACAATAATACATGTTTTTATATATTACTCTTATTATCTGTAGGCTTTATCATGGACACTATAATCTTATGGTATGCATTCCTGTCCCAGGTACAAGTTGTACAATGTTGATGTGTGGGCCAGCGTGGCAGGCGTGATGCTGCTGCTCTTCTGGCTTCTCTACCGCCTTCTGCGAGCTCTCTTCAGATGCCTCTTTTCATTAGGAGCCAAACGAAAACTTGATTAGAGGTGTTATTTTCATGCTGCATTGTACAGGCAGTCCTCATTATATGTCATGGATGTTCTAAAATGTTCAGATGTTAGTATACAGTAGGCTACATGGAAGTTTAACAGACATCGACCCCTACACATAAAATATGAAATGCAAACGCAAGCCTATTTCCATCTGAGTACAGGGAATTCCAGAACAGTAACTAAAAATTGACAACACTGCTAGCTAAGTAGTGAGATAATTACCCACAGGGCATAAGTAATATGTTGTATTATGGCAAAAATAGACTTTTATGGTGCCTGTAACACAGATAATTTTAAAACACTTCAGATATTTCATCTCCAGCACTATCTAAAGATGTGTAATTGCCCATTGGCCCTGTGAGGTGGAAGTAGCTGGCAGATTTGTTATACAGGTAACAATGGATCTTTAATGTGTGTGTGTGTGTGTGTGTGTGTGTGTGTGTGTGGTTTAGGTACTGTAGTAAAAATTATTAAGAAGGCAACGGGTACCGAGGACTTTGTCAAAAGCAATCTAGATAACATGCCCATGTTGCAAGCTTATTCCTTACTTGTACAATAATTAACAATTTGCCCACGAACTTATCTGGACAGATGTTCATGCGTCAGTGTTTCTCCTTTAATTCAACTTCCTGTCTTCCTTTAGCTTTATGCGTTTTCTGTTTTATGCATTAAAGTACTTTATATCCACTCAAAGAACCTCCCATTATGCTTGTGTTTCAGTGCACAAGACATTTTAAAACGCTGATAGATATTTGCAATCTGTAGTTGCTTTACCCCGGTCTGCCTACCCGGTGCACCTCAGGTAAACCTAGAATGCTCCACTGGTGATCTTTTCACGTTCCTTTCAGATTCCTTATCATCCTTTTGGGACTTTAGCGAACGTTTTGCCATTGCGCAAGGCATCTCTATGCCTTTCGATCGAGCCTGGCATAAGTATGCCATCTTATGGCATAAATCTTAAAATTCCAAACTGCTATCTTTTGGTTTCCATTCTTCTATCTGTGCCTTCATATCTAGCATCCTTTCTTGTTATTCTGTTGCAGCTCCTGGAGATGACCAATAATCTTCACCTAGAGCTTTCAGTGGCAGTGTTTCTCAGGGTTCTGTCCTGCCACCATCGTCCTTTCTTCTATTCATCAACGACATTCTGAGTTGTACATATTACCCTGTCCATGCATATGCTGATGACTCCATCCTTCACCATTCCTTGCTTTCCACATCGTCCATCACCGCAGTTACTTCAGAAAACACGGAATGAGGCTACAGCACTCCTAATTTCTAACCTGGTTCATATCTCTGATGAGGGTAAAAGTAGTCTTGTTTTTAATACATCCAAAACCCAGTTCCTACATCTTTCGACCCAGCAAAATCTTCAACAGGAATATCATTTAATATTTGACAATATCCAACTCAATCTTCCTACATACCTTAACCCTCCTCAGATAACCTGGGGTCTACTGGACCCCACGCTGTTTATCGTGGTGTTTTCCATGTATTACTATAAGGTCTTGGCATCTGGTTTTCCCTCTACCTTGCTGACTAGTAGACTAGTTCTGGGAGGTGATGGGGTCAATTCGGGATCTGGCTCTATTTTTGCACTAAAGGGCCTTTGGGGTCCAGTGGACCCCAGGTTATCTAACTTGTGATTTTTTTCCCATATATATCTTCCATACCAAAATTTTTTTATTATGACATGTGCTTCTCTTTCCTCTTAAAGATACATTGGCCATTGGTCTACAGCAGGCGTTGATAGATAACTGGTGGAATATAACAGTTTTGGTATGGCAGCCACTAATTTCAGCTAGTATAAAATTTATCAGTGGTTTTCATTATTATTTTCCTTAGAGTAGTTCGTCACTTATAATTTCATACATTTTGCACCAAACTGAAGGAAAACGACTACAGAAAATGTGTACAAATGATAGTTTCAATAAAGCTGTTGTAAGTATTTTTGGTGATTTTCTAAAGAATGAGGTCTGACAGACCTCAGGTTACCTGAGGAAGGATAAAGTTTTAGGGTTACCTGAGGAGGATTAACATACTTGGTGTTTCATTCTTTTGGGAATTATCGTTGAAAGATCATTCTAACTCACTTGCAATATCTGGATACAAAAGTTCACGTGTACTAAACCGACTCTGTGCGTTCTTTCCCCAACACAGCTGTTGATTCTGTCTGGGTTTTTTATTCGCCCCAGTATGTAATACAAATATCATGTGCATGTTGTCTCCCCACATGCAGCTCTTCTCAACATGGTGGATTCAAAGGATATTTGTCTCATTAACTCTTCTCCTCTTTCTGATTCTCTTATGCCTCATCCCTTCGCCACACTGTTGCATCTTATCTCTTCACTATCGCCATTTCAATGGCTACTGCTCTTCTGAAATTTCTGCCTGCATCCCTTCTCCATTACAGTGGGTGCATGGTACCTGTTTAGCATCAAATGCTCATCCCATTTTTGCTCAACTCTTAAATGTAAGAATTAACCTATTCACACAGTCTTTCCCTGTATGTGCAGGCTAAGTATGCAACTACCTTCTACTGCCAGTATTTCCCTTTGCCTATAACCGGTCTTTTAAACGCAATGTGTCATGGCATCTCGAAATGAAGGGATCTTGAAATCGGCTCTCTCTCTTTTTTTTTTTTTTTTTTTTTTTTAGGGGGCAGGGGGGACTTCTAGCCTTTAGTTCCTTATTTTCTGTGTCAAAAACAAAAGCAATACCTCCTGTGGTGTCGTCCTATAGGTTCCTTACACAGCTGATATTGTGCCTGCATCTTGGTGTGGCATGTTTACTGTAGTGCTCGTTTATGTGCGTTATACTATGTGGGCTTGTTTTATAAGCAGGGGAATGTAATTCCACCCAATCCGGTACTATATATGTTGTGTTCTGATCGAGGTGTTAGTTTACTCTGCAAGTGAAATGAGTAAGTAGCCGTTTCTTCATTGTTAGTACATGGTGAATGTTTAGTATTGTATATTATAACACTAAGAGGTGGGAAAAAAGGCTGAAAGTATACTTGTCCTCAAAGTATTCGTTTCCGTGAGTAACTCTGGAGTTTATATTCATCACTGACATTCAAAGATGAAAAACACCACGTAGTAATGTGACTGGTTAATTAGTATAAATTGTCAAAAGTTCCATAACCCTTTGAGCTAAATAAAATAAGCAGGAAGTAGTCATAATTCGATACGTGTCATTTTGACGCAGACGATATATATATATATATATATATATATATATATATATATATATATATATATATATATGGGTATTTGCCTTCTTAATGTGACTGGTAAAATATATGATAGAATACTCACTGATAGGGTTAGGCAAATGACAGAGGAGCTAGTTGGAGAAGAACAAGGGGGATTTAGGAAGGGAAAAGAGTGTGTAAATCAGATATTTGTTCTAAGATGTTTAGTGGAGAAGTATCTAGAAAAGGGAAGGAAAGTGTATGCTGCCTTCATGGACTTGGAGAAAGCTTATGACAGAATAGATAGGCAAGGTATGTGGAAGGTATTAAGAATATATGGAGTGTAAGGGAAATTATTGAGTGCTGTGAAGAGTATGTACGAGGGAGGTAGGGCTACGGTGCGAGTGGATGTTGAGCTGAGTGAGTTCCTCGATCTCAATGTGGGACTGAAACAGGGTTGTGTGATGTCTCCATGGCTGTTTAATATATACATGGATGGGGTTGTAAAGGAGGTGCTGAGTAGGGCAGTGGATGTGGGGGTGGCTCTAATGAATGAGGGTGAGATTTGGAAGCTTCCGGTGTTGCTGTTTGCTGATGATACAGTACTGTTGAGTGAAGATGAATGGGAGTTGCAAGGTTTGGTGAATGAATTTGGGACAGTGTGTAGGAGGAGGAATCTGAAAGTTAATGTAAACAAAAGTAAAGTTATGGTGTTTGAGAGGAATGAAGTCACAGAGTGTGCAGTGAGGTTGGATGGTGAGGATATGGAGAATGTGAGTGCATTCAAGTACTTGGGTAGTGTGATGAGTAAGGATGGAACTTTGAGGGATAAAGTGCGTGAAAGGGTACAGCAGGGAAGGAAGGTTGTTGGTACACTGAAAGCAGTGATGAGAAATAGGGAGGTGAGTATGGAAGTTAAGAAGTCACTGCATGATAGTATTGTGATTTCTACCCTGACGTATGGAAGCGAGGCATGGACCTTGCAAGAGGGGAACAAGTCAAGAGTGAGAGCAGTGGAAATGAGTTACTTGAGAGGAACATGTGGAGTGACGTGGAGGGACAGGTTGACGAATGAAGAAGTGAAGGAACGCTGTGGGGAGGATGTGGATGTGGTTGAGAAGATTAGGAGAAATACACTGAGGTGGTTTGGACATGTGAAGAGAATGGAGAATGAAAGACTGACTAAGAGGGTGTATGTAGGTGAGGTGGAGGGAGGGAGAGGGAGAGGTAGACCGAGGATGAGGTGGAGGGATGGAGTTGAGAGGTATATGAGGGAAGGGGGGGTGAGTTGGGGGGAGTGTAGTCAAATGGTGGATGACAGAGGGACTTGGAGGCGTTTTGTCTCTGGCCACCATTTGCGGGATTAGGGTGACGGGCTATATATATATATATATATATATATATATATATATATATATATATTGTTACATAGACTATGATTTCATCATCCTTTGTGTAATTCTAACGTACAGTATGCTGCATGTTTGATCACGAGCGTGTTCTACCTCACTCCCCCCCTCCTCCCTTATAGTAGAGTAAGTCGTTCTTTCTGTTGTTCAGAGCAGGAGTGTCAACTCTTTGTCCCCTCTGGCTTCAATTGTGCGTCCTTCTTACAAGTTGTATCAAGCTCTGCCAGCCCCTATATAATGAGCTCAGTCTCTGCATTAATTGCCACTTAGATCTACTCCTCATTTTGTTCACATCTCTGTCCTCCCCTGTACAGTTGTTATTATTGTGAGTGCTCAGGAAGTCTCCAGCCATCTAGCAGCTGTGTAATTTGAGTATAAGTGTTATTACATTTTTTCCTTGTAATGTATAGCATAAAGTGTTAATTCGTGGGCCTGGTGAGTTTTTTTGTGATTCATGTGTTTTTATGTCAGTCATTTTTGATAGTATTTTGTATCTGTAATAATATATCTTGCATTCACTGAGTATTATCTGGTATTCTCATTTTATCAGGGCTGACTTAGATAATTTTACTCTTGCTAATTTCGTGTTAATAGAGGCTATTGCAGTTAACCATATATTTAACCTGTTTTTTGCCATTACATTATCCTTATGAGTCCTGAATGTTTTGTTGTTAGTTTGAGCATTAAACTTTAACTTGTAATTTTACCTAACTCTTTTGTTTTGAACCTCGAACTTTGCGGGACAGTTTTCTCTGTTCCGTAACATAAATTTGGCGACCTCTTATCAGGATATTCAGGATATTATCATAAGGATATTGCTTGATATTTTGTGACTGTCATTTATTCATGATGTCTACTATTACTACACTTGATGAAGCCAAAGATTTTTTGTCAAATGTGCAAACAGTGTGTGATGTAGAAAACAGAACAGAGAATGAAGTTAAGCTTGTTGCTCAACAATTGGGAATTGCTGTTCGCTCTCATCATTCTAAAGATCAAATTGTTGGCATGATTAATAAAAGCTTGTTTAATGTAACTCCTCCCAATGAGCAAACGCAGATTGAAATAGCTAAGTTACAGCTAGCTCTGCAGGAGGCTCGTGCTAAGGAGGCTGAATTTCAGGCAAATGCTAAGGAGGCGGAGTCTCAGGCCCGTATTCAGGAGGCTGAATTTCAGGCAAATGCTCGTATTCAGGAGGCACAGGTACAGGCTCAGGCACAAATTGAACTTGCTAGGATTCAGGCAAACCATGAGCATCGCATGAAACAAGGTGGAACTGGATCATCTAGCTCTGAAGATTTTGATGTGGCTAAAAATGTTGAACTTGTCCCTCCTTTTAATGAATCTGATTTAACAAAGTATTTTCAGTTGTTTGAGAGGGTAGCTACAGGTTTTAATTGGCCCAAAAAGTATTGGCCAGTACTCCTTCAAACTGTTCTCACCGGTAAAGCTCAAGTAACTTATGCATCTTTGCCTCAGGATCAATCTGATAATTATGATGTAGTTAAGAGCTTGATTCTTAAGGCCTATGAGCTTGTTCCTGAAGCCTATAGAGTAAAATTTAGGACAACTTATAAGCAAGATAAGCAATCCCATGTTGAGTATGCAAAAATCAAAGAAGATCTGTTAGAGCAGTGGTTAAATTCTAAGAATGTGGATTCTGATTTTGACAAATTTAACCCGTGCCGTCCCGAGGACGTACTTCCACGTCCTCACGTTTTGTCACAGCTAATCCCGAGGATGTACTTCAACGTCCTGCAATTGCAAGGTTCATAATTTCCACAATTTTCAATTTTCGTGAGTCATTTTTGGTACGTATACACGGGACACCTGCCTCAACAAGATGCCAGGCAGAGACAATGCCTTACCCAGCATGACCTCCTCCCCCCCCCTGCATGCCCTTTTCTCAGCAATTCACCTGTTATCAGTGACCTGGGCAGTATAGCCATGTCATGCCACGGTACGAAATTCAGGGCCAGAGTGATTCCCCAATCAATGACAATGTGGAGGACAAACTTTACATAGCATTAGAGGAAGAAACAGTTAGAAATGATGATCAGGTAATGTGGCAAAGAAAGGTCAGGTATTAGCGAGTGAAACAATGCTTATAATGCCTATATTACTGCTTGAAAACCAATATACTTTTGTACTACATATAAATTCGTAACAGTAAATAAATAAATACCGTTTATGAGTGGTGTGAAATAGTTATCCTCCCATAGAACTCGTTTTCTTTGGCGCCAGCCTGATAGAAAACCCAGTAAAGTAAGGAGGCTCTCCTACCTGTAATGAGTATTTTAAACCTCAGGTGAGCGATTTCTCTATGAATTTTCGATGTTTCTCACCAAAAGCGAAAGTTTTAGCAAAAAAAAAAAAAGGTCAAAAATTGCCCGGGATTGGGGGGTACCAGTGGTCAAAAAGTGGCCGGGACTGGGCGGGTTAAGCAGATGATTTTGCTGGAGGACTTCAAAAGGTGTATTAATAATGATGTAAGCCTATATCTTGATGAGAGAAGAATAGATAATTTGTCTGATGCTGCAGTTTTAGCTGATGAATATGTTCTCACTCACAAGAGATATTATAGAGAAAAAAGGAAAGCTGAGAGTAAGTACGTTGCCTCTACTCAGAGTAAAGGTAACAGGAAAGAGAATAAAGATGATGTTTCTCAGGAAGTAAATGCCAGCTTCACCTCTAGATTTCAGAAAATTAAATGTACTTATTGTAGTAAGCTTGGTCATACTACGGAGAAATGTTTCAGGAGACAGCGTGATGTGAACAAAAAGGAGTCTAAATATTCAGTCAATTGGTCTAGTGTCCACCCTTGAGAGTTCCCAGAATTCTTTAACTGAGTTAACTGAACCTGCTTTGAGGGGTAAATTAAATTCTCATGATGGAGCTCCTCTTTTGAGCACTAACGTGGGTGACACTCTCAAGAGTCCATGTGCTAATTTCCTGTCTGATGGTTTTGTCAGTCCTCTGGACAGTAATAACAGGAAATCAGTTAAAATATATCGTGATACAGGTGCTTGCCAATCCCTTATGCTGACCAGTGTTCTAGGCTCTAATGTTAATTCCTCTGATGAAACTGTAATCTTACAAGGTGTAGGGAATAATTACTTCTCTGTCCCTCTGTGCAGAGTGAATTTAGAGTCTGGTTTTGTTAATGGTTCCGTTATGGTTGGGTTGGTTGAGACACTCCCAATGTCACGTGTAACTTTCTTACTTGGAAATGATATTGGTGGAAGTCAAGCGTGTCCAGCTCCTCAGTTGTCTAATGAGCCAGTGGCTGCGACCCAGGATTGTGATGTCCCTGATGTGTTCCCTGCATGTGCTGTCACTAGGGCTAAATCTAAAGTTACTGGTGACTTAGAGGATAATGATGATGATGATGTTATCCTAGCTGACACTTTTCTTGCTAATTTGGACCACTCACCAGATGAGGCAGTACCACGTAGTGTTGATAATTTGTCTCGTCAAGAGTTGGTTGAGTTGCAGGTTGCTGACCCTGAGTTGAAAGGTCTAGCTAACTCTGCTTGCAGTGAGGTAGAGTCAGCTGGTGCTTCTACTTGTTATTATAAAAAGTCAGGAGTACTTATGAGGAAGTGGAGACCCCCAACAGCATCATCCGACTGTGAATGGGAGGTTGAACATCAAGTTGTCATCCCTCGTGTTTGTAGGCAGGATATCATTAGAGTGGCTCATGATTCCAGTTTGGCAGGACACCTTGGAGTGAGGAAGACTGTGGCACGCATTTTGAAACACTTCTACTGGCCAGGTATCTTCAGGGATGTTTTCTTGGTATTGTAAGTCTTGTCACACCTGTCAAGTTGTGGGGAAGTGTAATCAGACCGAAAAGGTTGCACCTCTAGTTCCCATTCCTCCTTTTGAGGTGCCATTCACCCGTGTGTTGGTGGATATTGTGGGCCCTCTTCCTAAGACTTCTTCAGGATTTTCTTATGTGTTGACCCTGATTGATATGGCTACTCGTTATCCTGAAGCCATTCCACTTAGAAATATCTCAGCAAAGAACTTGGTTAAGGAAATGCTAGGGTTCTTCACAAAGTTTGGTCTGCCCAAGGAGGTACAGTCAGACCGGGGAAGTAATTTCATGTCAAATGTTTTCAAGCAGTCTCTGAAAGAGTTGGGCATCACCCAGATCACGTCTTCAGTTTACCATCCCCAGACCCAAAGAGCGGTGGAGAGATATCATCAAACACTCAAATCGATGCTCAAGAAATACTGTTTGGAACATCAGAAAGACTGGGACAAAGGTCTTCCATTCGTTGTATTTGCCGCAAGAGAATCTCCAAATGAATCACTGGGCTTCTCACCTTTTGAACTACTGTTTGGCCATGAAGTAAGAGGACCCCTTAAGTTACTCAAGGAATGCTGGCTGTCGGAGGAAGATGACGTCAACCTGCTGGAGTATGTGATGAAGTTCAAAGAACGGCTGTCCACTGCTTTACAGCTGGCGAGAGAGAATTTAGGAGCTGCTCAGGAGAAGTTGAAGACTTGGTATGATAAGAAGTCCAGGTTACGCCACTTTCATCCAGATCAGGTTTTGATTCTGCTACCAGTGCATGGGCAACCTCTTCAAGCCAAGTTTAGTGGTCCTTATTTCGTGGAGAAGAAACTCAGTGATGTCAGCTTTGTCATCGCCACACCAAATCGTAGAAAGAACAAGCAACTTTGTCACATCAACATGCTAAAGTTATATCACAGGCGGGACGAAAATAACCCAGTCTGCACTGTAGCTGTTCCACCCGAGTCCGCAAGTGAAGTTCTCCCATGCAGAGTGAGCCTGAGTGATAGTTTGGGGAAGAATCCTGATATCATGAATGATCTCCAGACTAAGCTTCCTCATCTACCTCCCGAGGAAAGGCAGGAGTTTTCGGCATTACTGCAGGAGTACCCGCAAGTGTTCCGTGCCACTCCAGGAAGAACCACTGTGTTGATACATGATGTCGATGTTGGAGACGCAAAGCCAATTAAATTGCCTCCTTACCGTGTGAACCCAGTGAAAGTTCCTCTCATCGAGAAGGAGCTTGGCTACCTGTTGGACCACAAGATGATTGAGCCCTGTCAGAGCGAGTGGAGTTCTCCTGTCACTCTAGTCCCTAAGCCAGGTGGGTCACAGCGGCTTTGCATTGACTACAGACGTGTTAATCAGATAACCAAAACAGACATTTACCCTCTCCCTCGTGTGGAAGATTGCATAGACAAGATCGGAAAGGCTAGGTACATAAGTAAGTTTGATTTGTTAAAGGGATACTGGCAAGTACCTATGACTGAACGTGCTAGGGAGATCTCATGTTTTGTAACACTAGGAAAGACTTTTGCATGTTCTGTAATGCCATATGGTATGAAGAATGCACCAGCCACATTTCAGAAGCTTATGAATGTTGTAACAGAGGGTTTGGCAGGGTGTGTTGTTTATATTGATGATGTATTAATCTTCAGTGACAACTGGAAAGGTCACCTATGCCATGTCAGTAAATTTCTTGAGCATTTGGTTCAGCCTAATCTTGTAGCTAATTTATCAAATTGTGAGTTTGGTCAAGCTAAAGTTCAGTACCTTGGGTACGTAGTTGGTGATGTACATGTTGCACCACCAGGAGCTAAGGTTCAGGTTATAAGTGATCTTCCCAGACCTAAAAGTAGGAAAGAGCTACAAAGATTTTTGGGAATGGTAGGTTATTACAGGAGATTTGTTCTTAACTTTTCAATTCTTGTATCACCACTTACAGACCTACTGAAAAAGGGAGTTAAATTTGTCTGGACCGATAACTGTGAATCCTTTTTCAGCAAACTTAAAGCTATCCTATTAAGTCAGCCAGTGCTCGCTACTCCAAATTTTGCTAAGCCTTTTAAGATGGCTGTTGATGCAAGTGATACAGGAGCTGGGGCTGTTTTGCTGCAAGAGGATGATCAGGGTATTGAACACCCTGTATCTTATTACAGTAAGAAGTTCACTCCACCTCAAAAGAACTACTGAACTATTGAGAAAGAGCTTTTGGCCTTGATTTTGGGTTTACAGCATTTTTCATTCTATTTGTGTTCTGGTTTTGACCCCATAGTCATTTATACCGATCATAACCCACTGAAATTCCTTAGTAAGTTTAAAGATAAAAACCAGAGATTGACAAGATGGAGTCTACTTCTTCAGGAGTATTCATTGGACATACAACATGTCAAGGGGAAAGAAAATGTTATTGCAGATTGCTTATCTAGACTTTAGACAGATTGTTTTAGAGTAATGAGAAATTTCCTTTGTAAATTTCTTTTTCTTTGTGGGAAGGTGTTACATAGCCTATGATTTCATCATCCTTTGTGTAATTCTAACGTACAGTATGCTGCATGTTTGATCACGAGCGTGTTCTACCTCACTCCCCCCCTCCTCCCTTATAGTAGAGTAAGTCGTTCTTTCTGTTGTTCAGAGCAGGAGTGTCAACTCTTTGTCCCCTCTGGCTTCATTTGCGCGTCCTTCTTACAAGTTGTATCAAGCTCTGCCAGCCCCTATATAATGAGCTCAGTCTCTGCATTAATTGCCACTTAGATCTACTCCTCATTTTGTTCACATCTCTGTCCTCCCTTGTACAGTTATTATTGTGAGTGCTCAGGAAGTCTCCAGCCATCTAGCAGCTGTGTAATTTGAGTATAAGTGTTATTACATTTTTTCCTTGTACTGTATGGCATAAGGTGTTAATTCGTGGGCCTAGTGAGGTTTTTTGTGATTCATGTGTTTTTATGTCAGTCATTTTTAATAATATTTTGTATCTATAATAATATATCTTGCATTCACTGAGTATTATCTGGTATTCTCATTTTATCAGGGCTGACTTAGATAAATTTACTCTTGCTAATTTCGTGTTAATAGAGGCTATTGCAGTTAACCATATATTTAACCTGTTTTTTGCCATTACATTATCCTTATGAGTCCTGAATGTTTTGTTGTTACTTTGAGCATTAAACTTTAACTTGTAATTTTACCTAACTATTTTGTTTTGAACCTGGAACTTTGCGGGACAGTTTTCTCTGTTCCGTAACAAAATATATATATATATATATATATATATATATATATATATATATATATATATATATATATATATATATATATGTGTGTGTGTATATATATATATATATATATATATATATATATATATATATATATATGGAGCCTCTGTGGTACAGTGGTAGAGTGTGCGTTTCGCACGCTGGTGGACGAGGGTTCGCCTCCCGCCAGAGATGTAAAAACTTTGGGAATCGTTCACCGAGCCACTTGCTACTTTGGCGGACATGAGGGGTGCTGTGGTTGAACCAGTGTTGCATACTAGTATGCTTGCACCCAATCGGCTTAAGGCGGGCCAATTACACTTGGTTCACAGACTACACACACATCCAAAGCCACTACAACACTACAATTACACTTACAAACACTTCTCACCCTACATACAGTCTCTACCAGACAGCCTAAGCCACTGGGTAGAGATACATTGGCTTGTATCGTCCCTGCTTCTGTAGGGATAGGCCGGTCCTGTAGTGGACCTCAATGGCTGCTGATGATGATGATATGTATATACGTATATATATATATATATATATACACTGTAGCATCAGTCGAGCAGGGCAGTACTCCCGAGGTGGATGGAAAGCTGATTTCAGGGAGTGCTGGAGCTCCCGTTTCATCAGCCCTCAGTACTAGTTCTTGACCACCCCCCTTTGCTGAACTTTTTCAGTGTCTCATTTACACAAAGAGTAGGCCAGCATGCTCTCCAATACAATTTTCTCTAACTATCAACACCAGACTACATGCACAGTACACACTACACTTCCTTTTCCAAAATTCAAAAAAATAATGGTGTCTCAAGACTCAGCCTCGGAGTCCCCAGAGGGGGGGGGACATAAATGCCCCCACCTTCTGCCGCTTTCCCGGTGACGACTTGAGCTGTCAGGAACCACTGTCTGACTCACTTCTTCTTCATTTCTGCAACATTCGCAGCCTTTTCTCTAACTTTCGCTCTGTTGAGCACCACCTCTCTTCCTCTAAACCTCACCTTCTCTTTCTAAATGAGACTTAGCTGTCTGAGGCAACTGACAGCAAACCCTTTTCTGTATCCTCCTAGTTTCTCTGTACTCATTTCAAAGCCAAAGATGGCTGTTGCATATATATATATATATATATATATATATATACCGTATATATATATATATATATATATATATATATATATATATATATATAAATGCAACGACTTATTTTGCTCTCGTGTTCCTGAGCTCGATTCTTCTGAATTCTCTACACTCTGGCTTCGGTTTTCCTGTCATTCTCTGACTAAATATATCTGTGCTGTTTACTTATCCCCTAATTCTACTGACTATCAAAAAATCTTCGACCATCTTACTTCTATGATGGAACACATTCTATCCAGTTCTCCTTTCTCTGAAATCTCCATTTTAGGAGATTTCAATGTTCACCACCACCTTTGGCTCTCCTCTCCTTTCACTGATCCACCTTGTGAACAAGCCTACATTTTTTCTATCCTTATTGACCTAGAGCAGCTTGTATAGCAACTCTACCCTTATCCCAGACCGCCTTGGAGAGAGCTCCAACATATTTGACCTCTTCCTTACAACTAATCCTTCTGCTTACACTGTTAATGTTTTTTCTCCGTTGGGCTCCTTTGATCACAACCTTATCACCTTAACCTGTCCTTTCACGTCGGTATGGCCTGTGGACCCTACAGGGAAACATCGTCTGTGGCATTTTGGAGCTGCGGATTGGGAGGCCCTCAGGCAGAACTTCTTTGATTTTCCCTGGAATGATTATTGCTTCCATGGCCGGAAGCCATCTGAGTGTGCCTTGCTCATTACGGAGGTTATTCTCTCAGGCATGGAGGCATACATTCCTTTCTCGTATCCTTTGTCTAACACAAGAAAGCCTTGGTTTAATCACACTTGTTCTAATGCTGTCTGCAGCAAGGAGAGGGCCTACAAAAGGTACCGGAGCCAACCCACCCCTGAATCACATCATCTTTGCATTTCTGGCTGGAATCGTGCTAAGTCTGTTCTTTGCTCTGCTAAAAATAATTTCATCCGTACTAAGTGCTCCCAACTCTCCAACTCGAATTCTTCCCGCTCCTTCTGGCACCTTGCCAAAAACCTGTATAACAACTTTACCTCATCATCCTTCCCTCCACTTTTCTACTCTGATGGTTCTGTAGCTATTTCTTCTACTGATAAAGCAGATCTCTTTGCACAGACTTTCTCCTCCAATTCCACCTTAGACGATTCTGGTGCTGTTCCTCCAATACTTCCCCCTTCTGACTTCCTCATGGCTGACATTAAAATTTCTTCAGCTGATGTATTTTCTGCCATCACTGGCCTCAGTACTAACAAGGCATATGGGCCTGATGGAGTCCCTCCTGTTCTTCTCAAGAACTGTGCTTCTGTGCTTACACCCTGCCTAGGCAAACTCTTCCGCCTTTGTCTGTCAACTTGTACCATTCCTTCTTGCTGGATTTTGCTCTCATTCAGCCAGTCCCAAAGAAGGGTGACCACTCCCAACCCTCCAACTATCGTCCAATTGCTTTAACGTCCTGTATTTCAAAAGTTTTTGAGTCAATTCTCAATAGAAAATTTTTAAGGCATCTTTCCTATCACAACCTTCTTTCCGATCGTCAGTACGGGTTCCGTAAGGGACGCTCCACTGGCGATCTTCTCACCTACCTTTCAGACTCCTGGTCATCCTCCTTTCGGCACTTTGGCGAAAGCTTTGCCATTGCACTTGACATCTCTTAAGGATTTCGATCGAGTCTGGCATAAATCTTTAATTTCCAAACTGCCCTCTTACGGTTTCTATTCTTCTATCTGCGCCTTCATCGCTAGCTTCCTTTCTGGTCATTCTATAGCCGCTGTTGTAGACGGCCATCGTTCTTCTCCTAGATCTATCAACAGAGGTGTTCCTCAGTGCTCTGTCCTATTACCAACTCTCTTCCTTTTATTCATCAATGACCTTCTAAGCTGTACATCTAACCCTGTCCACTCATCAGCTGATGACTCCACCCTTCACCTTTCCATTCGGTTCCCACAACGCTCAGCTCAGCAGTTACTTCAACAAACAAGGGATGAGGGTATTTCACACCTAATGTCTGACTTGGCTCGTATCTCTGACTGGGGTAAAAATAATATAGTTGTTTTTAATGCATCTAAGACTCAGTTCTTACATCTATCAACCCGAGAAAATCTTCCACAGGTATACCCACTAATGTTTAATAATATTCAGCTTAATCCTGCATCATCCTTGAACATGCTTCGCATTTCATTCACTCAGGACTTATCTTGGAAAGATAATATTACATCTCTTGTAAAATCTGCTTCCAAGAGATTAGGTGTGCTAACCCGACTCCATTCTTTCTTTACTCCTGCAAAATTGTTGACTCTATACAGGGGGTTTTATCCGCCCCTGTGTGGAGTACAACTCTCATGTGTGGGGAGGCTCCTCATATACAGCTCTTCTCAATAGGGTGGAGTCGAAGGCTTTTCGTCTCATTAACTCTCCTCCTCTTACTGACTCCCTTCAACCTCTGTCTCTTCACTGCACTGTTGCATCTTTATCTCTTTTCTATCGCTACTTTAATGGTCACTGCTCCTCTGAACTTTCTGCATGCATTCCTCCACCTCTACGACGGGCGCGTGGCAGCCATCTAGCAGCAAACTCTCATCCCTTTTCTGTCCAACTCTCTAATGCAAGAGTTAACCGTTACTCCCAGTCCTTCATTTATGAAACAGGTCAACTCTGGAACTGTCTCCCTCTGTCTGTATTTCCTGCTGCCTATGATCTCCAGTCTCTCAAACACAGTGTGTCCAAGCATCTCGAAATGATGGGATCTTGAATTTGGCTCTCTATTGTATTTTGTTTTTCTCTTGGAGGGAGCTGTTATTGCGGGCTCATGGCCTTTGGTTCCTTCTTCCTCGCATAATATATATATATATATATATATATATATATATATATATATATATATATGTCTGCACCTACATTACCACTGCCCTGTCTCTCAACTGCTTCAGAGATTATGGGTGTGGATTCACATGATACAGGAAGGACATGTCCCTGATTAGTGGTACATGAACACACATTGCAGGAACGCACAAAGCTATTTATTTCTCGTCCCATCCCTGGCCAGAAAAAGTCAGCACGGATACGGCCCTGGGTTTTGCTTTTGCTCATGTGACCTCCTGAGGCTGAACAATGACCCCATTCTAACACTGCTAGGCGATACTTAGCAGGAACAACAAACTGCAGTCGAACCTTGCTCTGGGGTGTTCGTGACTCATGGCAGAGTCGTCTTTGTTTACAAAGGAACTTGGCTTGACCTCCCCGTGAATACTTTATCACTCTACCCTTTTGTTTCTTCTGCACGGCAGCAAGTGTTGGGTCAGAATGTTGTTCTTGGACAACAGCTTGGCTACACATCAGATCTTGCAGCGATGCAATGGTCACTGGGGTGACACAGTTTGGAGCCTCAGCCATGGCTCGCGTTTCTGCAGCCAAAGTCTGCGTAGCATCATCTTCGGTGCAACTATACTTGGCACCACTTATGTTGCCTATGATAAGATCAATCAAAGGTTCTGGCATGACAACTGCGACTGTTGTACCAATGTAAAATGGAGATGCCACCTGGATATGTGCCTCAGGGAACAATCTCACTGATCCATCAATAAGGTTAGCTTGGATCTGTCGACCTGTATATTCCTCAGGCCAAACTAGACTCTGCCTGACAGAGCAACCTGAGGAACCATTGTCTCTCAGGACCTTCACAGGAATGCCTCCCACAAACCCTGGCTGAACAAGGAAGGCACTGTTACCTGCGGGAGGGCCTGTGGAGGAAGCAGCCAGCCACTGATGAGGCTGCTGAATAAATGATGAGGCAAACATGGTGCCCTGAGGGGTCGTACTCACTGTGTGGGGAGATGGAGCGTTGACCTCCTGTGACAGAGAATTCACTGTTGCTGGGGGACTAGAGAACTGTGGGGAAGTACCCGTACTGCTAGGGACGACACCACCGTGCTGCTGCTGAGGAATGAAGGCTATATTCGCCTCCTGCCTCTGAGGGGCTGGTGCTGAAAAGGACAGTCTAGACCTTTGATTGCGTGGCTGATACTGCTGCTGGTTAGGGTATTTGTTGTAAAGCTTCCACTCAGGTTTCTGAGTGTTTTGCCCCTGGTCCTTCTTCTGTGGTTTGTTTGGATCTTGGCCATTATTCTGGGAACAGCCTTGTTGCTGGGGTTCAGTCTGAGACGGTTTCCCAGATTTGTCAGCTTTCCTGTTCCAGGTATGCTGCTTATGAGATTCATACCCGTACGCAGTGAAGAACGCATCAGCCTTGTTCACCATTTGGCTGGCATCCCTTACCTGGCAGATTTTAAGCTGAGCCCTAAGTTCAGTAGGCCACGACTTTTCTAGCTGCGTGCGCAGCAAAAAGTTGATTATCCCCTCATGTGTGGAAGGAGTTTCATCTTTCTCCATCCACTCATTTAAGTAAGCAGTAAGCCGGTCAAGAAACTGAACGGCAGTCTCTTTCTCTTGTAAATGCGCTCTCATAAACTGGCTCTTGGCGTCGTCAACTGTGAAACCGTACACTTTGACGAGTGCGGCCTTCATCATCTCATACGTGAGATTGTCTCCACGAATTCTGTGAAGAATATCGAGGGCAGGGCCCTCAAACAAGGTAAGAAACTGGAGCCGCGTAGCTGCCTCATCCAGCTGGTACAGCTGAGCCATGTCTTCGAAACGAGCTATGAATGGCTCAGTTCACTCACCTTCCTTGTATGAAGGAAGCTTGATGTGTGGGGCCAGAACATGTGCAGGGAGAGCACTCGTGGAGCTTGGGCCACCTACACCAGATGTGTCTGAAGCCAAGGAATCTCGCTTAAGCTTCAACAATCAGTAACTAATGCTAATAATGATAAACAGGTTCTTCCCAGTGCATTAACTCCTGGTTGGCACAACGGATTTAAGCTTAATACAAAAGGAGTGGCCTAAGTACCAGTTATGAATAATGCAAAGCGTTTATGCAAACTAGGAGCGGCAGCTAGGATAAGCTTAATGTGGAGAAATAAAACACGAGTTTAGCTATACATTAAGCTCAAAGGAAAAGAACTGTAAAATTTATTAATTACAATGAAATAAATTTACGTTACATGTCTCAAAATGAATTCAAAATAACAAGGAGAATGCACCCACTCGTTCACTCAAAAGCTAAACTTAAACCTAGGAAAAACGAAAGGAAATACTGGTCAGTGGAGGGGGCTAAACAGAATGACCGGGCGTCGGTACGTAGGACGGACGCTGCACTACGGTAAATCCTCTTCGCCGATTCACCGTTAGGTGGAGATTTCAGGAACTCGCACGGCAGCGCGCTCCGGGCACACGAACCTGCTCTCACAACGATCCAATCTTGACTGACTTCGAATTATGAAACTGGGCGAGGGATGGCCGTGCTTGGTTCAACTGTCAATAGAAAGAAAGTGACTGATACATGCCCACAATACATCACTTAGCGAAGAAGCTTATGTCACGCGCAAGGATGATCACTTACGAAACAGTGAAAAATGTTCTGAAAACCGTCCCAGTCGAGTGAACACTAGGACAGTTGGACTGAGTGACACTCAGTGAGAATTCCACTAGAATTCGCGGTTTTCACACTGAAACAAAAATGTCACGAACTTATAAACAAGCTCGCGCCAATTCGTGACAAGCTCGAGGATTATTTTTATAATACATGTTGGCTTTGCTTATATTAGCTTTCCCTACTACTTCCTCTGATTCTCGAAACGCTTTTGTTAGGCGGTCATTCACCTCATAAATGTCACAAGCATCTTAATTTAGAGCATGAAATCTGTTTGTTATTTCTAACTGAAAGGCTGTTTTCTTTTTACTTACTTTAATTGGACGATACATGTTAATTTATTTTTAATAAGTTTCTTTCTTTCACTTTTTATACTGAATCTGTCTATGGAACTGACCATTTTCTTATCACTTCCTCTATTTCCTTTGCTGATAGCTGTCACATTTACTGTATGTTCATGTTATTCTTATCTTTTATGATGAAGTTCGTTTCATCCTTCGTTCTCTGTTTTGACTTCTGCAGACATTTTCTCCCTGTTCTTTTGTGAAAGAATGTGTTCATTATTCTCGTGTTATACATTTTAGCAAAATTTGCCACCATTTCATCCCCGCCATTCCTTTTTTGCACTCCAAATTTTCCCATCCATGCTTCTTCATTCCTTGATTTGCCAATTTTTACTTTGAAGTCTTTCATAAGTAACTAGGTCTTTTCTTCTACCATAATACTGAAGTTGTCGTCAGGGAATGTTTTTAGTTCTTCATCTGAACTCTGAGAGTCGGTGCATATACTTGTATTTTTATTTTCATGATGCATTTTTCACCTTGTCTAATTACAATTCAAGGTACTCTTTCAGATACACTACTGATTTTAACAATGTTCTCTGAAAGATTTCTGTTAATTAGAAATTCTACACCATTAAACCTTTCACTGTGCCTTTCTGATAAATAAAATAGGTTGTTGCTGTCTTGGAGCTTAATTATTTTTTTCTGTTTTTCTGTGAATCTCATTCAAACATTTAATATATAATTTAGGTATTAAGTTTGTAATCTTTTGTGGGCTTCTTGCATTGTACGTTTAGATCCTCATGGATTTCAGGTTAATGTCCCAGTCTCTGATTTGGTGTTGGTCTATTCGCTGAGAGTCACCAAGAGCAGGTTATTTTTCTCTAGTATGTTCGTTTTTTTTTTTTTTTTTCATTTTGGCATCGACATACAGTACATAAATAACATTAAAAGAATATCAACATCTTGGCTGCAGAGAAAAAAAAGTAAGGA
Organism: Coenobita brevimanus; assembly: GCF_032717465.1. Taxonomy (NCBI): domain Eukaryota; kingdom Metazoa; phylum Arthropoda; class Malacostraca; order Decapoda; family Coenobitidae; genus Coenobita; species Coenobita brevimanus. The sequence goes on from NC_137009.1 coordinate 8,738,498, forward strand.
AGGGTTGTTTTTTTTGCCGAGGGCCAGCGAGAGCCACCTATCTTGGTTGGTCTGTTCACTGAGGGCCACCGAGAGCCGCCTAGCCCAATTTATCCTTGCTTTTCTAGTGGTCGGTGAAGACACTCACTTCTGATTTGTGCCTGTCTGTGTCTTTTAGCAGGATACCCGAAACTCCATATAGCTGTCCAAATTTATTGTTTGCAGCCATAAACCTCAAGTATTTGTTTTTGCAGTTAACAATAATAATAATTACCTGAATCCAAAGGACTTAAATCCAACCATTACATAAGTACAACTAATATTACTAGCCTTGAATCATTATGGATATTAACAACCAGTATACATCACAGCAACCATAGGAAACCGAAGGGCTAAGCAGACAACATAACATTATTCATCCACTAAGTGAACACCAAAGAATACATATTAAATAGGTAACTATTATTCTTGACGGAACTTTGCTCATTTCAGTATATTCTTAATATACGTAATGTAAATATAAAGTAACATTGATATTAAATCACATCATTTTGTCATTAAACTAATAAAGCCTAAATACAGTTTACTAATATTAAACCATTACCACTAGCATATAACATTGCTTGACCACATACAGAGTATACTGTCCTTACCAAGATGTATCCCATCCTCATGATGAACTCACAGCAGGCCATAACTAGAAGACAATCCATCCTATAACCAACCAGAAATCCCTATGTAACTTTTATTTATATAATGGAAGGAAGAACGAACAAAGTGCTAGATGCCTGCAGAACTGTTCCTTCCATGAAAAAAAAAAAAAAATCATAATAGAGAGCATAAAACAAGATTCTTTCATTTCGAGATGCCTAGAACCACTGCATTTACAAGACTGGATGTCACTAGCAGTAGGAAATATAGACAGAGAGTTCCAGAGTTGACCTGCTGCATACATGGAGGACTGGGAGTAATGGTTAACTGTTGCATTAGACAGCTGGACAGGAAAGGGATGAGAGTTTGTTGCTAGACATGTGTTATTCGTCCGCTGTAGTGGTGGAGGGATACAAGCAGATGGTCCAGAGACGCAGTGACCATTGAAGGAGCGACAGAAAAGAGATAATGATGCAACAGTGTGGCAAAGAGATATAGGTTGGAGGGAGCCAGTAAGAGGAGAGTTGATGAGACGAAAAGCCTTTGACTCTGCACTGTTGAGAAAAGCTGTATGTGGGGAGCCTTCCTTCACATGAGAGTTCTACTCTACACAGGGTCAAATAAAACCCGTGTTTAAAGTAACACTTGTGCAGGGGTAAAGAAGACATGGAGTCGGGTTAGGACACCCAATCTCTTGGAAGCAGATTTTACAAAAGAGGCAATATGATATTTCCACGATAGATCTCGAGAGAATGAAACCCCAAGCTCAGAGTCGGCATCGCACACCTAATCACCTGGAAGCAGATTTTACAAGAGAAATAATATGATCTTTCCAAAATTAGTCCCGTGAGAATGAAACCCCAAGTACAGTCATTGATTATACAGAATTGCTTTGGATATTGTTAAAAATTAGATGATATTCCTGAGGTAGATTTTGACAGATCAAAACATGTAAGTATTAAGTTTCTGATCCGTTAAAAACTTAATTATTTTTACTCCAGTCAAAAATATCAGCCAAGTCAGACATTAAATATTCTATAGCCTCAACCCTTGTTTGTGGAAGTGCTGAGATTTACGCTACGGTAAGTAGATGGAAAGGTGAAGGGTGGAGTCATTAACATATGAGTGAATAGGGTTCGGTGTACAGCTTGGGTCATACATGAATAGAAGGAAGTGAATTCGTGATAAGACAGAGTCCTGAGGAACACCGCTAATAATAGCCCTATGAGAAGAATGGTGGCCGTCTACAACAACAGCTACTGAATGACCAGAAAGGAAGCTGGAGATGAAGGCACAGATAGAAGGATAGAAACTGTCGGAGGGCAGTTTGCAAATTTAAAAATTATGCCAGTGAAGTTCGTAAGCATTTGGGACGCCAAGCTCATTGGCAAAGCTTTGGCCAAAGACCAGGAAGAACGATGACCAGGAGTCTAAAAGAAACATGGGAAGATTGCCAGTAGAACATCCCTTGTGGAATCAATCATTTGCATCGGAAATAACGTTATGATAGGAGAGGTGCTTTAGTTTTTTTTGTTAAGAAGAAAATCAAAACTTTAGAAATGCAGAATCCCAGAGCAAATGGGAGGAAGTTAGAGGGCTGGGAATGGTCATCGTTATTTCGAAATGGCTAAATAAGAGCCAGCTTCCAACAAAAAGAAAGGTATAGGTTGACAAACAAAACTGAAAGAGTTGTAGGTAGGGCGGAAGCACATAAGCACAGTTCTTGAGGACAACAGGAGGAACCCCACCAGGCCCATATGCCTTGCTAGTATTGAGGCCCTTGATAGCCATCAATATATGAAATTTTAATGTCAACCATGAGGAAGTCAGAAGGAGGAAGTGATGGAGGAACAGCACAAGAATCGTCTAAGATGGAACTGGAGGAGAAAGCCTGAAGGAAGAGTTCTGCTTCATCAGTCGAAGAAACAGCTGCAGAATCATTAGAACGGAAGAAAGGAAGAAAGGATGATGAAGTAAAGGTGTTAGATAGGTTTATGGCCAGGCTGTAGAAGGGATGGAAAGGAGTTGGAGAGTTCAGAGCATTTGTATTAATGAAATTATTTTTAGCAGAACAAAGGACAGACTTAGCATGATTCCGGGCAGAAACATAGAGATGATATTCAGGGGTGGGTTGGCTCCTGCACCTTTGATAGGCCCTCTTCTTACTGTGGACAGCATTAGAACAAATGTGATTAAAGCATTTTTTTTTTTCATTAGTCACAGGATAATAGAAAGAAATGTATGCTTGCATACCCGAGAAAATAACCTCCGTAATGAACGAGGCACACTGAGATGGCTTTCAGCCATAGAAGCAATTACCATTCAAGGGAAAATCAAAGTAGTACTACCTGAGGGCCTCCTGATCAGCAGCTCCAAAGTGCAAATGCTGCCGTTTCTTGGGAGGGTTCACAGGCCTTATTGGAGTGATAGGACAGGTTAAGGTGATAAGGTTGTGATCGAAGGAGCCCAACAGTGAGAAAAGGTTAGCTGCATAACCAGAAGGAATAGTTGTAAGGCAGTGATGCACAAATGCAGGCCCGTGGACCACATGTGGCCTGCGGAGACATTATATGTGGCCTTCGACACCTGACCAGAAATTAAAACACTGTATGAGATAGAGTTGACAGGTACGCTTTAAATGGCTAATATTAATGAAATGTGTTCGGAGATAAGAACACATTCCCTAATGATAATATTAATTTGTAGCAGGTGGGATAGTGTCATTGAGAAATGATTGACATTGGTGTATGAAGATTCTTCGTTACGGACACAGACGCATAGGATTATTTGGACTGGACTGATGTTGCCAGCAGGTATTATATGAAATATTATAGAACGATTGCAGTCCTAAAGGTGAGGTTGCAAGAAAACACTAATTACGACGTCAGCTACACACTAAACAAACACAGAAACTGACAGTTCGTGTTTCGCCAGTATGCGGTTTAGTTTTACAAGTTAAATAACTTCCTTTTCCGACCTCTGTCCCCACCCGTCTCTTCTCTTCCCAGTCATGCTCTCCCATCATGCACGTTTTATTGTTAATGCTGAATATCGTATGTCTGTAGATAAACTGTGGGAAACAATCAATATAAAAGTGTCAAATGAGCTTCTTTTCCTCCTCCATCGCTTGAAATGTTATCCATGACTTGAATATAAATATTAGTAACATGAATAAATCGTCACTGTGGTGGTTAGGAGACCTTACTCGTCACCATTTATATAACATTTATATAACCATCGTTAATACAGTGCTCCAAATACACTCCCTCTCCACCCCCTCGCTGTCTCCTCCCCTCCCCCTTCCACTGTCTCCATCACTTCTCCCCCCTCCCTTCCCCCCCTCTACCAGTACCCCTTGTTTCTCTCCCTCAACACGCCCAACCCTTCCCAACGATTTCATTTAACTGACTCTGCTTCTGTTTACCTCCCTAACTAGATCGGTTCTTCATAAATTGAATACAGTTATTACCATTTACAGGAATTTGAGTCTTAATTGTAATGACATTATAAACACAATACTCGTGCATGTTATATTGCCAACTGTATTACACACAAGTAACCAAATTACTTACATAACAATATGTCCATCGTAACTATCAGTGTTCAATACCATCCCCCCTTTGTGGATTCCTTCCCTCCTCGCCTCCTTCCCGCTTTCTATATCCCTCACTCCTCCCTTCACGTTATAACATATTTATCTGTATCCCAGCTTGTAATATATGTAATCCCTTCCCTCACCCAAAGTATTCCTGCTTCCATAATCCCCTCCCCCCCCACACATTGTGTTCCGCACTAAAGTGAGACCTATGAGATACGTCTACTTATATATAATTTAAAACAATATGCCATCGACATACTTTGATCTGAACTCCCTCAACGCATGATCTTACAAGGTCAGAGAATGCAGTCAGCAAGATTATCCCTATCATTCCATTCCCATAGCTGCATTGCATGGTTAGAACAAAAGGTAACGGCATGGCTGTCCGTCAGCGCCCTGAACATCTGTTCTGCAACTGCCGATATTATCGATACAGGAGTGACAAGGACTCGGATGGATAGGAAGTGAACCTTTACCAAAATTAACCCTTACACCGCGACAATCTCATACTTCCACTTACATCTGCCTGCTGTCCGGGCTCATGACAAGCATATTCCGATAAGGGCTTAACCTACTCATCCAGAGGGGTATAATCCCCCTTCATCGTATATTACGATGATTATGGTCGCCAAATGTATCAGGATACAGCTTTTGTGACTATCATCTATTTTGCTATATTTAATCGTAACTGAAGAACTACAAATTATCACCAAGAATACTAACAATACTTTTCAGAAAATATTTTCTGGATGCATGTAGATCATACAACATCTATCTATCTGTCTATAGCCCGACGCCCTAATCCCGCAAAGGGTGATCGCAGACAAAACGCCTCCAAGTAGCACTGTCACCCACCATTTGACTCTCCTCCCACCAACTCACCCCCCCCCTCCCTCATATACCTCTCAACTCCATCCCTCCACCTCATCCTCGGTCTACCCCTCCCTCTCCCTCCCTCCATCTCACCTACATACACCCTCTCAGTCAGTCTTTCATTCTCCATTCTCTCCACATGTCCAAACCACCTCAGTCATACAACATACGCAATGATTATTTTTCATTTTATACATTCTTTAGTGAAAAGGACGTTTGTGCTTCATATTTTATGTATGATGGGATTTATAAAATAAGTGTAAGCAAGATATTAATGGCTAGAGGAGGAGAAATAAAATGATCATTAAACTGAGGCACTGACTCCCGTCCTTTGAACAGTTAATGCCTCTTGACCACCATTGTCACGGTCATTATAATATTACACACTATTAAAGGATACTATACAAAAACATGACCCAAACATCGTTATGTTGTTCGATTCCCGAGACAAAAATGAAGAAGGGAGAGAAAAAGACATTTGAACTGACAAGGGAGAGAAGTTGGGCAGGGTCAATACAATAACACTGTGGGGAGGGATTCGGAGTGTTGCAGGCTAGAAACAAAGGTTACTGGACAAGGGGGAGGAGGGAGGGGGGAGAAGTGATGGAGACAGTGGAAGGGGGAGGGGAGGAGACGGCGAGGGGGTGGAGAGGGAGTGTATTTTGAGCACTGTAAGAACGATAGTTAGGTAAGTGTTACATAAATGATGACGAGACATGTCTCCTAACCACCACAGTGACGATTTATTCATGTTACTGACAATTATATTCAAGTCATTGATAACAATTCAAGCAATGGAGGAAAAGAAGCTCATTGACACTTTTATATTATTTCCCACAGTTTACCTAGAGACATACAATTTTCAGCATTAACGATAAAACGTGGATGATGGCAGAGCATGACTTGGAAGAGGAGAGACGGGTGGGGAGAGAGGTCGGAAAGGGAAGTGATTTAACTTGTAAAACTAAACCGCATACTGGCGAAACACGAACTGTCAGTTTCTGTGTTTGTTTAGTGTGTAGCTGACGTCGTAATTAGTGTTTTCTTGCAACCTCACCTTTAGGACTGCAATCGTTCTATAATATTTCATATAATACTTGCTGGCAACATCAGTCCAGTCCAAATAATCCTATGCGTCTGTGTCCGTAACGAAGAATCTTCATACACCAATGTCAAACATTTCACAATAACTTTATTATCCCACCTGCTACAAATTAATATTATCATTAGGGATTGTGTTCTTATCTCCGAACACATTTCATTAATATTAGCCATTTAAAGCGTACCTGTCAACTCTATCTCATACAGTGTTACCAGATCAACAGGCTCGTATCACGCATGCTAAGAGGGACTAACTTCTGCTGTCGACTGTACCTGTTTAGCATCAAATGCTCATCTCATTTTTGTTCAGCTCTTAAATGTAAGAATTAACCTATTCACACAGTCTTTCCCTGTATGTGCAGGCTAAGTATGTAACTACCTTCTACTGCCAGTATTTCCCTCTGCCTATGACCAGTCTTTTAAACGCAATGTGTCATGGCATCTCGAAATGAAGGGATCTTGAAATCGGCTCTCCTCCTCTTTTTTTTTTTTTTTTTTTTTTTAGGGGACGGGGGGGGGGGGACTTCTAGCCTTTAGTTCCTTATTTTCTGTGTCAAAAACAAAAGCAATACCTCCTGTGGTGTCGTCCTATAGGTTCCTTACACAGCTGATATTGTGCCTGCATCTTGGTGTGGCATGTTTTCTGTAGTGCTCGTTTATGTGTGTTATACTATGTGGGCTTGTTTTATAAGCAGGGGAATGTAATTCCACTCAATCCGGTAGTATACATGTTGTGTTCTGATCGAGGTGTTGCATTACTCTGCAAGTGAAATGAGTAAGTAGCCGTTTCTTCACTGATAGTACATGGTGAATGTTTAGTATTGTATATTTTAGCAGTAAGAGGTGGGAAAAAAGGCTGAAAGTATACTTGTCCTCAAAGTATTCGTTTCCGTGAGTAACTCTGGAGTTTATATTCATCACTGACATTCAGAGATGAAAAACACCACGTAGTAATGTGACTGGTTAATTAGTATAAATTGTCAAAAGTTCCATAACCCTTTGAGCTAAACAAAATAAGCAGGAAGTAGTCATAATTCGATACGTGTCATTTTGACGCAGACGATATATATATATATATATATATATATATATATATATATATATATATATATATATATATATATATATATATATATATATATATAGGGGTATTTGCCTTCTTAATGTGACTAGTAAAATATATGATAGAATACTCACTGATAGGGTTAGGCATATGACAGAGGAGCTAGTTGGAGAAGAACAAGGGGGATTTAGGAAGGGAAAAGGGTGTGTAGATCAGATATTTGTTCTAAGATGTTTAGTGAAGAAGTATCTAGATTAGGGAAGGAAAGTGTATGCTGCCTTCATGGACTTGGAGAAAGCTTATGACAGAATAGATAGGCAAGGTATGTGGAAGGTATTAAGAATATATGGAGTGGAGGGGAAATTATTGAGTGCTGTGAAGAGTATGTACGAGGGAGCTAGGGCTACGGTGCGAGTGGATGGTGAGCTGAGTGAATTCCTCGATCTCAGTGTGGGACTGAAACAGGGTTGTGTGATGTCTCCATGGCTGTTTAATATAGACATGGATGGGGTTGTAAAGGAGGTGCTGGGTAGGGCAGTGGATGTGGGGGTGGCTCGAATGAATGAGGGTGAGATTTGGAAGCTTCCGGTGTTGCTGTTTGCTGATGATACAGTACTGTTGAGTGAAGATGAATGGGAGTTGCAAGGTTTGGTGAATGAATTTGGGACAGTGTGTAGGAGGAGGAATCTGAAAGTTAATGTAAACAAAAGTAAAGTTATGGTGTTTGAGAGGAATGAAGTCACAGAATGTGCAGTGAGGATAGATGGTGAGGATATGGAGAATGTGAGTGCATTGAAGTACTTGGGTAGTGTGATGAGTAAGGATGGAACTTTGGGGGATGAAGTGCGTGAAAGGGTACAGCAGGGAGGGAAGGTTGTTGGTACACTGAAAGCAGTGATGAGAAATAGGGAGGTGAGTATGGAAGTTAAGAAGTCATTGCATGATGGTATTGTGATTTCTACCCTGACGTATGGAAGCGAGGCATGGACCATGCAAGAGGGGAACAAGTCAAGAGTGAGAGCAGTGGAAATGAGTTACATGAGAGGAACATGTGGAGTGACGTGGAGGGACAGGTTGACGAATGAAGAAGTGAAGGAACGCTGTGGCGTGGATGTGGATGTGGTTGAGAAGATTAGGAGAAATACACTGAGGTGGTTTGGACATGTGAAGAGAATGGAGAATGAAAGACTGACTAAGAGGGTGTATGTAGGTGAGGTGGAGGGAGGGAGAGGGAGAGGTAGACCGAGGATGAGGTGGAGGGATGGAGTTGAGAGGTATATGAGGGAAGGAGGTGAGTTGGAGAGAGGGCAGTCAAATGGTGGGTGTCAGAGCGACTTGGTGGCTTTTTGTCTTGGGCGACACTTTTCGGGAGTAGGGCGTCGGGCTATATATATATATATATATATATATATATATATATATATATATATATATATATATATATAGATATATATATATATATATATATATATATATATATATATATATATATATATATATATATATATGGAGCCTCTGTGGTACAGTCGTAGAGTGTGCGTCTCGCATTCTGGTGGACGCGGGTTCGCCTCCCGCCAGAGATGTAAAAACTTTGGGAACCGTTCACTGAGCCACTTACTGCATTGACGGACATAAGAGGTGCTGTGGTTGAACCAGTGTCGCATACTAGTATGCTTGCACCCAATCGGCTTAAGGCAGGGCGATTACGCTTGGTTCACAGACTATACACACATCCAAAGCCACTACAACACTACAATTACACTTACAAACACTTCTCACCCTACATACAGTCTCTACCAGACAGCCTAAGCCACTGGGTAGAGATACATTGGCTTGTATCGTTCCTGCTTCTGTAGGGATAGGCCGGTCCTGTAGTGGACCTCAACGGCTGCTGCTGATGATGATATGTATACACGTATACAGTACATACATATATATATATATATATATATATATATATATATATATATATACACTGTAGCATCAGTCGAGCAGGGCAGTACTCCCGAGGTGGATGGAAAGCTGATGACAGGGAGTGCTGGAGCTCCCGTTTCATCAGCCCTCAGAACTAGTTCTTGACCATCCCCCTTTGCTGAACTTTTTCAGTTTCTCATTTACACAGAGAGCAGGCCAGCATGCTCTCCAGTACAAATTTCTCTAACTATCAACACCAGACTACATACACAGTACACAGCACACTTCCTTTTCCAAAATTCAAAAAAATAATGGTGTCTCAAGACTCAGCCTTGGAGTCTCCAGGGGGGGGGGGACCATAAATGCCCCCACCTTCTGCCCCTCTCCCGGTGACGACTTGAGCTGTCAGGAACCACTATCTGACTCACTTCTTCTTCAGTTCTGCAACATTCGCAGCCTTTTCTCTAACTATCGCTCTGTTGAGCACCACCTCTCTTCCTCTAAACCTCACCTTCTCTTTCTAAATGAGACTTAGCTGTCTGAGGCAACTGACAGCAAACCCTTTTCTGTATCCTCCTAGTTTCTCTATATTCATTTCAAAGCCAAAGGTGGCTGTTGTATATATATATATATATACATGTGAAACGACTTATTTTGCTCTCGTGTTCCTGAACTCGATTCTTCTGAATTCTCTGCACTCTGGCTTCGGCTTTCCTGTCATTCTCTGACTAAATATATCTGTGCTGTTTACTTATCCCCTAATTCTACTGACTATCAAAAAATCTTCGACCATCTTACTTCTACGATGGAACAGATTCTATCCAGTTCTCCTTTCTCTGAAATCTTCATTTTAGGAGATTTCAATGTTCACCACCACCTTTGGCTCTCCTCTCCTTTCACTGATCCACCTGGTGAACAAGGCTACATTTTTTCTATCCTTATTGACCTAAAGCAGCTTGTACAGCAACCCTACCCTTATCCCAGACCGCCTTGGAGAGAGCTCCAACATATTTGACCTCTTCCTTACAACTAATCCTTTTGCTTACACTGTTAATCTTTTCTCTCCGTTGGGCTCCTTTGGTCACAAGCTTATCACCTTAACCTGTCCTATCACTCTGATATGGCCTGTGGACCCTACAGGGAAACATCGTCTGTGGCATTTTGGAGCCGCGGATTGGGAGGCCCTTAGGCAGTACTTCCTTGATTTTCCCTGGAATGATTATTGCTTCCATGGCTGGGAGACATCTGAGGTTACCCTTCGCATTACGGAGGTTATTCTCTCAGGCATGGAAGCATACATTCCTTTCTCGTATCCTTTGTCTAACACAAGAAAGCCTTGGTTTAATCACACTTGTTCTAATGCTGTCTGCAGCAAGGAGAGGGCCTACAAAAGATACCGGAGCCAACCCACCCCTGAATCACATCATCTTTACATTTCTGGCCGGAATCGTGCTAAGTCTGTTCTTTGCTCTGCTAAAAATAGTTTCATCCGTACTAAGTGCTCTCAACTCTCCAACTCGAATCCTTCCAGCTCCTTCTAGCACCTTGCCAAAAACCTTTATAACTTTACCTCATCATCCTTCCCTCCTCTTTTCTACTCTGCTGGTTCTGTAGCTATTTCTTCTCCAGTTCCACCTTAGACGATTCCGGTGCTGTTCCTCCAACACTTCCCCCCTCTGACTTCCTCATGGCTGACATTAAAATTTCTTCAGCTGATGTATTTTCTGCCATCACTGGCCTCAGTACTAACAAGGCATATGGGCCTGATGGAGTCCATCCTGTTGTTCTCAAGAACTGTGCTTCTGTGCTTACACCCTGCCTAGGCAAACTCTTTCGGCTTTGTCTGTCAACTTGCACCATTCCTTCTTGCTGGAAGTTTGCTCTCATTCAGCCAGTCCCAAAGAAGGGTGACCACTCGCAACCCTCCAACTATTGTCCAGTTGCTTTAACGTCCTGTATTCAAAAGTTTTCGAGTCAATTCTCAATAGAAAATTTTTAAGGCATCTTTCCTATCACAACCCTCTTTCCGATCGTCAGTACGGGTTCCATAAGGGACGCTCCACTGGCGATCTTCTCACCTACCTTTCAGACTCCTGGTCATCCTCCTTTCGGCACTTTGGCGAAAGCTTTGCCATTGCACTTGACATCTCTAAGGCTTTCGATCGAGTCTGGCATAAATCTTTCATTTCCAAACTGCCCTCTTACGGTTTCTATTCTTCTATCTGTGCCTTCATCACTAGCTTCCTTTCTGGTCGTTCTATAGCCGCTGTCGTAGACGGCCATCGGTCTTTTCCTAGATCTATCAACAGAGGTGTTCCTCAGGGCTCTGTCCTATCACCAACTCTCTTCCTTTTATTCATCAGTGACCTTCTAAGCTGTACATCTAACCCTGTCCACTCATAAGCTGATGACTCCACCCTTCACCTTTCCATTCGGTTCCCACAACGCTCAGCTCAGCAGCTACTTCAACAAACAAGGGATGAGGATATTTCACACCTAATGACTGACTTGGCTCGTATCTCTGACTGGGGTAAAAATAATCTGGTTGTTTTTAATGCATCTAAGACTCAGTTCTTACATCTATCAACCCGAGGAAATCTTCCACAGGTATACCCACTAATGTTTAATAATATTCAGCTTAATCCTGCATCATCCTTGAACATGCTTGGCATTTCATTCACTCAGGACTTATCTTGGAAAGATCATATTACATCTCTTGTAAAATCTGCTTCCAAGAGATTAGGTGTGCTAACCCGACTCCATTCTTTCTTTACTCCTGCAAAATTGTTGACTCTATACAGGGGTTTTATCCGCCCCTGTGTGGAGTACAACTCTCATGTGTGGGGAGGCTCCTCACATACAGCTCTTCTCAATAGGGTGGAGTCATAGGCTTTTCATCTCATTAACTCTCCTCCTCTTACTGACTCCCTTCAACCTCTGTCTCTTCACTGCACTGTTGCATCTTTATCTCTTTTCTATCGCTACTTTAATGGTCACTGCTCCTCTGAACTTTCTGCATGCATTCCTCCACCTCTACGGCGGGCGCGTAGCAGCAAACTCTCATCCCTTTTCTGTCCAACTCTCTAATGCAAGAGTTAACCGTTACTCCTAGTCCTTCATTTATGCATCAGGTCAACTCTGGAACTGTCTCCCTCTGTCTGTATTTCCTGCTGCCTATGATCTCCAGTCTTTCAAACGCAGTGTGTCCAGGCATCTCGAAATGATCGGATCTTGAATTTGGCTCTCTATTGTATTTTGTTTTTCTCTTGGAGGGAGCTGTTATTGCAGGCTCATGGCCTTTGGTTCCTTCTTCCTCGCATATATATATATATATATATATATATATATATATATATATATATATCTGCACCCACATTACCACTTTCCTGTCTCTCAACTGCTTCAGGGATTATGGGTGTGGATTCACATGATACAAGAAGGACATGTCCCTGATTAGTGGTACATGGACACACATTGCAGGAACGCACAAAGCTATCTATTTCTCGTCCCATCCCTGGCCAGAAAAAGTCAGCACGGATACGGCCCTGGGTTTTCCTTTTGCTCATGTGACCTCCTGAGGCTGAACAATGACCCCATTCTAACACTGCTAGGCGATACTTAGCAGGAACAACAAACTGCAGTCAAACCTTGCCCTGGGGTGTTCGTGACTCATGGCAGAGTCGTCCTTGTTTAAGAAGGATCTTGGCTTAACCTCCCCGTGAATACTTTATCACTCTACCCTTTTGTTTCTTCTGCATGGCAGCAAATGTTGGGTCAGAGTGTTGTTCTTGGACAACAGCTTGGCTACACATCAGATCTTGCAGCGATGAAATGGTCACCGGGGTGACACAGTTTAGAGCCTCAGCCATGGCTCGTGTTTCTGCAGCCAAAGTCTGCGTAGCATCATCTTCGGTGCAACTATACTTGGCACCACTTATGTTGCCTATGATAAGATCAAACAAAGGTTCTGGCATGACAACTGCGACTGTTGTACCAATGTAAAATGGAGATGCCACCTGGATATGTGCCTCAGAGAACAATCTCACTGATCCATCAATAAGGTTAGCTTGGATCTGTCGACCTGTATACTCCTCAGGCCAAACTAGACTCTGCCTGACAGAGCAACCTGAGGAACCATTGTCTCTCAGGACCTTCACAGGAATGCCTCCCACAAACCCTGGCTGAACAAGGAAGGCACTGTTACCTGCGGGAGGGCCTGTAGAGGAAGCAGCCAGCCACTGATGAGGCTGCTGAATAAATGATGAGGCAAACATGGTGCCCTGAGAGTTAGATACCTGAGGGGTTGTACTCACTGTGTGGGTAGATGGAGCATTGACCTCCTGTGACAGAGAGTTCACTGTCGCTGGGGGACTAGAGAACTGTGGGGAAGTACCCATACTGCTAGGGACGACACCACCTTGCTGCTGCTGAGGAATGAAGGCTACATTCGCCTCCTGCCTCTGAGGGGCTGGTGCTGAAATGGACAGTCCATACCTTTGATTGCGTGGCTGATACTGCTGCTGGTTAGGGTACTTGTTGTAAACTTACACTCAGGTTTCTGAGTGTTTTGCCCCTGGTCCTTCTTCTGCGGTTTGTTTGGACCTTGGCCATTATTCTGGGAATAGCCTTGTTGCTGGGGTTCAGTCTGAGACGGTTTCCCAGATTTGTCAGCTTTCCTGTTCCAGGTATGCTGCTTATGAGATTGATACCCGTACGCAGTGAACAACGCATCAGCCTTGTTCACCATTTGGCTGGCATCCCTTACCTGGCAGATTTTAAGCTGAGCCATAAGTTCAGCAGGCCACGACTTTTCTAGCTGCGTGCGCAGCATAAGGTTGGTTATCCCCTCACGTGTGGAAGGAGTTTCATTTTTCTCCATCCACTCATTTAAGTAAGCAGTAAGCCGGTCAAGAAACTGAACGGCAGTCTCTTTCTCTTGTAAACGCACCCTCATAAACTGGCTCTTGGCGTCGTCAACTGTGAGACTATACACTTTGACGAGTGCGACCTTCATCATCTCATACATGAGATTGTCTCCACGAATTCTGTGGAGAATATCGAGGGCAGGGCCCTCAAACAAGGTAAAAAACTGGAGCCGCTTAGCTGCCTCATCCAGCTGGTACAGCTGAGCCATGTCTTCGAAACGAGCTATGAATGGCTCAGTTCACTCACCTTCCTTGTATGGAGGAAGCTTGATGTGTGGGGTCGCCAGAACATGTGCAGGGAGAGCGCTCGTGGAGCTTGGGTTAGCTGCACCAGATGTGTCTGAAGCCAAGGAATCTCGCTTGAGCTTCAACAATCAATAACTAATGCTAATAATGATAAACAGGTTCTTGCCAGTGCATTAACTCCTGGTTGGCACAACGGATTTAAGCTTAATACAAAAGGAGTGGCCTAAGTACCAGTTATGAATAATGCAAAGCGTTTATGCAAACTAGGAGCGGCAGCTAGGATAAGCTTAATGTGGAGAAATAAAACACGAGTTTAACTATACATTAAGCTCAAAGGAAAAGAACTGTAAAATTTATTAATTACAATGAAACAAATTTACGTTACATAAGTCTCAAAATGAATTCAAACCAACAAGGAGAATACACTCACTCGTTCACTCAAAAGCTAAACTTAAACCTAGGAAAAACGAAAGGAAATACTGGTCAGTGGAGGGGGCTAAGTAGAATGACTGGGCGTGTACGTAGGACGGACGCTGCACTACGGTAAATCCTCTTCGCCGATTAACCGTTAGGTGGAGATTTCAGGAACTCGCACGGCAGCGCTGCTCCGGGCACACGAACCTGCTCTCACAACGATCCAGTCTTGACTGACTTCGAGTTATGAAACGGGGCGAGGGATGGCCGTGCTTGGTTCAACGGTCAACAGAAAGAAAGTGACCGATACACGCCCACAATACATCACTCAGCGAAGAAGCTTATGTCACGCGCAAGGATGATCACTTATGACACAGTGAAAAATGTTCTGAAAACCGTCTCAGTCGAGTGAACACTAGTACAGTTGGACTGAGTGACACTCAGTGAGAATTCCACTAGAATTCGCGGTTTTCACACTGAAACAAAAATGTCACGAACTTATAAACACGCTCGCGCCAATTCGTGACAAGCTCGAGGATCATTTTTATAATATATGTTGGCTTTGCTTATATTAGCTTTCCCTACTACTTCCTCTGATTCTCGTAACGCTTTTGTTAGGCGGTCATTCACCTCATAAATGTCACAAACATCTTAATTTAGAGCATGAAATCTGTTTGTTATTTCTAACTGAAAGGCTGTTTTCTTTTTACTTACTTTAATTGGACGATACATGTTAATTTATTTTTAATAAGTTTCTTTCTTTCACGTTTTATACTAAATCTGTTTATGGAACTGACCATTTTCTTGTCACTTCCTCTATTTTCTTTGCTGATAGCTGTCACATTTACTGTATGTTCATGTTATTCTTATCTGTTATGGTGAAGTTCGTTTCATCCTTCGTTCTCTGTTTTGACTTCTGCAGACATTTTCTCCCTGTTCTTTTGTGAAAGAATGTGTTCATTATTCTCGTGTTATACATTTCAGCAAAATTTGCCACAATTTCATCCCCGCCATTCCTATCTTGCACTCCGAATTTTCCCATCCATGCTTCTTCATTCCTTGATTTGCCAATTTTTACTTTGAAGTCTTTCATGAGTAACTAGGTCTTTTCTTCTACCATAATACTGAAGTTGTCGTCAGGGAATGTTTTTATTTCTTCATCTGAACTCTGAGAGTCGGTGCATATACTTGTATTTTTATTTTCATGATGCATTTTTCACCTTGTCTAATTACAATTCAAGGTACTCTTTCAGATACACTACTGATTTTAACAATGTTCTCTGAAAGATTTCTGTTAATTAGAAATTCTACACCACTAAACCTTTCACTGTGCCTTTCTGATTAATAAAATAGGTTGTTGCTGTCTTGGAGCTTAATTATTTTTTTCTGTTTTTTCTGTGAATCTCATTCAAACATTTAATATATAATTTAGGTATTAAGTTTGTAATCTTTTGTGGCCTTCTTACATTGTATGTTTAGATCCTCATGGATTTCAGGTTAATGTCCCAGTCTCTGATTTGGTGTTGGTCTATTCACTGAGAGTCACCAAGAGCAGGTTATTTTTCTCTTGTATGTTCGTTTTTTTTTTTTTTTTTTTGGCATCGACATACAGTACATAAATCACATTAAAAGAATATCAACATCTTGGCTGCAGAGAGAGAGAAAAAAAAGGAAGGGTTGTTTTTTTGCCGAGGGCCAGCGAGAGCCACCTATCTTGGTTGGTCTGTTCACTGAGGGCCACCGAGAGCCGCCTAGCCCAACTTAGCCTTGCTTTTCTAGTGGCCCTCGGTGAAGACACTCACTTCTGATTTGCGCCTGTCTGTGTCTTTTAGCAGGATACCCGAAACTCCATATAGCTGTCCAAATTTATTGTTTGCAACCATAAACCTCAAGTATTTGTTTTTGCAGTTAACAATAATAATAATTACCTGAATCCAAAGGACTTAAATCCAACCATTACATAAGTACAACTAATATTACTAGCCTTGAATCATTATGGATATTAACAACCAGTATACATCACACAGCAACCATAGGAAACCGAAGGGCTAAGCAGACAACATAACATTATTCATCCACTAAGTGAACACCAAAGAATACATATTAAATAGGTAACTATTATTCTTGACGGAACTTTGCTCATTTCAGTATATTCTTAATATACGTAATGTAAATATAAAGTAACATTGATATTAAATCACATCATTTTGTCATTAAACTAATAAAGCCTAAATACAGTTTACTAATATTAAACCATTACCACTCGCATATAACATTGCTTGACCACATACAGAGTATATTGTCCTTACCAAAATGTATCCCATCCTCATGATGAACTCACAGCAGGCCATAACTAGAAGACAATCCATCCTATAACCAACCAGAAATCCCTATGTAACTTTTATTTATATAATGGAAGGAAGAACGAACAAAGTGCTAGATGCCTGCAAAACTGTTCCTTCCATGAAAAAAAAAAAAATCATAATAGAGAGCATAAAACAAGATTCTTTCATTTCGAGATGCCTAGAACCACTGCATTTACAAGACTGGATGTCACTAGCAGTAGGAAATATAGACAGAGAGTTCCAGAGTTGACCTGCTGCATACATGGAGGACTGGGAGTAATGGTTAACTGTTGCATTAGACAGCTGGACAGGAAAGGGATGAGAGTTTGTTGCTAGACATGTGTTATTCGTCCGCTGTAGTGGTGGAGGGGTACAAGCAGATGGTCCAGAGACACAGTGACCATTGAAGGAGCGATAGAAAAGAGATAATGATGCAACAGTGTGGCAGAGATATAGGTTGAAGGGAGCCAGTAAGAGGAGGAGAGTTGATGAGACGAAAAGCTTTTGACTCTGCACTGTTGAGAAAAGCTGTATGAGGGGAGCCTTCCTTCACATGAGAGTTCTACTCTACACAGGGTCAAATAAAACCCGCGTTTAAAGTAACACCTGTGCAGGGGTAAAGAAGACATGGAGTCGGGTTAGGACACCCAATCTCTTGGAAGCAGATTTTACAAGAGAGGCAATATGATATTTCCACGATAGATCTCGAGAGAATGAAACCCCAAGCTCAGAGTCGCCATCGCACACCTAATCACCTGGAAGCAGATTTTACAAGAGAAATAATATGATCTTTCCAAAATTAGTCCCGTGAGAATGAAACCCCAAGTACAGTCATTGATTATACAGGATTGCTTTGGATATTGTAAAAAATTAGATGATATTCCTGAGGTAGATTTTGACAGATCAAAACATGTAAGTATTGAGTTTCTGATCCGTTAAAAACTTAATTATTTTTACTTCAGTCAAAAATATCAGCCAAGTCAGACATTAAATATTCTATAGCCTCAACCCTTGTTTGTGGAAGTGCTGAGATTTACGCTACGGTAAGTAGATGGAAAGGTGAAGGGTGGAGTCATTAACATATGAGTGAATAGGGTTCGGTGTACAGCTTCGGTCATACATGAATAGAAGGGAGTGAATTCGTGATAAGACGGAGTCCTGAGGAACACCGCTATTAATAGCGCTATGAGAAAAATGGTGGCCGTCTACAACAACAGCTACTGAATGACCAGGAAGGAAGCTGGACATGAAGGCACAGATAGAAGGATAGAAACTGTCAGAGGGCAGTTTGCAAATTTAAAAATTATGCCAGTGAAGTTCGTAAGCATTTGGGACGCCAAGCTCATTGGCAAAGCTTTGGCCAAAGACCAGGAAGAACGATGACCAGGAGTCTAAAAGAAACATGGGAAGATTGCCAGTAGAACATCCCTTGTGGAATCAATCATTTGCTTCGGAAATAACGTTATGATAGGAGAGGTGCTTTAGTTTTTTTTGTTAAGAAGAAAATCAAAACTTTGGAAATGCAAAATCCCAGAGCAAATGGGAGGAAGTTAGAGGGCTGGGAATGGTCATCGTTATTTTGAAATGGCTAAATGAGAGCCAGCTTCCAACAAAAATAAAGGTTTAGGTTGACAAACAAAATTGAGAGTTGTTGTAGGTAGGGTGGAAGCACATAAGCACAGTTCTTGAGGACAACAGGAGGAACCCCACCAGGCCCATATGCCTTGCTAGTATTGAGGCCCTTGATAGCCATCAATATATGAAATTTTAATGTCAACCATGAAGAAGTCAGAAGGAGGAAGTGATGGAGGAACAGCACAAGAATTGTCTAAGATGGAACTGGAGGAGAAAGCCTGATGGAAGAGTTCTGCTTTATCAGTCGAAGAAACAGCTGCAGAATCATTAGAACGGAAGAAAGGAAGGAAGGATGATGAAGTAAAGGTGTTAGATAGGTTTATGGCCAGGCTCCAGAAGGGGTGGAAAGGAGTTGGAGAGTTCAGAGCATTCGTATTAATGAAATTATTTTTAGCAGAACAAAGGACAGACTTAGCATGATTCCGGGCAGAAACATAGAGATGATATTCAGGGGTGGGTTGGCTCCTGCACCTTTGAGAGGCCTTCTTCTTACTGTGGACAGCATTAGAACAAGTGTGATTAAAGCATTTTTTTTTTCATTAGTCACAGGATAATAGAAAGAAATGTATGCTTGCATACCCGAGAAAATAACCTCCGTAATGCACGAGGCACACTGAGACGGCTTTCAGCCATTGAAGCAATTACCATTCAAGGGAAAATCAAAGTAGTACTACCTGAGGGCCTCCCGATCAGCAGCTCCAAAGTGCAAATGTTGCCGTTTCTTGGGAAGGTTCACAGGCCTTATTGGAGTGATAGGACAGGTTAAGGTGATAAGGTTGTGATCGAAGGAGCCCAACAGTGAGAAAAGGTTAGCTGCATAACCAGAAGGAATAGTTGTAAGGCAGTGATGCACAAATGCAGGCCTGTGGACCACATGTGGCCTGCGGAGACATTATACGTGGCCTTCGACACCTGACCAGAAATTAAAACAAATATCTAGAATTCTAGATTTTTGAAGAAATTCGCAACATTTATGTAGTTCTTATGTTAACACGTTTGGTGCAGCTGGCAGCGTGGCAGACTCCCCCTCAGTGCAGCAACATAAACTTTTGGTACGCGACGCCAGTCTGTCTGGCTCGAGGCATCATAGCAGGAGGAGGTATGTGATGTTTTAGAGCTCTGCTGCGTCCTTTTGCAACATAAAACAGTATGGTCACCGGTGGGTTTGTATAGCACTATGAACATGATATAATAGCCTTTTGGTTGTTTCATACTGGCATACTGCAACCCTGTTTCTTCTTTTTTTTTCAGATTTGTGTAAAAATTAAAGTAAGTTGTAAGTATGTAAGTTGGATATGTTCTGTGTTATCTAAAAAAAAGGAAGAAATATATTTTTATTTATTTATATATTTTTGAAAGATGTCGATCCTAACGTCATGTTGTCCATACTCTTTCAAGAATTATGGTATCTTTTTGTGTTTGCGTTTCATGCTCCTAACAAAAGTGTTTAGATAAGATTTTTTTTTTTGGCCCATGGACACATCACCAGGAAGGAGTTTGGCCCTCAACCCACTTTGAGTTGTGCACCACTTTTGTAAGGGAAAGGTCAGGTATGCTGGAACTCTCTCGAAGGCAGTCTGCAATAAGGGTAAGGTGCTGTATAAGCTGTTCTAGGTGATTAAGGATAGAAAAGATGTATCTTGTTCACCAGGAGCATCAGTGAAAGCAGAGGTGAGCCAAAGGTAGCAGTGAACATTGAAATCACCTAGAATCGATATTTCATCGATAGAAGAAACTAATAGGATGTGTTACATCTTAGAAGATAGTCAAAGAATTTTTCATAGTAAGTAGAATTCGGGGACAGGTAAACAGAACAGACATATTTAATCAGAGAATGACAGTATAGCCGAATCCAGAGAGCAGGGAATTTAGAAGACAGGTTAAGGAACATGAAAGTAAGATATATTGTTGCATACATATAAACAACTTTGATGTGAGTATAAAGTAGGATGATACAAAGAAAGGTTTGGAATCAGTCGCCTCAGACAGCTGAGTCTTAGTAAGGAGGAGTGGTGGTATTCAGCACAAAGAAAATTAGAGAAAAGGCCATGAATATTGCAGAAATGAAGGAGGAGTGGGTTAGACAGTAGTTCCAAGCATCCGTACTGGCCGCCACCAGGAGAAATGCAGATGGTGGGGTCTTTTATTGTCCACTGCTCCCTGCTGACTCTGAGGCTAGGTAATGAGATGATATTTTTCATCCATCCATCCATCATCCAATCCTACATTGCCCCATGAGGAGCGTAGAAGCTCGGGGCTAGGCAGTTGGTCTCGACATTTAAGATGAGAGTGACCAGTCTCACTCGTCCCTGAGTGGCATTACATGAGCAATCAATCCCAAACACCCCTTGGATATAAACCTTCACTGGCTCAATCCGACTGCAGTGCAATATTTACCCACTAAACTATCAAGTGCCAAAATTTGGCTATATGGTTACCACCCAGCGTAATAAATGGTTTCCTGGTGTACAGGAAACCATTTGGCTTGTCACTCAGTGTATAGTCACCTACAGGCAGAAGGAAAAGGAAAGAATGGAGGAAAGAAAGACAGAAGAGGGAGTGTAAAGTCACCCGTAGGCAGAAGGACTAGGACAGAATGAAGGAAAGAAAGACAGAAGAGGATGGAAGGAAAGAAGGATGGAAGAGAGGAAAGGACAGACACATGAGAGCAGCACTACATCGTGTGAGTGGATGGTGAGCGTCCCCACCTACCACATATATTTAGAAAAGGAAGTGTGGTGTGTATGTGCATGTACTTTGGAGTTGACGTTTGGAGGAAACTGTATAGGAGAGTATGCAGTGCAAGTCGGTGTTACTGAAACACTTTTAAAAGTTCACCTAAGGTTGATGGTCAGAAGCTGGTCCTTATGGCTGATGAAATGGGAGTTTCCCTGTCATATGCTTTCCATCGTCATTTTGAGTACTGCCTAGTTCGACTGGTGCTACAGTCTACTTCCTGCTACTTGCAGTGCAGTGTATGAAATCGTATCACAGTATTACAGAAAATTACTTTAGTATACCACAACATGTCTACCATATGGACATTACTCTGATTTGTAAAGCTTCCCATAACAACCAGTAAGCTCTACACAGGGCTTAAAATACATGTGCACTAATATTAGTTCATACAGTACAGTAAACCAACCAATAACACTCACCATTATAATATGCAGCCAAATCGTATATCCAACCGGCTGATAACCACACAAAATACTATGTGATCGCATGTGCCCATCACTCAACAACTGACTTGCCATAATCAATAGCGCCACACGTAAGTTTCAGTGAGATAACTAAACCTTATGAACCTGAAACTAAACTCCCTATCATTCGAAATGAAACCTAACTACTTATGGTAATAAATCATGATAAATGAACACGCATTGATCTTAATATATATCGCAGTAATTGTATATTCGGGGTGAGAGAGAG
Source organism: Coenobita brevimanus (assembly GCF_032717465.1). NCBI lineage: Eukaryota > Metazoa > Arthropoda > Malacostraca > Decapoda > Coenobitidae > Coenobita > Coenobita brevimanus. The sequence goes on from NC_137009.1 coordinate 8,760,674, forward strand.
AGAGAGAGAGAGAGAGAGAGAGAGAGAGAGAGAGAGAGAGAGAGAGAGAGAGAGAGAGAGAGAGAGAGCGCCTCTGTAGTACAGTGGTAAAGTGTGCACTTTCGTACATGAAAGAACGAGGGTTCATGCACCGCCTGGGTAATAAACTTTGGAAGCGTTCTTCCGGCCACGTACTGCTTTGGCAGACATAAGGGTTGTGCTGTGGTTGAACCAGTGTCGCATATTGTAAAGTCTGCTTGCACACAGTTGGCTTGCGCGGGCTAAATACAGTACAGTTGGTTCAAAGACAACACACACATCAAAAGCCACTCCAGAACTACAGCTACACTTACAAGCACTTCTCACCCTACATACGATCTATACCAGAGAGCCTAAGCCAGTAGGTAGAGATACATAGGCTGTTTTATTCCCACTTCGGTCGGGATAGGCCGGTCCTGCAGTGGACACTTAAACGGCTGATGATGATTATATATATATATATATATATATATATATATATATATATATATATAGATATATATATATATAGAGATATTGTTACGGAACAGCGAAAGAGAATGCACACTTTAAGTGAGAATACTAAAAATCACTACTGTCCCGTAAAGTTCCAGGTTCAAAACAAAAGAGTTAGGTAAAATTTACAAGTTAAAGTTTAATGCTCAAACTAACAACAAAACATTCAGGACTCATAAGGATAATGTAATGGCAAAAAACAGGTTAAATATATGGTTAACTGCAATAGCCTCTATTAACACGAAATTAGCAAGAGTAAATTTACTTAAGTCAGCCCTGATAAAATGAAAATACACTGGGTAATGCTCAGTTAATGCAAGATAAATTATTACAGACACAAACTATTATTAATGATGACTGACATAAAGAACCTTTACATAAATCACAAAAAAACTCACTAGGCCTACAAATCAACACCGTATGCTATACAGTACAAGGAAAAAGTGCAATAACAGTTATACTCAAATTACACAGCTGCTAGATGGTTGGAGACTTCCGGAGCACTCACAATAATAACTGTACAGGGGAGGACAGAGATGTGAACAAAATGAGGAGCAGATCTAAGTGGCAATAATGCAGAGACTGAGCTCATTATATAGGGGCCAGCAGAGCTTGATACAACTTGTAAGAAGGACGCGCAAATGAAGCCATAGGGGACATAGAGTTGACAATCCCGCACTGAATAACAGAAAGGACGACTTACTCTACTATAACGGTAGAAGGAAGGGACTGAGGCAGAACACGCTCGTGATCAAACAGGCAGCACACTGTACGTTAGAATTACACAAAGGATGATGAAATCATAGGCTATGTAACACCTCCCCACAAAGAAAAAGAAATTTACAAAGGAAATTTCTTATTACTCTAAAACAATCTGTCTAAAGTCTAGATAAGCAATCTGCAATAACATTTTCTTTCCCCTTGACATGTTGTATGTCTAATGAATACTCCTGAAGAAGTAGACTCCATCTTGTCAATCTCTGATTTTTATCTTTAAACTTACTAAGGAATTTCAGTGGGTTATGATCGGTATAAATGACTATGGGGTCAAAACCAGAACACAAATAAAATGAAAAATGCTGTAAACCCAAAATCAAGGCCAAAAGCTCTTTCTCAATAGTTGAGTAGTTCTTTTGAGGTGGAGTGAACTTCTTACTGTAATAAGATACAGGGTGTTCAATACCCTGATCATCCTCTTGCAGCAAAACAGCCCCAGCTCCTGTATCACTTGCATCAACAGACATCTTAAAAGGCTTAGCAAAATTTGGAGTAGCGAGCATTGGCTGACTTAATAGGATAGCTTTAAGTTTGTTGAAAGAGGATTCACAGTTATCGGTCCATGCAAATTCAACTCCCTTTTTCAGTAGGTCTGTAAGTGGTGATACAAGAATTGAAAAGTTAAGAACAAATCTCCTGTAATAACCTACCATTCCCAAAAATATTTGTAGCTCTTTCCTACTTTTAGGTCTGGGAAGATCACTTATAACCTGAACCTTAGCTCCTGGCAGTGCAACATGTCCATCACCAATTACGTACCCAAGGTACTGAACTTTAGCTTGACCAAACTCACACTTTGATAAATTAGCTACAAGATTAGCCTGAACTAAACGCTCAAGAAATTTACTGACATGGCATAGGTGATCTTTCCAGTTGTCACTGAAGATTAATACATCATCAATATAAACAACACACCCTGCCAAACCCTCTGTTACAACATTCATGAGCTTCTGAAATGTGGCTGGTGCATTCTTCATACCATATGGCATTACCGAACATGCAAAAGTCTTTCCTAGTGTTACAAAACATGAGATCTCCCTAGCACGTTCAGTCATAGGTACTTGCCAGTATCCCTTTAACAAATCAAAATTACTTATGTACCTAGCCTTTCTGATCTTGTCTATGCAATCTTCCACGCGAGGGAGAGGGTAACTGTCTGTTTTGGTTATCTGATTAACACGTCTGTAGTCGATGCAAAGCCGCTGTGACCCACCTGGCTTAGGGACTAGAGTGACAGGAGAACTCCACTCGCTCTGACAGGGCTCAATCATCTTGTGGTCCAACAGGTAGCCAAGCTCCTTCTGGATGAGAGGAACTTTCACTGGGTTCACACGGTAAGGAGGCAATTTAATTGGCTTTGCGTCTCCAATATCGACATCATGCATCAACACAGTGGTTCTTCCTGGAGTGGCACGGAACACTTGCGGGTACTCCTGCAGTAATGCCGAAAACTCCTGCCTTTCCTCGGGAAGTAGATGAGAAAGCTTAGTCTGGAGATCATTCATGATATCAGGATTCTTCCCCAAACTATCACTCAGGCTCATGCTGCATGGGAGAGCTTCACTTGCAGACTCGGGTGGAACAGCTACAGTGCAGACTGGATTATTTTCGTCCCGCCTGTGATATAACTTTAGCATGTTGATGTGACAAAGTTGCTTGTTCTTTCTACGATCTGGTGTGGCGATGACATAGTTGACATCACTGAGTTTCTTCTCCACGAAATAAGGACCACTAAACTTGGCTTGAAGAGGTTGCCCATGAACTGGTAGCAGAATCAAAACCTGATCTCCTGGCTGAAAGTGGCGTAACCTGGATTTCTTATCATACCAAGTCTTCATCTTCTCCTGAGCAGCTCCTAAATTCTCTCTCGCCAGCTGTAAAGCAGTGGACAGCCGTTCTTTGAACTTCATCACATACTCCAGCAGGTTGACGTCATCTTCCTCCGACAGCCAGCATTCCTTGAGTAACTTAAGGGGTCCTCTTACTTCATGGCCAAACAGTAGTTCAAAAGGTGAGAAGCCCAGTGATTCATTTGGAGATTCTCTTGCAGCAAACACAACGAATGGAAGACCTTTATCCCAGTCTTTCTGATGTTCCAAACAGTATTTCTTGAGCATCGACTTGAGTGTTTGATGATATCTCTCCAACACTCCATGGGTCCGGGGATGGTAAGCTAAAGACGTGATCTGGGTGATGCCCAACTCTTTCAGAGACTGCTTGAAAACATTCGACATGAAATTACTTCCCCGGTCTGACTGTACCTCCTTGGGCAGACCAAACTTTGTGAAGAACCCTAGCATTTCCTTAACCACGTTCTTTGCTGACATATTTCTAAGTGGAATAGCTTCAGGATAACGAGTAGCCATATCAATCAGGGTCAACACATAAGAAAATCCTGAAGAAGTCTTAGGAAGAGGGCCCACAATATCCACCAACACACGGGTGAAAGGCGCCTCAAAAGGAGGAATGGGAACTAGAGGTGCAACCTTTTCGGTCTCATTACACTTCCCCACAACTTGACAGGTGTGACAAGACTTACAATACCAGGAAACATCCCTGAAGATACCTGGCCAGTAGAAGTGTTTCAAAATGCGTGCCACAGTCTTCCTCACTCCAAGGTGTCCTGCCAAACTGGAATCATGAGCCACTCTAATGATATCCTGCCTACAAACACGAGGGATGACAACTTGATGTACAACCTCCCATTCACAGTCGGCTGATGCTGTTGGGGGTCTCCACTTCCTCATAAGTACTCCTGACTTTACATAATAACAAGTAGAAGCACCGGCTGACTCTTCTTCATTGTAAGCAGAGTTAGCTAGACCTTTCAACTCAGGGTCAGCAACCTGCAACTCAACCAACTCTTGACGAGACAAATTACCAACACTACGGGGTACTGCCTCATCTGGTGAGTGGTCCAAATTAGCAAGAAAAGTGTCAGCTAGGATAACATCATCATCATCATTATCCTCTAAATCACCAGTAACTTTAGACTTAGCCCTAGTGACAGCACATGCAGAGAACACATCAGGGACATCACAATCCTGGGTCACAGCCACTGGCTCACTAGACAACTGAGGAGCTGGACACACTTGACTTCCACCAATATCATTTCCAAGTAAGAAAGTTACACCTGACATTGGGAGTGTCTCAACCAACCCAACCATAACGGAACCATTAACAAAACCAGACTAAATTCACTGTGCACAGAGGGACAGAGAAGTAATTATTCCCTACACCTTGTAAGATTACAGTTTCATCAGAGGAATTAACATTAGAGCCTAGAACACTGGTCACCATAAGGGATTGGCAAGCACCTGTATCACGATATATTTGAATTGATTTCCTGTCATTACTGTCCAGAGGACTGACAAAACCATCAGACAGGAAATTAGCACATGAACTCTTGAGAGTGTCACTCACGTTACTGCTCAAAAGAGGAGCTCCATCATGAGAATTTAAGTTACCCCTCAAAGCAGGTTCAGTTAACTCAGTTAAAGAATTATGGGAACTCTCAAGGGTGGACACTAGACCAATTAACTGAATATTTAAAGACTCCTTTTTGTTCACATCACGCTGTCTCCTGAAACATCTCTCCGTAGTATGACCAAGCTTACTACAATAAGTACATTTACTTTTCTGAAATCTAGAGGTGAAGCTGGTATTTACTTCCTGAGAAACATCATCTTTATTCTCTTTCCTGTTACCTGTACTCTGAGTAGAGGCAACGTACTTACTCTCAGCTTTCCCTTTTTCTTTAGAATATCTCTTGTGAGTGAGAACATATTCATCAGCTAAAACTGCAGCATCAGACAAATTATCTATTCTTTTCTCATCAAGATATAGGCTTACATCTTTATTAATACACCTCTTGAAGTCCTCCAGCAAAATCATCTGCTTAAATTTACCAAAATCAGAATCCACATTCTTAGAATTTAACCACTGCTCTAACAGATCTTCTTTGATTTTTGCATACTCAACATGGGATTGCTTATCTTGCTTGTAAGTTGTCCTAAATTTTACTCTATAGGCTTCAGGAACAAGCTCATAGGCCTTAAGAATCAAGCTCTTAACTACATCATAATTATCAGATTGATCCTGAGGCAAAGATGCATAAGTTACTTGAGCTTTACGGTGAGAACAGTTTGAAGGAGTACTGGCCAATACTTTTTGGGCCAATTAAAACCTGTAGCTACCCTCTCAAACAACTGAAAATACTTTGTTAAATCAGATTCATTAAAAGGAGGGACAAGTTTAACATTTTTAGCCACATCAAAATCATCAGAGCTAGATGATCCAGTTCCACCTTGTTTCATGCGATACTCATGGTCTGCCTGAATCCTAGCAAGTTCAACTTGTGCGTGAAACTCAGCCTCCTTAGCACGAGCCTGAAACTCAGCCTCCTTAGCATTTGCCTGAAATTCAGCCTCCTTAACACGAGCCTCCTGCAGGGCTAGCTGTAACTTAGCTAATTCAATCTGCGTTTGCTCATTTGGAGGAGTTACATTAAACAAGCTTTCATTAATCATGTCAACAATTTGATCTTTAGAATGATGAGAGCGAACAGCAATTCCCAATTGTTGAGCAACAAGCTTAAGTTCATTCTTTGTTTTGTTTTCTACATCACACACTGTTTGCACATTTGACAAAAAATCTTTGGCTTCATCAAGTGTAGTAATAGTAGACATCATGAATAAATCACAGTCACAAAATATCAAGCAATATCCTTATGATAATATCCTGAATATCCTGATGAGAGGTCGCCAAATTTATGTTACGGAACAGCGAAAGATAATGCACACTTTTAGTGAGAATACTAAAAATCACTACTGTCCCGTAAAGTTCCAGGTTCAAAACAAAAGAGTTAGGTAAAATTTACAAGTTAAAGTTTAATACTCAAACTAACAACAAAACATTCAGGACTCATAAGGATAATGTAATGGCAAAAAACAGGTTAAATATATGGTTAACTGCAATAGCCTCTATTAACACGAAATTAGCAAGAGTAAATTTACTTAAGTCAGCCCTGATAAAATGAAAATACACTGGGTAATGCTCAGTTAATGGAAGATAAATTATTACAGACTCAACCTATTATTAATGATGACTGACATAAAGAACCTTTACATAAATCACAAAAAAAACTCACTAGGCCTACAAATCAACAGCTTATGCTATACAGTACAAGGAAAAAATGCAATAACAGTTATACTCAAATTACACAGCTGCTAGATGGTTGGAGACTTCCGGAGCACTCACAACAATAACTGTACAGGGGAGGACAGAGATGTGAACAAAATGAGGAGTAGATCTAAGTGGCAATGATGCAGAGACTGAGCTCATTATATAGGGGCCAGCAGAGCTTGATACAACTTGTAAGAAGGACCCGCAAATGAAGCAATGGGGACAAAGAGTTGACAATCCCGCACTGAATAACAGAAAGGACGACTTACTCTACTATAACGGTAGAAGGGGGGAACTGAGGCAGAACACGCTCGTGATCAAACATGCAGCATACTGTACGTTAGAATTACACAAAGGATGATGAAATCATAGGCTATGTAACAATCTATATATATATATATATATATATATATATATATATATATATATATATATATATATATATGTATATATATATATATATATATATATATATATATATATATATATATATATATATATATCCCATCGGGTCCCAGAGCTGCTGGGCGAGGCATTGCGCTGGGAGGGTACTAAGCATACCGCCCTCCGCCTGTCGGCCCATAGTCGCGAAGCTCAGAGATCCCTACCCGGGGGTTCCCTACTTTATTAAGATCTGAAAATTCCCAATTCTGTCCAATACACTGGACACTGAGCTCCAATGGATTATACTATATATATATATATATATATATATATATATATATATATATATATATATATATATATATATATATATTTATATATATATATATATATGTATAATAGATAGATAAGTGTCCGACTCTGGGCAAAGACTTCAAGGCCTATTTTTCGGGGGCAGTGGCCTATATAAACAGTAAACCCCATGAAAAAGGCCATGCAATGCTTCACATGCCATCCAACCCTCAGGAATCCTTGCTCCACCTCAAAATGAATGATATTAAAGTTTTCTAATTCAGAGGTTAACACAATGGCTTTGACTTGACCACGGTAACATTAAAGCATGTAATAACAACACAGATTCTGTGCACATCGAAAGATAGATAAAGTATATCCGGCATAACTGATAAAGGAAACTGTTGTATTGTGGAGTTTATATACCATTATCTCTACTGATAGCAATGTGTTACCGACACCCATTTCGTCAATAGGTTTCTGCATTTTGCAATGAAATTTTCGCACATCACTGACTTGCACAATGAATATCTTTTGCCAAATATATTCTGTTTTCTGTTGCTTCACGTACGAGCAATACTGGAGTGCAGAGTAAAAGTACAATAATACATAATTCATCACTGGCCTCAAACCATGAAAAAAAAAAAAAATTAATTCAGGAAGTCATGTTTAACAGTATAGTGCAATGCATTAACGTGACAGCAACAAGCCACAGTCTGACACATATGCTTCCCGAACATCCTTAAGATCTGCAACTGAACTGATGATGTCAAGTCCACTCACCACTCTTCCTATTGGGGTATTTTCAACCCAATTCCTCGGTAGTTCTTTGGTATATATAGTGAAGTGTGATGGCTTGTGTCCCTGGAAATAATACCCAGCCACAAGTCCCGCTGTTATCGGCTGATTGTTCTTCGGTCCTCGCTCCATCCCAGGCAGAGCAGCACCATCACTGCCATTTTTGTTTTCATAGTCACCACACCACACTTTCCTAGTACCAAGCCAACGTTCTACCTGCAGAAATCGCGTGCCAGCGTAGGAGGGTCCACACTCACCAGTACACAGCGCCTTGAACTGTCTTGTGCGACCCTCATCATCCAGGAGTTCAATGTAGACTCTTCCACGCACACGGCCACCCCACCGTATCTCCAGAAATACGACACACGCGCCCTCAGTCACAGGATCTAAGACTGATTTATACTGAAACAGAAAAAAACCGAGACAATAACGAACTCACTGTAATGGATATGATAACAAGGATCTCTCTTTCTCTCTCTCTCTCTCTCTCCATACATACATATATATATATATATATATATATATATATATATATATATATATATATATATATACATACATATATATATATATATATATATATATATGTGTGTGTGTGTGTGTGTGTGTGTGTGTAAGTTAAAATTTCGCCGCCAACTATAGAACTAATACAGAGCTTCAGTTTACAAAATTATCTGTTCTGAATATAACCTGTGATGCTTTGAGAACTATACTCCGTTGAACTTGATGAACTTGAGAGATTGGTGATTATTGGCTGAATGCAACATTACTTCATAATCTAGCATTATTAACTGACAACAAATATCTGAGGGGGAAATTAGGGCTAGTAAATATTTTTTGGACATGTTGCATTCAGCCAGTCATCATCAACCTGTCAAGTGCATCTTCGCCTCAATAAAAAAGATGGAGTATAAGTCCTTTGTTTAAAACGAGGAATATGCACAATCAATTTCAATTCTAAATCCCCATCCATCACTTACCATTCTTCTCCCTACATCATTCTCCTCACCCCCCTTCATTCATAAGCCATTTTTCTCCCTCTCCACGGTACACCGATCTTTCCCTTTCTTCATAAACTATTCCTCCCTATCGTCTTCCTAAACCGTTCGTCGCCCCCTTCTCGCAACACTTTCCTCCCCCCCCCCCTCCGATTTGTGAATCATTCTTCTCCCTCTCCACACACCAATCTTCTTTCTCTCCTTTCTAAGCCATTCTTCCCACTCTGCTCCCTAACCATTCTCCCTCTATCCTTCGTAACCCCTTCTTCTCCCTCCCCTTCCACCACCATTCTTCCCTCTCTCCTCCCTACACCATCTCCTCTCTAATCGCTTTCCACCATTCGTCACCTTCCTACGCCTTTTTTTTTTTCCGCTTTTCGCACTGTTCCTCCCACATTCCTCTCTTCCTCCTCTCCTTGCGGTTTCATGAATTTCGAGAGGAATCAGTTTTGAGGACGTCGTTACTCGTTTTGGTTACTGGTCAAATCAGTTCTCAAATATGACAAAAATTGACTATCAAAATAGCTGAAAGGAGGTTGGGATCTTCGTCCTGTTGTTATGGGCGGGCTGTAACAGATTATTTGTTGATGAAGGAAGAACACGAAACTTAGGGAGACTCTACGCTCTCCTTTCGCCGTCCTGTCTACTAAACCTTTGCTACCTATGGTAGGAAAATTGTAGGACGTTTGCTTGTGAATCAACATCCTGTCGATTATGGTCTGTCTCTGAAACTTCCAGTGTCTTCCTTGGAATAACAAATCGTTGACAGGAACTGACCACAAAGCTTTTAGCAAGTATACCTCCAGCTCCCTGCCCACCACATCTGCGATATACACACCGCCTACTCTGTCCACTTGCTCACCGGCACTGCCTGAGCAGTGTACAGGAAGTTCTTATTATATGGCTGGATTTCTTTTTTCTTTATGCTAGGAAGAAGGAACCAAACGCCACAAGCCAGCAATAACTGTTCCTTCCAAGAAAAACAAAACAAAACACAAGGGAGTGCCAAATTTAAGATCCGATCATTTCGAGATGCCTGGACACACTGCGTTTGAAAGACTGGAGATCATAGGAATTAGGAAATACAGACAGAGGGAGACAGTTCCACAGTTGACCTGTTGCATAAATGAAGGACTGGGAGTAACGGTTAACTCTTGCATTGGAGAGTTGGACAGAAAATGGATGAGAGTTAGCTGCTGGGCGGGTGCTACGTGCCTGACGTAGAGGTGGAGGGATGCAAGCAGACAGTTCAGAGGAGCATTGACCATTGAAGTAGTGACAGAAAAGAGATAAAGATGCAACAGTGCAGCGAAGAGACAAAAGTTGAAGCTCGCCAGTAAGAGGAGAAAAATTATTAAGAAGAAAAGCCTTTGACTCCACCCTATTGAGAAGAGCTGTATGTGGGGAGCCTCCCCACACATGAGAGTTGCACTCCACACAGGAGCTGATAAAACCCGTGAATAGTCAACAATTATGCAGGGGTAAAGAAGGAACGGTGTCGGCTTAGGACACCCATCTCTTGGAAGCAGATTTTACAAGAGATGTAATATGATCTTTCCAAGATAAGTCCCGAGTGAATGAAACCCCAAACATGTTCAAGGATGATGCAGGATTAAGCTGAATATAATTAAACATTAGTGGGTACACCTGTGGAAGATTTTGTCGGGATGATAGGTGTGAAAACTGAGACTTTGATGCATTAAAAACAAGATTATTTTTACCCCAGTCAGAGATACGAGTGAAGTCAGACATTAAGTGTGCCGTAGCCTCATCCCTTGCTTGTTGAAGTAACTGCTGAGATGGACACTGCGGGAACTGAATGGAAAGGTGAAGGGTGGAGTCATCAGTGTACGAGCGGATAGGGTTAGATGTACAGCTTAGAAGGTCACTGATGAATAAAAGGAAGAGAGTTGGTGATAGTACAAAGCCCTGATGAACACCACTGTTGATAGGTCTATGAGAAGAACGATGGCCGTCTACAACAGCGGCTATAGAACGACCAGAAAGGAAGCTATAGATGAAGGCACAGATAGAAGAATAGAAACCGTAAGAGGGCAGTTTGGAAATTAAAGATTTATGCCAGACTCAATCGAAAGCCTTTGAGATGTCAAGTGCAATGGCAAAGCTTTCGCCAAAGTCTCGAAAGGTGGATGACCAGGAATCTGAAAGATAGGGGAGAAGATCGCCAGTGGAACGTCCCTTTACTGACGGTCAGAAAGCTTATGATAGGAAAGATGCTTTAAAATTTTTCTATTAAGAATTGACTGGAAAACTTTTGAAATACTGGATGTTAAAGTAGTTGGACGATAGTTAGAGGGTTGGGAATGGTCATCCTTCTTTGGGACTGGCCGAATGAGAGCAAACTTCCAGCAAGAAGGAAAGATACAAGTTGATAGACAAGGCAAAAGAGTTTACCTAGGCAAGGTGTAAGCACAGAAGCATAGTTCTTGAGGACAACAGGAAGGACTCCATCAGGCCCATATGCCTTGTCAGCATTGAGGCCTGTGATGGCTGAAAATACGTTAGCTGAAGAAATTTTAATGTCAGCCATGAGGAAGTCAGAGGGGGGAAGTGATGGAGGAACAGCGCTGGAATTGTCTAAGGTGGAATTGAAGGAGAAAGTCTGAGCGAAGAGATCTGCTTTATCAGTAGAAGAAATAGCTACAGAACCATCAGAGTAGAAAAGAAGAGGGAAGGATGATGAGGTAAAGTTGTTAGAAAGGCTCTTGGCAAGGTGCCAAAAGGAGCAGGAAGAATTCGAGTTGGAGTGTTGAGAGCATTAAGTACGGATGAAATTATTTTTAGCTGCGCGAAGAACAGACTTAGCACGATTCCGGGCAGTTGTTTGTTGATGGTTGGGACAAATTTTGTCATAATATGAGGTTAACTGGTAAAAGCGAGGAAAGTTAAAAGAGTTTTTGATGATGGTGTTAGAAATGCTTTAAACAATGATTGACAGAGGATAGAGGTTGAGTTAATGGCATAACTGTTAATATTCTCACCCATGAAGCCAATGGAAGTAGGGCAAATGAAGTGAGGCCACGTCACCAGGCAGGGTAGGTCATGCACCTCTTGTGCAACAGATGATTAGCGGATTTTGAGGGAGGGAAGTGACCTCACATCACTGGATTGTAGTGTTGCACTCTACACTAATGATTTTAACGTTTAAACACCTATTTTATTGAGTATCACAGCCATATTAGATCCAGTTATAATATGAGTGTTATGCATATGAATGGTAAAAGAACTGTTTCAACATGCAATCAGGTAATTATTTATGCAAATACCAAGAATCGTGACATAAATACGATTACAGATTTATAAGTAAAACCTCGTGACAAAAACCGTATTGAAGAATTATAGCTATACATTTATAAACTGTATGAAGAACTGCATGTGTATAAAGTTATACGGAAATTCTAATTTATGCAAAAATTACACTAAACCAATTTAGGTCAGTGAACTAAATATTGAATCATACGATTACTTGTACGTCGATCTCTCTCTCTCTCTCTCTCTCTCTCTCTCTCTCTCTCTCTCTCTCTCTCTCTCTCTCTAATGTATATACCGGAATATAAATGTGTGTGTGTGTGTGTGT
>NC_137009.1:8778216-8790716 GCF_032717465.1 Coenobita brevimanus
GCATACTGATAAATGTCAAAGCGTCAGACTAGTAAGATTTAACAAACGTAGTTCCCTAGGGTCAGTTCTAGGACCAGTTCTTTTCGCTACTTACGTCAGTGATCTAGATAATAAATTAATTTTAAAGGTGGTGGGATTTGCAGAGGGCATGAAGAGTATTTACTATACGAGTGCATGAATGTATATAAAGGTGACCAAGATAATGAAATGGAGTGAAAAATGGCAGATGAAAATACTATGATAGATATAAACTAGGTAATGCATTTTGGCAACAGAAACTTAATATGGGTACCACATGTTCAATACCTTACTGAAGTATAGTACATGACGAAAGAGATCCAAACAATTCAAAACAGTGTACAGAACAGAGAATAAAACAAACAAATGCTCTGATTCATTGAACGGAGTTTTGACTACATAGCACTAGAAAAAATCCGCAAGCTGTATATGTAACTAGTTTGGCCACTTCTGTAATATATTACATACAGTCCTGGCCCGGGATTCACAAACGGCTGCTGGGCGACAGCGCCGCACGACGTCGTACAGTAGGGGTGGGCGATACCAGCAAAAAATGGTAATCATGATTACTGATTACTTTTATGAAAGTAATCGATTAGTAATCGATTACTATTTCGATTACTATCAATATATAAGTACAGTATAATCATTATAATGTGATAGTTTGAGTGCATTCAGTTACAAAGGGCACACTGCAGATAGTTTCCTGGTACCTGGTAGTTTGTGTGTGTGTGTGTGTGTGTGTGTATGTGTGTGTGTATGTGTGTGTGGACTTTTGGAGACTACTCTATAATTTTTATTCTTTCCAAAACTATAAATATAGAAAGCAAGCGACATAACAAGAAGTCTTCATTCCCGGGGATCAGTTGGCTGTCATTGTTTTGTTTACGAGTCAACTGTGCGTTCCGCGGGAGACAATCTCCTCTTGTGTACTGTTCTTATGCATGTCTATAAAATCCGCTTCAAAAAGAAATCTTACTTACAAAACTGTAATGTAACATGAATAATAAGCTTAATGTTAAGGAAAATCATATGGGTCATCTTAAAGTTTCTGAAGTCCAATCCCCAAAACGAAGATGGGTTATTTGGAAATCGTCAGTCGTCACTTTATTGGTATTTCCGCCAAATGTCATGCTTACAAAATGAAATACCAGTGATCAATATTAATGTTCTCACAAATAAAATACATACCTAAGAGTTGGCAGCTAAATCGTCTATCTATGCCACTGAGACGAGGGATTCATTTACAACTTGCTGTACGAAAATGCCTCCAATATTTTGAGTCGCGAAGGACTGCAAGTGCATTGCCAAACGCAAGATGTTTAACAAACCATAACCTGGCATGTTAATGGCTAGAAGTATGACAAAAATCCACCAAAAGTACTCAATAAAATAATCGATTACTGGAAAAATAATCGATTACAATATTTTTCTGGCGAGTAATCGAAGTAATCGATTACAAATAATCGATTACGCCCATCCCTATCGTACAGGAGTCAACGATCACCCCTCAAGGGCGATTCACAAAGGCTGTATTTGGCTCCCTTCCAAGTCTCTTCCGTAGCGAGCTGGGTTTTTTCTAGGGAAAAGCTACTCGACCAATCAGCAGGCACCGATCTATCACGTGACTGAATTTAAACAGACCACACCCTCCTCCACTCTCCTCCCTTCCCCCTCCTTCTCTCCCTCTCTCTCCCCACAAAACAAGTACATACTATACACAAATACGTACACATGCATTTATGCACGTAATTATGTACGTACTTAAGGACAAATGTATCCCAAGGCGGACGAAGGTATTTACGTACATATGAATATAAGTATTCACGTACGTACGTGAATACTTACAGAGTACGTACTTATGTACGTACGTCAAATCATGTAAGCACGCACTTACGTACGTACGTGAATAATAAAGTATGTACGTGAATACTTAGGGAAGTACGTACGTGAATACTTACGTATGTACGTACTTAAGTACGTGAACACTTACACAAGGACGTACGTATGTACGTACTTCCGTAAGCATGTACAGCTGGCCGCACTCCCGCGAGGGCCACAGCGTTGTCAACGCTGGCCACGATATTTACTCTGAAACACTAGTAGAGAGATGCGTTCGAAGCATCCACAGCCAGTAAGAGAGAGTCGTACAGAGAGAGTTTGGGGGGGAGGAAGGGGGTTTGAGGAGAGTGGGGGGATACCTATGCACGAGAGGTGAGGGATGACGTCTGAAACAGATGAGTGGAAGGCTGGAAGCTATATATAATATAAATCTACAATACCTGGTAACAAATCATATATATTTTAATACCTTTATTGTCAAGTTATTACCGCTGTGAAAAGTGGCACAGTTAATGCTTGGAACCATAAAGCATAATGCTATTGAATATAGCAAATGTGAATCCTTAATATTGCATGCGGTAATTGCTGACACCCCTAGCACACACCTCCGTATCCTCCTTATCAAGCGTTTCCTAACACCCGACAACATTGGCTCGCTTATCTCTCGCATGATAACAGGAGTGTAATATTCTAGATACCGTACAGTACAATAGCTTGTTTACAACTTATTACTAATTCTTTAGCACCTAATTGACTGTAATGTATCCGAATGTGTTAACTTTCATACAGTAAAATACATTGTTCAGGGCTAAGACACCGTATCCTTGAGTATTGTCTGTAGCGTATAGGATGAAACTTAAGTTTGTCATTTTTCTTTTTCCTTTCTCTTCTGTTTTTATTGTCATTTCCATGTCCCCTCGATCCCTGACTGCGTAAGGCGTCCGACTCCTATGTGATCGGTCGCAAGTTCAATCCCTTATGGGGGGACACATACCGGCTGGACTATAATGGCTCTTGCTGATTTGTCCGTTCAACGTGCCACTTGACGGGCATGGCCGCCCATCAGCCCCGAACGTGTAGACAGGCCTTAAAAAGCGAGGGTTTTGCCCTTCCACCGCTCGCTCACTCGCCTCTGGCTCGCTTGTTTGTGGTGTATGAGGCGGGAGTCTGCCTATTCAGTCAATCCTTGCTCCATTTTTCACATGTTTGATACCCCTCATCTCTATCGTCTTTCCCTTTCTGCTACAGAGCGTTTCAGAATTTAAGTAGTTTTCTCTCTTATTTTAATGTGTTTTGTCTCGTATTGCTTTACTTATGTTTGTTTTCAAGGCGATGTTATATGTCCAAGCAACCCTACCTTATCAAAAGTCCACAGCAGGGTTTACATATTCCCGAATTAAATGCACAAAATATTTGTTGCCATAATACGACACTTTCTACGTGTTCTCTTGTGCTGATATTTGGGTCACTATTAATATGGTCATTCTATTGATAATATTTATTAATACAATAATTACAGTTACCAAATAAGTATCCCAGTAAATGTGATTGGCTCTCAGTGGCCGAACTACTCACTAACAAACACCGCATTTAGGGATGCTGTATCACTCTTTTACCTTACTATTTTTTCAACATTCTGATTAATGATACTAAACGCTAAATGCTATAGTTAGAATTTGCTATGTAAAAATTTACATAGTACGAGATAAGCAAAGAGGCACGGACACGATGGCAACAGATGGTTGTTTGTAAAAATGAAATTATGGGCGTCTTGACCAATGAGGCTTTAAACAATTTGTGATCTCTCTCTCTCTCTCTCTCTCTCTCTCTCGCTATTGCTCTCGCTCTCTCTCTCGCTCTCTCTCGCTCTCACTCTCTCTCTCTCTCTCTCTCTCTCTCTCTCTCTCTCTCTCTTGCTGTCTCTCTCTCTCTCTCTCTCTCTCTATAAATATATATCTATCTACCTATCTATCTATCTATATATATATATATATATATATATATATATATATATATATATATATAATCTGCTATCATGTGAAGGTGAATGGGAGCCCTGATAACTCCACGATGCGATGACGCAACGATGCGATTTTAAACTGCTTGTTAGGTAACGCTAGATATGGGCGATGTTGATATGTGCCAGTGGTGTCAGCAGCTGCCACATTCCGGATGAAGTTACTTACATTTGTTACATGTGATTAATAAACAGCATTCTGATTCATTATTTTCAGGCAGTTTTTGTCTGTATTTTACGGCGTCCATTGCTTGGAAACGACAATAAAATAAAATACAATTAAAGTCTACACTTATGAATCTTGATCGGTTGTCTTTGTTTTGCAGTATAATATTTAAAGTTGATCTTTTTACTTTTCATGATGGCAAAAGTAACACCGAAAAAAAAAAATTTCTTTTAATAAATATTACACTTTTCTGTCGCCTCAACAATCGTCATATCTCGCCTCTCGTGTACAGGCACCCACCTACCCACCTCAAACCCGCTCCCTCCCTCAGTCCTGTGAATGCTTCGATCAGAGCTCACTACTAATTATTCGCGGTTACTATCTCGGCCAGCGTTGACAACAATGAGGTGGCCCTCGCGGGAGTGCGGCCAACTGTACATACGGGTGTACGTAAGTACGTACATAGGTAAGTGCATGAATGCGTTAGTACTTACATAGTGCGTATGTAAATACGTGCATGGGTGTGTACGTAGGTACGTATACGGGTGCATAGGTAGGCACGTAGATACATTCAAACATAAATATATGTGTACGTAATTATGTACGTGGATGTGTATGTAAATACGTACGTAGATCCAGACGTATGTACACAGGTGCGTATGTATGTGCGGTACGTACACAGGTACGTGTACATTCCCTTCATGTCACACATCTCACAATTGTTTTGGTCGGGGGTCATGTAATCGATACAATGTGCCTCTATTTCCGAATCACGATCCTGTAAGGGTGATCTGGAGGACCCTTAGCGAAAGGGAGACGCTACAACAAAAAATGGCGGCCGACACAGTTTGTGCATGCTAGTGTAACGCCGAAAGGAAGCGGCGCAGCCGGTAAGAGAGGCGCTAAGAGCGTGCGACCGTTTGTGAATCCTGGCTCTGGTCTCCTAACCTTCTCAAGGGTTAAGACAAATTCGGTACAGTGTAACACAGAACCACAAAAAAGATCCCTCGCTGTGAAATTTGGTCCACGTTGAAGGATTAAAAACCATTTTGCTTTCTCAAAAGAAGAAGCAAATAGAGGGTACTTGACTGAAGCGTTTATTGTTCTTAATAAATCGCATGGGGTCAGATATGACAATATGTTTTTAAATATACAGAACGATACTCTGACCAGAAATAATGTAATAAGACTCAAAAGCGAAATGAAACACTAATAAAGAGTAAATTACTTTAATACTGGCGTGGTGGAACAATGGAATAAATTACAAGGAATATCAGTCGGTTTAAAAAACAACAGATGCATTTAATATACAGCTAAGTATGTATCCCGATGCTACACGTTTCAGCTGACTTATTTATTTAGAATCATGACTGAGTGTGATTTATGTCCATGACTTGTACGAAGACAACACTGGGACAGCTGCATACTTACGAAAAGCTTCTACGATTGTGCATGTTCGTTTTTCAACTATGGGAATTATGCATTTTTCTTCTGTCTTCCGTTGTGAAAATTTCAAGTTTTGTTCTTTTTAACAAACATTGTTTATTTTGCTCTTTTCTTGCCCTTTATTCGATTTGCCGCATATTGTGGTGGGTGGCGGTGAGCCTTTCTCGTTTCTTTCCGTTTATCATACACGGTGGTTAGATCCTGAGGCATTGCACATAGGAAGGGTCCAACTCGCCACTTTTAAAAATCGCCAGAAAAGTCAGTCAAAGTTCGGCAACATGAAAATGATTGTTACTCACACCAGATACGTACAAGCCGAATTAAAGAATCAATCAGCAGACAAAGCCACTGGTCCAGATGAAATTCCTTCAATAGTACTTAAAAATTGCTCCCCAGTGTTGGCTCCTTTATTAGCAAAATTTTTCCGATTATACATCCGTATCTCAATTTTTCCAGCCCCTTGGAAAGAAGCTAATATCCATCCTGTTCCTAAAAAGGGGGCAATTCTGATCCATCAAACTATAGACCAATTGCAATAACTTTCGTTCTCGGTAAAGTTTTTGAGACACTAATTAACGAACACATACTAGTCAAGCACCTAGAAATCAATAAATTGATCAATGATCGGCAATATGGATTTAGACAGGAACGTTCAACTGTACATATTCTTTGCCTTCTTACCCATCAGATTAACAAAACAATAGACCAACATGGTGAAACACACACAGTAGCACTTGATATTTCAAAAGCATTTGACAGCGTATGGCACCAGGCCTTATTGTCTAAGATGTCACACTATGGCCTTGCATCACTGGCTCCTCAAATTTCTTCTTACCTTCATAGTGGAAAATACGGGTCATGGTAGATGGAATTTATTCTCAGTTTCATTCCATAAATGCTGGAGTACCTCAGGGGTCAGTTTTGGCGCCAACCCTCTTGCTCACTCATATAAATGACCTATCTGTCACGCACAACCCAATACACTCTTATACTGATGACTCGACCCTTCATAGTTCTTTCACATTTAGTACCTCCTTTACACAATTTGATATTATAAATTCCCAAATCAACACAGCAATTTCTCTGAACCAAGACCTTTCTAAAATTAATCAATGGGGACAAAAAAATCTGGTCTAATTTAATACTCAGAAAACTAAATACATTAATTTCTCCAATAGAAAGAATCCCTCAGACTCTCACATAATTTTAAATGATGTCAGTATTCCCATATCCACTACAATTGATATCCTAAGTGTTACTCTGAACCCCAACCTAAGCTGGACAGCTTATGTTAAATCCCTTGCTAAAAATGCTTCTAAAAAACTGACTTTGTACAGAGTTCGTGAGTTCTTCACTGACGAGCAGATGGCCACAATATACAAAAGTCATGTGCGTTCTCAGATCAAATACAGTTCACCAGTGAGGAGTGGATGTGGAGCGGTTGCATTGCGGCAGTTGGACAAAATTAAAAATAAAGCCATTCGATTAATCAATAATCCTGCCATAACGCAGGACCTTCCTCTCATCAGTATGTAGAGATGTTGCTTCTTTAGCACTATTTTATAGATATTTTTACCGTAAGTGCTCTAACGAACTGGCTTCAATTGTGCCTCCCCTTCACATTTTCTCCCGAAATACTTGGGCAGCTGGGAGCACCCACGAACTCACACGCTGTCCCCCACAATGCAGAACCTCTGCTTATCAAAATTCATTTATCCCCAGAACTGCTATTCTCTGGAATTCACTTCCTGGGAGTTGCTTCCCACATACATTTAATCCTCTCGATTTTAAATCCAATTGTTATAAGTATTTTATGAATGGAGGATGCCTTTAGGCATATCGACTTTTGTTTTTTTCCTTTGTTTTTCCTTCCTCCATTCATTATAAAAATAAAAAAAATGAGAGCTAGTGCCTTCATTTTTTTTTTTTTTTTTAAAGTTTGAAATGCATACTTTTTGAAAATGGAAATGCTTTAGTACTTTTTTGGTTCAGAAATTTATGTTACTGTTGCATAATAAAAAACTAAATACTAAAAAAATTATAAAATCCAAATTGTTCCCAACTGCTATTACCGAACTTTGAGTGCATTTTCTGGCACAGTATTGGTTCATAAATGGTGGAACATGTTCATATGCATAATAATATGGTTTTAAAACATATTAATAATAATAATATTAATAATCAGAGTAGTAATACAGTGGTGGTCTTATTATCCCTCATTTTCTACCATTGTCCCTCTGTCTGTCCCAGTCAGTCCATTCATCATTAATGTTTTCACAGTCACTCTGTATTCAACAAAACAAACACAATATATTAATGGCAATACTAGTCTTATAATAATAATAATAATGATAATATTAAGCATTACTATGAATAATAACATTACAATCCTGTTGTTAGTGTCCTTCATTCTCTTGCATTCTCCTTTGTCTGATTGTATTCTGCAAAATTTGTTGCCCTACTTTTCACTTTCTTTTCTGAGAATGAACCACAGTAAACCTGGGTAATAAGTGCAAAAGTGCGAAGATCCTTATGCACACATAAACAGACGCCAGTGTAGCAATGGACTGGCATGTTCCTGGACTCCATCCCAGGCGTTGATAAGATGAAAGTGGGGGTGTGTTCACGAGCAGCCTGCTGATGGCATACGAGTCCTACCAAGCATGACGTCACCTCCCCATCACCACCCTCCCATCCCCTACCCTCCGCACCGCTCACTGAGTTAACGGGATATTGGACCCTGTCTATATGCAACAACCACCGCCCAGCCTCTCAGGTCGATTCACACATGTTGTTTTGTATGGACCCCGAGACATACGTCGAGTGGAGCAAGGGTCTTCCATCCAAACCCAGTGCATAGAGGGAGGGTGAAAATAGTGTTATATGCAATAAAGCAGGTTTGGCCGGGGGTGGCGTGTTGGGCCCTTTCTACACACAACCCCTCTTTATTTTTTCCCCAATAGATAATGTTGGCATGGACCAATAGGCACTCTGTTATCTATAGCTTCTGTGTACTCCTGTAACAGTACTTGTTCCTTCTGCTTTCTTTGCTCCTACATTTTAATAAAATTTTCTGCTAATAGAAAAGTGAGCTGAAACTTCAAGTAACCTTTTGATTTCAATTTTAAAATTAATTTTCTAAGCCTTTCATCTACTATTACTTAAAATATGATTGCCCTCTGTCCATTTACAGATCTCCTTCTCTCCCACATATTTCCATGAGATATAGTGTGATCAGAACAGGATATATGCTAAGGATCTTTCTACAAACCCTTTATGCTTTATTTTTTAATTCCTCATTCTCAACCCACATAGTCATATCTCACAGAGCAATACACTCTGTTATATGATGTGTTTCTTGTGTTCATTTATTCACTTAATCTTGAAACATTATTTATCCTCCAATCATTTTTTGGCTTATATTACTACAGATGCATAGTATACATAAGAGGGCGAATCTTTCTTAACTTTCCCATTGACGTAAATGTCGTGACGTTATTTCTAAGTGTTATTCACAGAAACCCTTCCATGGCAGGTTATGTATATTTATGGTCAGTGTGGGAAGGAGCATCCTGGCAAGAAACATTAATGGATAGTTGTGAAGAAAAGAGAGAATAGGACTGGGTCATGTGTAGGTTACGAGTTGCAGTGGGGAGAGGGGAGGGGAATGGAATGGGGGGGAGGCAATAAGTGAGAGTAGGATGCTGCTTATTTATTGCCCACCTCAGTGTAACTCATCAGCCAGAAATGATCCAATTCTTGTGCACCCGAGCTAAGGTAGTGTCCTTTTGTCCATACTACTACATTTAAGGTACTTGCACCTCTGCCAGAAAGCGCCAGTTGTGTTTGGAACATATACGTCTCTCACTCCCCCTGTTACCTTGGCAAACATCCCCGGTCACCAATGAGCACTGATGTAGGTGATACCTGTGTGTTTCTGATATTGCTGAATTTGTGTTGTCAGTGATATAGGAAGTACCTGTGCAATGGGTGATGAAAAAGTGTTTGTGGGACTTGATGGTTAATTTGCAATTATCAGTATTTGATTTTTGTAGTGTGAACATTTAAAATAACTACATTAATGAATGCATAACAATACATAATAAAAAATAATAAATTTTCCTGTTATATTTAAATCAGAACGAGTTAGAAATTACGTTGTTTTTGTGCATAGACAATGATGATGCCTTTATTATACAATCATACTCGCCATGTAACAAATTAGTGCATCCTATTTCAAGTAGGCTAACAGTGTCCAGTAACTCTGTGAGAAGAGCTCAACGTGTTCTAAATGCCAGGAAAATGCCCATACAACTAAAATATAGTATATTCCCAATCATCCGGTGCAATTCAGCCAAGCCCTACGCTGGTTAAAGTACAATGCCAGATATTGCTCAGTGCCCCCCATCAGTTCAATATTTAACATCGACCTGGATTTTACATTACTATCTGTCTCGAACCTTTATCCTAAACTCTTTCCATGAGTCAAAGATAAATATTAACCTGCCCCATCCTGACCACTTTTCTACCACTGACTCCCCCCAATCCCGACCATTTTTGGAAAAGAATATTTTTGGCTCAAACCTCTGCTTTTGGTGAGAAACATCGAAAAATCATAGAGAAATCCTTCACCTGAGGTTTAAAATACTCGATACAGGTAGCAGTACCTCCTCACCTTACTGTGTTTTCTATCAGGCTGGCTCCAAAGAAAACGAGTTCTATGCGAGGATAACCATTCCACACCACTCATAAACGGTATTTATTTATTTATTTGATACGACTTTATATGTAGTATGAGAGTCTATTGGTTTTCACACAGTAATATAGGCAATATAAGCATTGTTTCACTCATGAAACACATCAACATACCTGACCTTTTTTGGCGACATTACCTGATCATCATTTTTGACTGTTTCTTCCTCTAATCCTATGTAAAGTTTGTTCTCCACATTGTCATCGATTGGGGAATCACTCTGGCCCTGAATTTCGTACCATGGCACAACATGTCTTTACTGGCCAGGTCACTGGTAACAGGTGAATTGCCGAGACAATGGCATGCGGGGGGGGGAGAGGAAGTCATGCTGGGTAAGGCATTGTCCCTGTCTGACATCTTGTAGAGGAACGTGTCCAGTGTATACATGCAAAAAATCACTCAAAAATTGAAAATTGTGCAAATTAGGGACCTTGCAATTGAGGTGTGTTAAGCCCTGTCCACACGAGCGGGCAATGCCCGCGGGCACAAGCGAGCAGTTTGCCTGTTGACGGGCTCACCGCTTGTGCCCGTCAACAGGCAAACTGCTCGCTTGTGCCCGCGGGCATTGCCCACTCGTGTGGACGGTGCTTAAAAGTATGTCGACAGGTTTGGCAGTGACAAAACGTGTGGACGTTAATTCACGTCGACGGGAAGCCATGGATTAAGCATACAGATACAATAAAGTAATGATACAATACAGCAACAGAGATTAGAACCGCCAGTTACATCCAGTTTCGGCGCCTGATATTGGGTAACTATCCGTCTCGAACCTCTGTCCTAGAGACTTTCCCATGAGTCAAAAATGAAAATTAAGAATAAGAAACAAAAAAATAATGGTTCAGTACAGTATAGAACCGACGGCTAGATCCATTACGGCCCCGGATATTTCATAATTTCACTGGATATTTCACTGGTATTGCTTAAACAGAGCTGAGCCAGCAATACTGGATATTGCATTGGGCTGGATGTTGGAACGACTGATAATTGACAGATTACTATATATATATATATATATATATATATATATATATATATATATATATATATATATATATATATAGTATATATATATATTTATTTATTTGGCAGTTTGCCAGTTTCTGCTTTGTTGTATCAAGATCTCAAGATCATGATAAGGGCATAAATGTATGCATTTTGTACTCCCTCTCCAATAATACCAGTTTTATGCTTATACTATTGTAAATAAAGATGTTTATAGTCATTGTGACCTTCGAGTGTCTTTGAATGCGTTGATCACTCTGACATGGGCATAATGACTATCGGAGATAATTTATTTGACAACACAATCGTCAGTATCAGGCCATAATTGCGGCTGATAGACACGAACAAGCGAATGGAAGGACAAATGGATATACGCTCATTCCAGCTTAGGTGCAAGGCTGTCAACTTCATATTCCGAAGCATGGACGTGAAATGTAGCTTAAAGAGAACTACAAAAATAACATGCACAATCAGCATACGTTAGAATAAGGTATAAATTCCTACAGTTATAACTACGGAAAATCTACACTTACCATACAATCTTTGCCATCATCCTCATAATCATCATATAGGCTATGTCACAAATATTCTGAATAACAGGATTCCAGTTCTGCTACAACTGTTCCAGATTTTTCCTTGTACAGTGATCCAGATACATGACCAAAATCGACTATATGGGAGTTCAGCAAGTCCTCGTTGTACTTTTTTTTTTTTTTTTTTTTTTTCACGTTTGCATCCGCTCATAAGTCCACAGTAATTTAAGAAAGAAAATGCCCATTAACTTTCCACTGCTATGTATAAATTCTATTTGCAAATTTGGCCCAGTTTACGGTACCGTTTGTATGAAAAGATGTGGTTTTTTGGAACACATCACAACTATATAACGAGGATTTATTGCATTGAGGAGTGACCATACAAAAAGTGATGTCTCACTGGTATAATCTGATGCTGTGATGGAGGGCGTCCGTTGCACAGAGCATGGAGATGAAGTCTGTTCTGCCAGAGGCTGACTTGTGCATGACGAGGCTCACCCTGCTTGATCAGGCACGCCCACAGGTTGCTGCCATTCGCATTGGCGTTGATCACTGCCTCTCGCAACCGCATTATAGTCAGCCGTTCACCCTGCAATTTAGATTTTCTCAGTGACAGATTTACTAATAAAATGAAATAGATCCGTGATACAGTCAGGGATGTACAGTATATTCAAATAAACACTTCGCCACTCCTGTTTTCCACCTCCCTATGGTGCCTGGTAT
>NC_137009.1:8795716-8823216 GCF_032717465.1 Coenobita brevimanus
TCCACCATTCCCTCACACAACGATAAACACGTCCAAGTTGAATTAACAAGGCAAACAGTAAAAATGGATCAAGAAACAAATACCGCGGATCTAACAACCACACCTCACGTGTTTGTGTATCACGAGGATAAAACTGCCCCCAAATTCTCTGGCACAGACAAAGATCGCATTGATGGCATTTCATTAGTCAGTCAGTGCGAACAAATGTTCATCAAGCGCCACATACTAGATGAACAAGAGAAAATTGCTATTTTTTCATCTTGCATAAGCCAGGAAAGATGTCCAGCAAGCAATTTATTGCGCTCAGATAAGCTCCATTGTGCTTAGGACATATGATGAATTTAAAACTGAATTTCTGAAGAAATTTTCTGGAGGTATGAACTTCTTGCCAGGAATAATTCCAGAATTACATAAAATTGTAGATCTTGTAAGGGAGCACACTACAAACCATGTGCTCAGTGAAATAACTGCTGATGTCTCCACAATCAAGAGAACTTTATTAGCTACATTGGAGAATTCTAATTGGATAACAGATGATGGAAAGATGTCCCCAGACCTCGTTGTGGACATCATTGGTTATGTAGCTGCCTTGTGTAAATTACCTGATAGGACCCTTAAGATCGCCAAGACGATCGCGTACACCCCAGGAATGTGCTTGCTAGACTTAATGAAAGAGGTAGAGATGCAGTGCAGTAAAGCAGGTGTGGTCGACACACATGCACATTCTGGTAGAATCAGGGTACCTGAGACAGTATCAGCTGTGAAAACATCTACACCGACCCCAAACAGAGAACAAAATCGATCGCGACCAGAAATTAGGCAGGCCAAACAAACAAAAACGCCTAGGCCTCGTTCCCAGACGCCTTCCTACAGGCAGTTTCATAAGTTTTCGCGCAGCCCGAGCAGGTCTCGCGCCATAAACAACACTTCTTATGGGAAATCACCTCGTAGGTCACAGTCAAGGGATAGGTCCATTCTATGTCATTATTGTGCAAAACCAGGACACACAAGGTATGAATGTTTTATCAAGGCAAAAGAGGACAAACAAAAGACACAAGGATTTGGTCCTTACTGTAGGCATCATAGATACCAAGGGCACTGGACTAGTGATTGCAAAACAGTAGAAAAAATTGTGTCTATGTTCAAATCGGGGGAAGACCAAGTCATGACAAAAAACGAACAAACGTAAAGAAGAACAAGGCTAAACTTCACATAGGAGGCATGTTGGGAAATGAGTGTATCTTGATACCAGCTGTATGTGAGGATCAAAACGTTTCCTTATTTTTAGATACAGGCTCTCCAGTGAACTTAATAACACATGAAGAACTAAATAGAATTCTTAAAAATAAAAAGAAAGTAACTTTTCTGGATGAAGCTGATTTAGATTTATACACAGTAGATGGACAAGACAGTGAAGGGTATGATAAGATTAAATCTCAGTTTCACAGAAACTACAAGACCATTCTCTGCATTTTTCTATATCGTTGAAAACTTAGCAATTAAAGCTCATATGTTACTGGGCTTAAGATCCATGAGAGCTGAGAACATAACTATACTCCCACAAATGAATGGAATAGACTTTGATAATGAATTCATAGAGGAAATAACTTCAGAGCCCTAACCGATTGGTAGAAGAGAGCCAAAAAGAATTGGTAATATTAAAGGCTTAAACAAACATACACAAACAGATGAGTGTATAGATCCACTCCCACCACCAACCCCATCCTCCAGAATTAGTGACCCAGATAACAGTACTGATTTATCAATTTTTCCAGCCCATCTCACTAATGATTTAGTTATACCACCTAATTCATACATGAAAGTTACCATAAAGAGCAAATTACGGAATAGTACTGTTCTTGTCTTAGAAGAATTATGTAAAGTAAAGGGATTGTCAGTAGAAAACGCATTATGTCATACGAACGACGAAGGGCAAACTCAGATATTCATAATTAATCACATGAATGGGGAAGTTCAGTTGAAAAAGGGACCTTGCATAGTTAATATTGAAAAATGTCCCACCCCTGTGAAGGAAATAGTTATAGCTGGAGTAACAAGTGAGATAAAATCTACGGATAGAGAAAGAATAGAAGAGAATTTAATTCACTCAGGTGAATTTGATGAAGAAAATGATTTGTTAACCCTGTGTTAACACACAGGGACACCGTAGCATTGCCCGGAGAACAATTAGGGTGTACTAACTTGATTAATCACATGATTAATGTGCACCCAGAAACACCACCAATTTTCGTACCAGCTTACCGCATACCACACTCCCAACGTACACTTGCAAATCAGTATGTCGACGAAATGTTAAGACTTGGAATTATTGAGCCTTCAGTCTCCCCGTGGAATGCCCCCCTATTCTTCGTGCCCAAACGAAATGGAGAAATGCGTGCGGTAGTAGATTACCGTAAACTAAATAATCACACAATCCCAGCCAGATTTCCCATGCCATTGCTAAGCGATGTTCTACAGAATATTGGTCCTGAGAATAATATATTCTTGACCATCGATCTCCTAAACGGCTACTATCAGATTCCGGTATCTAAGGAGTCACGTAAATACACTGCCTTTTCAACAAACAGAGGCCATTATCAATATACAAGAATGCCAATGGGACTGAGGACAGCCCCAGGCACATTCCAGCGTCTTATGAATTACGTATTGTTCGGAATTTTAGGACAAGGAATATTTGTTTATCTTGACGATATTATGATCGCAACGAAGAATATTAAGGATCATCTCAGGAAATTAGACTTACTCTTACAAAAGCTTAGTGATGCTGGATTAAAAATTAAACTTTCTAAATGCAAATTTTGCTTTAAGGAAATAAATTTCTTAGGCCACAAATTAAGTTCTGATGGTATTCACACCACTGATGACAAAATACAGGCAGTGAGAGATTTTCCTGAACCCACTATGACTGACGAAGTTAGACAATTTTTAGGTCTGGCTGGGTACTATAGGTCATTCGTACCACAGTTCTCTCATATAGCCTTTCCTCTATTCCAACTACTCAAAAAAGATGCTGTATTCCAATGGGAAGAAGAACAAAAAAGGGCATTTAACAATCTAAAAATTAAACTAAAAAATGCACCTTGTTTAGCATATCCGGATTACACAAAATCATTTCTTATTTGTACAGACGCATCAGTTAAAGGATTAGGGGCTGTACTGATGCAGGAAGATAAAAGAGGAAAGAATCAACCAATTGCATTTGCCAGCAGACAAACAAGAGGTGCGGAGAAAAATTATTGCTCTACAGACTTAGAGGCACTTGCAGTGGTTTTTGCATTACAAAAGTTTCGAGATTTGGTATATGGTTACGAAATCCACTTATTCACCGACCATAAACCACTGGTGGGTATGTTTAAAGAAAAACTCCTTTCTGGGAGGAGAGCAAGATGGAAATGTACAGTTGAAAACTACAATGTACAAATTCATTATATACAAGGTAAAATGAACATAGTAGCTGACGCATTATCTAGGAACCCGAACACAATTCAGGTCGCGGCGTTAGATCTCAAAGAAAATATCCCAAACCACGAGGATATCGCAAAGGCACAAAGACTTGACCCAATATGGTCTAAAGTAATATACAAGTTAGAAAGTGGAGATGACATACACTTACCCAAACTGCATGTCCCACTTGAACAATTCACAATGGTCAATAATACATTATACAAAATTAACTCTAAACAACCAAAAAGCCAAAGAAATACTAACCAGTTAGTAGTACCTAATGACATGATACCCCAAGTATTACGATTGATACACGACAGCCCACATGCAGGACATCCTGGAAAGGATAAGACATTCAACCAAGCCCAGCTATTATATTACTGGCCTTCATTACGAAAAGATATAAACAATCATATAGACAGATGCGAATCATGTGCGAAACACAAAGGATACCCAATCACACCTGCACCGATGGGTAATTACCCTGTACCACATCAACCATGGGACGTTGTCGCTGTTGATTTACTCAAGATGCCATTATCATACAATAATAACCTATACTTATTCGTTGCAACTGATTATTTTTCCCGTTATGTCATTTTAGCTCCAATTAAAGATAAGACAGCAGAGACAGTAGCAAAGGCAATAACAGATAATGTAATATGTCGCTTTACTACCCCAAAGGTATTAATAAGTGATAATGGAGGAGAATTTAATTCTGAGATCTCACAAGAAATATGTAAACAATACAACATCAAAAAGGTTAACGTTTTGGCCTATCACCCAGCATCGAATGGGTTGGTAGAGAGACAAAATAAAAAGGTATTAGATGTGCTACGACACATTCTCAGTGAAAATTATGCAAGCTGGGATGATTGGATTCCCAGAGTAGAGGCCTCAATTAATGGGTCTATAAATAAATCCATCGGTGACACACCACATTTCATTATATATGGCACAGATAAAAAATTACCATATGAGCTCCTAGAAGGTGACAGCATGCCTATATACAATTACGATGATTACTCTAAACTCCGTTTACGTGAATTCCAGGACATTCACAAAAGAGTCAAAAAACAATTAACGATGTCCAAGGAAGAAATGACGGAGGCATTTAACAAGAAGGCAAAAGATTCACCTATCAGCTTAGGAGACATTGTTTACGGTGTCATTCATACGAGAGACAATAAATTATCCCCAAAATTTGAGGGCCCATACAGAGTAATTAACATAAAAGCAAAGTTTTAATTAAGTCACTTTCAAGTGGCGAGGAGAAACAAGTTCATATTGACCATTTAAAACGAGTTTCAAGGGAATTATCACATAATTATTCAGCCTCGGATACAACTGAACAGGTGAACGTACCTCAAGAAACCAAGCAAGAACACAACAATGATTACAAAAAGAAATTAAGGTCATATACCAAACAATCGAACATAGGTGCAACTGTTCCAATCAAATCTACAGTACATCATTTACGAGAATTAAATATCGATTTAAACTCCAAGCAGATATCAGGACTCCATATTATAATTACAAATCATAATAGATTGATAGATAAATAGATAGATAGACAGCCCTATGCGAGCCTGGGAAAAGGAAATGAGCTTGCAAATTACACTGAGGAAAGCTGACGACAGTGGCCAGTAAGGAGATGATGCAGTTAGTTGTCAGCAGTCCACCCATGAACAAAGCCCTAGTGACCATACACACACATACACACATACTCACACACAGGCTTCTTAAACTTTCCCTACGTGTCAAGTGGGGTTGGTGGAGGATTGGTGCCCCTCCCTGTAAAACAATTAACTCTAAGCCCTTGGCCACCCCGTTTGGGATACGTGGCGTCTGGCAATGATGATGAACTCCTTCTATAAATGAAATAACAATCAACCGTAACGCACATCATCACTATCATCGACCACAGCATTATAGGAAATTAATAGATTTTTTTTTTTTCGGTAGGTTACAATGAAGGGACTTATGCTATGGATTCTCCTCTACATAGCAAGAGGATATGCGCACTTAGACCCCAAACATATAGTACGACAAGGATGCCTCATAGCTCCAACGGCCACGACTACAATCGTTAAGGACGTCATGAGTACTGAAATAAGTCTAGATTACTTGTATGACTTACCTACTTATCTAGACAGACTTGCGACGCCGATGCGAACTCTGGACTTCATGATAGGAAATTATGTTTCACAAGCACATAACACCAAGGAAGTGAATGAAATGGTAAAGTTAGCGAAATGGAAACTAGAACAGGCGAAGTCAACTATGCTCGTCATGATCCAAGATCTCCCATCTTATGGAACGGAGGTACTGAGCTGACAGGAAACAACATCACCACTTATCGCCAAAGCGCGGTTTGTTCGACCTGGGCGGCGCAGTTCTTGGGAACATCTTTGGATTGGCTACAGAGGATGACCTTAAAGAAATAAACAACAAATTTAATAAGATAGCTCAGGTACTAACATACGAAGATAAATTCATCACAGGACAGAACTCAGCAATGAAGACAATTGTGAAAAATCTGAAACAAGCAGAAAACATAGCTCTCGAGAGTGTAGATAAAATAAATGAATTGGAGGGAAACGTTACCCTTTTCCAGCACTTCTCCATCATCACAGAACATATTGACACGAATCTACTACAATTAGAGAACACTAGAGATCGTTTCAGGGCACTTATGCAAGGAATTTCGAATGCTGGTGATGGCAAGATCACAACTGACTTACTCCCAGTTCATGAGCTACGTCAGATAGTTAGTCAAGGCATACATAAACATAAATTGAAGCCGTTGTTCCGCAGTAGGGAATTTATGCAATATTACCCGTATTTAGAAGCAACACTAACACCAACATCAGTGGTAGTTCATGTACCATTCATCACTGAAGACCTGTTCACAGTATACCAAATACACCCCTTCCCCTATAAAAATAACAACACTTTGGTCATCATCAACATCAACACAGACACCGAACTCATCATGGTCTCCAAGAGACGGGACACTGTCACTTTCGCAAGTGAGTCAACGATTGAACGAAAGTGCCGCACATCCTTACATGCTGTTCATCTTTGTCCTGCGTACATTTTCACGTTTCAGCCTACTGATACAGTCCCTTGTGAAATGGCTATCATCAGAAATGACAATATTCATCATCATTGCAACTTCACTTTTGCTCCAGATAAACTTGTACACCATCAACGCATTGGACACTCACAGTTTTTTTATTTCCCTCATAACACATCAGTTTACATAGTCTGTCCAGATATACCACCATCTCATACATCAGCATCAGGATTATACATAGCACCAGACTACTGTGCGGTATTTACACCAGCCATGTCTACTTTATCCACCATCAATCACTACGCCATTCTCAATCATACACACAAACATTTCCACCCACTGCCTGATATGAACTTAAACATGAGCACAAGTATTAAGCTGACTTCACCTAAGTTTGAAACTATGCAACTGATCAATGAAACAATGAAGCCCTGGGAAGATTTGAGTTTGAGTATGTTCAACCCATATCATGTGTATAGCCCAGCACCTACTGTCTTTATAATCGTCTGCATTGTAGTTGCAGTACTGCTGTTCGCAATGCACAGAATGCATGCAAGAATTGCTAATTTGGAGTCATTACTTAGTGGGGGGAGAGTTAACATCAAAGTTAACCACCCTGAATGAAGTGTATATATTTTGTATATAGTATTAATTATATATACAAAAAAAAAATACAAAGAAGAATAACCCATATATGGCAGACCAGTACCATTACCTTTAAATGAAATATTAATAACTCTTACCATAATCTTGATTTTAAACTATTTTTTATTCTTGCATGTATGCATTTCACTATAATAACCCAAGTACATACTGTATTACAGTTAAATAATTTACTTTAATGCATTTATTCAAATATGTATACAACTTGTTTAAAATGTAATATTACTGAATAATCACTATTTACTATGAATATTATATGTATACAATATTCATACAATTATGTTACTTTTGCAATATTATGTATTTCACTTAATTAGCTTATAAGTTCATTATAATGTATATATAATGTGTATTAATATGTTAGGACTATTAACTGTCGATGGTACGCCATTTTCGCGCGGCCAAGCAGATATCAGGACTCCATATTATAATTACAAATCATAATAGATAGATAGATAAATAGATAGATAGACAGCCCTATGCGAGCCTGGGAAAAGGAAATGAGCTTGCAAATTACACTGAGGAAAGCTGACGACAGCGGCCAGTAAGGAGATGATGCAGTTAGTTGTCAGCAGTCCACCCATGAACAAAGCCCTAGTGACCATACACACACATACACACATACTCACACACAGGCTTCTTAAACTTTCCATCCACAAGGAACACACGTGATACGTCTCCTGTTTCACCAGAATTTAGGAAAGAGAGCTCAGAAGGAGACAAGCCATACAAGAGGCAGGTCGCAGGGAGAAGGGCTTGGCAACTTGAGAGAGAGACAGAGAGAGCGAGACAGAGAGATAGCTAGCGGGACTGGACTCTATACTCCACTCTGTGTGAGAGACTTGTTAATATTTCCAAGACAAATAAAAATAGTCCCATACTATTCTTTACCTCTCCTGTCACTACATGACAAATGGGAAAGAAGATTATCTACTACAAGCTACTCCAAGATATAAAAACCGCTCGTCCACAAGTCTAATATATATATATAACTCAACCACAAAGGAACCACAAAGTCTTTTATGACATTAGGAGTGACAGAGGATGTGTGGATCAAGTATTTGCAGTGAGACAGATAGCAGAGAAGGCTTGTGAGAAGGACCATAAGGTGTTTATGGCATTCATGGATCTGGAAGAAGCATACGACAAAGTAGACAGAGAGGGATTGTGGAAAGTTTTGTGCATGTATGGTGTAGATGGTAAGCTGCTAGGTGCTGTCAAGAGTTTTTATGATGGTAGCGAAGCATGTGTAAGGGTTAATGGGCATCTAAGTGAATGGTTCACGATCAGTGTGGGCGTGCGACAAGGTTGTGTGATGTCCCCATGGTTGTTCAATGTATATATGGATGGGGTGATGAGAGAAGTGAAAACACGAGTAATGGAGAGAGGGATGGCGTTGATAATGAATGGCGATGGATGGAATATCTCAAATTTGTTGTTATGCTGATGATGCAGTACTGCTTGCAAGTACCGGAGAGGAACTTGGTAGACTAGTGCAGAGTTTTGTTGATGTCTGTGAGCATCATGCCTTGAGAGTAAATGTAGAGAAGAGTAAAGTGATGGTTCCTGAGAGATAAGGGGACTCCCAGTGTGATGTCACAGTGAATGAAGAGAGACTGGAATTGGTGAGAGAGTTCATATACTTGGGTACAGTGATAGAAGAGAGAGGAAAATGTGCAAAAAAAGTTGAAAGTAGAGTGACACAAGGAAAAAAAGTAGCTGGTGCAATGAAGGCCTTGATAAGAAACAGAGGCTTAAGTGTTGCAGCTGCACGAGGCTTACATGAGGGAGTGTTAGTGCCAACTCTAACATATGGGTGTGAGACTACGGGGTGGCATGAAAATGAAAAGTCAAGAGTAAGAGCAGTGGAGATGGGACTGTTGAGCAATGCATGTGGAGTACAGAGGGTGGATAGGATACGAAATAGTGTGATTCGTGAAAGATGTGCAATGAGGAAGTCAGTGGACACGAGAATTGAAGAGAGTGTCCTGAGATGGTATGGTCATGTGGAAAGAACAGTTAACAACAGAGTGGTGAAAAAGGCATACCAGAGCGAATATGAAGGAGGAAGGAGGCGAGGTAGGCCAAGGAGAAGGTGGAGAGATATGGTGGTAGAGTGTTTGAGGAAGAGAGGTTTGGAAGTCGGTGAGGCTAGGGAACTGACAAGAGATAAAGCTGGCTGGATGAATGTTGTGAGAAGAAATGCATGATCAGGGATTTTGGCACCCCTTGTGATTATGGCAGCATCAGGATTGACTCAATCGGACATGTTTGTGTGAAGTTGCAGAATGTGGTGAATGTTTTTTTGGCGTATCCGGTAGAGCCAGGATTCCGGGGGCTTGAATGATGAGTGAATGGAAGTGTGGCCTATTTGAATTGGGCAAGTTTGTGCTGTCTGGACATTGCTACTCCTCACCCTGCCCTTGGGTGGGAAAGGAGGTCCGGATGATGATGATAATGATGATATATATATATATATATATATATATATATATATATATATATATATATATATATATATATATTATATATTATATATTATATATAGAAAGGAGGTCCGGATGATGATGATAATGATGATATATATATATATATATATATATATATATATATATATATATATATATATATATATATTATATATTATATATTATATATAGAAAGGAGGTCCGGATGATGATGATAATGATGATATATATATATATATATATATATATATATATATATATATATATATATATATATATATATATTATATATATATATATATATATATATATATATATATATATATATATATATATCAGTGCATCATAAAAAATATATACTGTATTATGCAAGCAAATTCGAGTAACCGGTCATTTACACCCATTTGATGGGACAGCTCCAGTGAGTAGTTTTCACGTCGACTGAGTAATGTTTACAGATCGAGAAAATGATTTAAAGTTTCCATAACTTTACAACCTAAAATCATTCTTTTAAAAGTCATTCCTAAATTTACCCTGGGAAATACTCCTGATTGTTCATTTAATTTTACTATAATTTCTGTATATGTGCATAGATCATTCACAATTTTCTTTTCTTTACAAGTATAAATTGAATTCAATGGCTGTAACTAGATCTAGTTCAGAAATATGGCTGGTTGGTCAGCCGTTGGCTGAGTTTTCTGGAGTGAAGCTGCCTAGTTGCTACGAGGTCTTACGATTCCTGTACCATCATCATGAAGAAGAAGCATCCCTGTGAGCTTGTGTGGCTTTCACAGCGAAATAAGTGGCAAAAATTTGGGATTGGCTGCAAAGGTAGAGCTTGAACCTTGTAGTCCCGAGTCAGACAGTGAAGATTCATTTGTGGCATCACCTCTACACGAGCCAGGACCATTTACCAATCGGCCCCGACTTATTGTTGTTGTCAGTGGCCAGGTGGCTGCGGCATACCGACAGGACTCAAGTCAGTGATCGGAGAGCAGCTCATATCCTTAAACCTTTTGCATCCCATCTTGGTCACAATGTGAATAAGCTGGCTATCACCCATGCACTATCAGAAAGGAACGGAATGATCACCGTACAGCTCTGGCTACAGAACTGAAGGTAATATTTTGTTCCGCTTTTCCTGTCACTCTTCAGTGGGACGTTAAACTCTTGTCTTACTTGACTGGTCTTGTTATCGATTTTGGTCTCTGGTGAAGCAGCAACTAAACTTTGGCAGTCCCCAAACTCGTCGATGGGAAATCTGAACCGACGTCAGCAGTTACTGGAGCAGTCCTAAAAGAATGGAACATCGAGGATCGTATCGAGTCTGTGTGCTTTGATACAACAGCTGTGAATACTGGGAGGAAAGCCTAAGTGTGGCTTAGGATTGAATAGATCTTGCAATGGAATCTTCTACATCTGGATTATAGACAACGCCATTTTAAAACTGTGCTTGGGGCAGTTTTCAACTGCA
Organism: Coenobita brevimanus; assembly: GCF_032717465.1. NCBI lineage: Eukaryota > Metazoa > Arthropoda > Malacostraca > Decapoda > Coenobitidae > Coenobita > Coenobita brevimanus. Next base: position 8,806,866 of record NC_137009.1, read on the forward strand.
TGGCTCTAGAAAAACCAGGAAGTCCAAACATTTCTTTCGTCGTTGAGTTTAGGGAGTTCTGGCCAAAGGTTAGTTAGAATGAGTTCCAAATGGTCCTGGATGATGAAAGAATGCGAATGGCGCTTGAACAATGGCGAGACGACGTTGTAACATTTGCTTAGCAACAACTCCGCGTCCAGCAGCCTCGAGATGATTATAAGGAACTTCTTGAGTCAACAGTGTTTTTTTTTTGGGGGGGGGGATGGGGGGGAGAGAAGTGCCTAACGGACGCCCTGCTGTTTCATTCAAGGCTCCAGGAGCGATCCGTCGAGGCAGATGGATGGCCAAGGCCATGTATGTTTTAAAGCTGTGGCTATTCGTGATCCAGTTTGCTGAAGCGAGAGACCATCGTCTGTCCACCGGCCGCAGACAAAAGCAGACAGACAGTTTCTGGAACAGTATCGGCGACCTGTGTTTGTTTCTCGTCCTGCACTACGTTCGAGCTTGATTCATTGCTGACAAACCTTCTGCTGCCCTATGTATGGACCATATTTTATTTCAGAAACTTCTGCTTCAGCAGAATGCTGTCATCAGAGACACAGCCATTAAGGCGTTTGGAAAACGTCTGTGGTACTTTTCGGAATTGACAGTTGGCTTGTCAATTTTTGACGAAGGTGTTTCTTTTGATGATAAAAGAAAAATGGTTGCAAAAATGGGCACAGTGCAGAGTCAAGACGGACGTTGCCACCGTGTTGCTCTTGCAGATGCGTATGGAAAAACCCTTCCAGAAACGCTCACCACCAAGACCAAGGAAATATTCTTCATAATGGAAATTGGCTCTGAATTCTTATCGGACAGTCCCGAGCAATGGCCGTAATCGGACTCACACATGGCTGGATATGCACACATGGATAGCCTCATGGTAAGCAACGATACTGCTGAGCGTGGAGCTTCGATGATCACAGAATTCACGAGCTCAAGAAGGATGAAAAACGAGGATCAGATGCTATGCATGCTGCAGACAGTAGAACAGCACCGCTGACTATATCCGAAAAAGCTAATAAGGGAGACTTTCTAGAGTTGGCCAGTAGGAAAGAATACGATTCTGTGGAGTCATGTAGAAAAGAAATATACACAAAAGAATATATGTACGAAACATATGTGCGAATATACATTTGGACACATACAAGGTCAACCGTTCCTGTGGAAATATTGGACAGTTGTCAAGTTATTTGGCACACATTAAAAATTAAAAATCATAAGCGTTGCGTAACCCAAAAACCCTTTGAGAATGGATTCAAACTTCCATAGGATACTTTTCTTATGAAGCTGCTCGAAATTACTTCTGAACAAATATTTTTTATCATTTAACCATGACGCATCCTATATATCTATATCTATATCTATCTGTCTATCTATCTATCTATCTATCTATCTATCTATCTATCTATCTATATATATATATATATATATATATATATATATATATATGTGTGTGTGTGTGTGTGTGTGTGTGTGTGTGTGTGTGTGTACATACGTAATAAATATAAATAATATATATACATAATAAAAAGTGACAGGCATTACTCTTCTTTCCTTTCCAGGTGGTTTTCCATTGAATGACAAGCCTAATGGTTTCCTCCAAGCCAGAAAATCATTTACAATATTGGGTGATAACCATATAATGACATAACCAAGCAATACGTGTTCCCTAAATGTCAACAAGTGGGTTAGTGGCGGGCTACGTTTCCTTTCCTGAAAAACCACTAACTCAAAGACAAACGGCCACCCCTTACGGGATTTTGGCGTATATCTATAGATAGATGGGCAAAATTCTAGAAGTCTTCTTCGTTCATCTTATTCTGCAAGTCGGCTTTTTATTTTTTTAGGCTCTGAAGATGGTATATGTTGTATAACGAAACGTAGGCCAAATAAATCAGGATTATGTTTACTCAAGCCCTGGAATTCCTTTTATATTATGTATCTGCCCTTGCCACCCAGCCAACATTTATCTGATATTATTTTAAGACGACACAGACGTCAGATGCAGAAACTCTACAGGCAAATTTAAAACAGAACCCAAGATATAATAGGTCAAGCTGAAAATGAACAGAAATAATCAAACTTTTGTAGATGACGAAAAATGCACATAATAACCGGAATAAACTACTCCAAACGGAGGACAGTAAAAAAAAAATAGTGCATAAAGCAAATATGACTTGCTACAGCTAGATATAAAAAAAAAATACGAATAAGAAACAAAGCACTCATAATTAGAAGCCCTTACAGTATCATAAATGGATTGCATAAAAGAAACACACACACACACACACACACACACACACACACACACACACACACACACATATATATATATATATATATATATATATATATATATATATATATATATATATATATATATATATATATACTCCTGGTATATGGCTTGGTCAACATACCTAAGAAATAATTAAATAGCACAATAGTTAGAAAGAAGCTAATATTACTAAAGGTCCATTAAAATAATGATATATTTATAACATGGATATACCAGCCTTTAATGTTTGGCACCACATAGATGTCAAACTCTAGTTTTGGCGACGAAGGCGCTAGATAGGCAAGTTTGCACACCCGTGATTATATGATCGCCATAGCATTTTCTATCATTCTTATATCAGCACATTAATGCTTTCTTTTATATTACTGATAGTGTAAATGTATATATGATAAAAGCATAAATGACAAGAGACTATGAAGGTGCAGTACACAGAATAAAGACTCTGAACCTCATTTACCCACTAGAGTAATGATTATCTGTGCTACCTGATGTTTATGCGATCTACAGGCGTGGCATTCAGTTGTAGTTGGAATATAGGACTACCTCATATCATGCACTTCTACACAAGCCATTCAGACAGACTGGATCATAGTAAATGACTTCTTGTCTGACCACTCCACATTATCATATTTCGCATATGTAAGGAAGCCTGCACAAACACATGAAAGTCAACAGGTATCAGAATGCTGACTGTGATCACTTCGTAAAAGATTCAGACCACGGATTAGAAACTTTTAACCCGAACACTTTCCCATACATTAACAAGACAGTCAGCACCTTCAATAGACTCATTACAACATCCATCAAATCTCATAGCAAAAGTAGCAACAGAAAAAGCTTCAAGTCTATATACACCCTTGAACATCGAACGAACAGTCAGGGAAAAAAAAAAAAAACACACACACACATCCAGAAATTCACCCCCACCAAATCCTGAACCCGTAGTGATGAATGATGAACCCATCCCCAGCAAGATGCAACACGCAGGTAACTTGCTGAACTATAATGCATCATTAAGCCAGGAAAACACAAATCCTCAAAACAGTGACATTAAAAATAGCAGCATTTCTCAGGAATCTCACAAAAATCATCCCCATCCATATAACGAGTTTAACATAGGATCAAAAGCACACACACACACACACACACACACACACACACACACACACACACACACACACACACACACACACACACACACACACACACACACACACACACACACACACAGTCCAAGTCAGTAGGACCAGAACATTTCAAACATCCACCAAAACACCTTCTTTTAGCATTAAACACATTTGTATAATGTTCAACTTCTTCTGGACTCGGAACGAAATCTCTCTTTTCTGGAAGAAAGCAGTTACCGGACCAATAGTCAGACCAGGCAAACCGGCAAATGTTACTTGTCATATAGTCCAAAAGACTGCATTTTGTTGCATTCAATATCATGGAAATATATATAAACCTTAAAGAAAATCTCCCATCTCCCTGTACGTGGTTCTCAACACTTACTTCGACCAAGACACTCAGCCACCACACACCTCCAAACGTTGAGGCACTTAAGAGTATCCTCGTTGGTTTTGACAAGAATCAGCCACTCTTACGAACCATTCCAGCAGCAACAGACAGAAGCAAATAATTTGATGCACAACAAAGATATATCATTATAAAGCAAAAATTGGGGGACAAAGAAGAAAGACAGTGATAAAAGGGGCTGGTCAACCTCTCCTCAGCCACACAAGATCAAGCACTCTACTAAAAGCAAAATTCCAAATGCAGAGTACTGTTCAACGGTGCTTTGCAGGGGTGAATCGTTTCACTCTTTAATTTTATACTTTCCTCCGCGAGCTGCCAACCCCACATCCAGTAACATGGCAACAGCTGCACAACACTCAAAAACTCACCAAGCAACAGGTAAGCTCCAACCGGTGGCGTGGACAAATCATAATGTCTGCCTCAATAACCAAATCAACCAACACTCCATCTCACTCGAGGTAGATATGAATCTCAGACTCACAGTGCAGCTTCAGTTTTTAACCTACCACCCCCAGTAGTAGTAAAAAAAAAACATACACACACAAATTATAATTAAGTAAAAAACACACAAACACACGACACGAAGCGTCAATAAATATTACAGGATGAACTGAGACCACAGATACAAAATTACCCATATTAGGAGATATAAGAAGTGTACTTCCAGGTATTAATCATATGGATATGAAAGGAACAGTTCATTGTTTCCATTCAAGAAGCATTCCCTCATTTGTACCTTTGTTACGATTTTGTTACAAATTTGTTACAAACTTGTTATGTTGAAGTAAGCTTCATTGCACGTCTCAAACCCCAGGCGCCCTTACCATTTACAGTCTTCAGGTCTCATCACTCCGTCACTCAATGACCCTTTCATCCTACTTCACCCCACTCGTGTAACCTATACTTTGGATTAAGACGTTGATACCCTAACGATTACAATATCATACAGTACAGCGGGTTGGCTGACAATGACAGGTGCGCCAGAAAGTAGGGTAAGGGAGACCGGGTCAAATTGAGACAATTTTTTTCCTCATTGCATCATAGTTTAAAGGTATAACATAATGATCTTTTACCTGGAAGGAGGAAACTTTGTCCTTTTATTATATTTAGAGAAAAAATAAACGAAACACTTTCTGTCACAGGATTATTTAAAAATTTGTGATTGCATGTCATCCGTCACAATTTCCCTCTGACACAGGGCAACTTGTTACGCAGCCCGGGTAGATTGATATATATATGATATAGAACCCAAATATATCCATACTTATTCTGATATTAACAGCATGTGTTACGGGCTGTTGGTATATTTGGATGTAGTGTACTGTAAGTTAAATTAAATGACATGAGTACCATTCGTTCAGGGACTCCATCACTGTCTCTAGCACTCACTGAACCACCCGCGTTTTCCATTTCCACTATTTACCGATAGACAGAAACGATAGACAGATATAGGTCGACTGACTGACACAAAAAGATTGGCTGATTGATTCAGATACACAGATGGATGAATAGATAAATGAATGAATAAATACTTTGAGACAGACATGGATAGAGAGGTAGATAGATAAACTGATAAACACAGATACCACCTGCTGTACATGGATCTATATAAAAATCACCTTGACCGACAGTGCTCATTAATCTGTCAGTTACTTTTACATCATACTGTACTGATCTGCAACACTTCTAAATTATTATTATCCACAGCTCGTTCGACTGCTGCCTCCGTGATATCAGTCTGTTTTCCACGGGCAAAGCCAGGCCGTGGTTTAAGTGGTAGCTGACAATACTGGGATAATTTCTTTAACTCGTCCTTGAAGAGGTTAAACAGATGCTGTAACAACTCACCCCTAACAGCAAACCCCAACACTAGTATTCTGTATACTTGGCCATTTGTCTACAAAACTGATACCACTACCATGAGCCTTTGCTAATTTCGTAGCCTTTTTACATATGTGGTACCACACAAGTGACTCAGCTGCATCAACAGGGAACACAGATGTATCAAAAGTACTTTGAACACGGAAATAATTTTGACACATGCACTGCAGCCTTAGCACCCTCATACATACTCTTCACGGCATTCAGCAACTTACTATTTACTCGATATATTCTTAATATTTTCCACAGTCCTTGTCTATCCACCCTGTCATATGCATTCACCAAATCCATGAAGGCTGCATACAACTTCTTTCCCTTCTCCAGAAACTTTTCCACTAAAGACCTAAAAATATATATCTGATCCACACAGCCGCTTCCTTTCCTAAAACCTCCCTGATCTTCTCCAACAATTTCCTCTGTTATTTCCCTGACTTTGTCAATGATTATCCTACCATATACTTTTCCTGTTACACTAAGAAGACAAATGCCCCTATGATTTCCACACACTTCTTTTTCCCCTTTTCCTTCCTCCAGGGGATTGATTAAGCCTGACTTCCAATCCTTCATGACTTTTCCTTCCTCCCAGGCCAATCTGCACATCTTCCACATCCATTCTACTACTCTCTCTCTCCTATTCTTCAGCATTTCACCACACACTTCATCAATTCCCGGGGCTTTCCGCATTTTTACTTTCTTCATTGCTTCCGTAACTTCCATCTTACTTATTTCTTCCTCTCTTCTCACATCCCTCCTTCTCCCATCCATTCCCGAGCCGCTTATACTCGTATTACTTTCATTCTCTATGTTCAGCAGTTCCTTTAAATGTTCTCTCCATCTGCTCCTTTTTTCTCCCTTCTCCACTAGTAATCCACCATTTTTATCTTTCACTCCGAGAGTAACTTGTTTATCACCCTGTCTAACCCTCTTTACCTCTTTCCAGAACATTTTCTTATATTCCCTCCACTTCACACTCAAATTCCTTCCAAATTCCTCATCCACTCTCTTCTTACTCTCTTACTAATCTTTTCCCTTCTCTCTTTCTCTATATAACTCTCTCTCCTGTCTCTCAACTTCCTCCACACTCTTGGTTCTCATCCACTCGGTATATGCTTTCTTCTTTTGTGCCACGGCCTGTCTCACCTCTTCATTCCACCATGCTGACTCTCCGGTGAAAAAAAAAAAGAAAGAAAGAAAGAAAAAAGAAAGAACATTATGTGAGGCTCCCCATTCCACACAGATAAGTGTACTGAACATAAAAGCTCCTTGTACAAGTCAGCAACTGTGCAGGGGTAATGAAAGGAAGGCGTGGGCATGTCCCACCTAATCTTTTACAACAAAGTTTGCAAGGGAGGTCTTATATTTTTTATGATAATTGCTAAGAGAAAGAAACATGAAGGATTTAAGGCGATGAAGAAGAACTCAGCTGTATTACTGAATATTAATCGATATTCCTGACGAAGACTGTCATGAATAAAAAAATGCGGACACTGAATTTTTTGTGCACTAAATCAACGAGGGTTCTTTTACCCTTTACATAAAGCACATACAAGTCAGAATTAGGCGTGCCATAGCCATGTCCTGTGACTGCTAAAAAAAAAAAAAATGTAGAATGATACACCCAATTATTACTGAGGCCAGTGAAAAAGGAAAAATACATCTTCTGAAGAAATATTAATAACAGGCACGAAGAATTCAATGGGGGAGGAAGTGAAGGGACAGCACTGGAACCGTCGAAAGTCGAATTAGAAAAAAAAATGGCTGAATTCATTTATGTCAATAGATGAAACATCTACAGAAACATCAGTGGAAAAAAAATTGAGAAAGAATTACAGTGATTCTAGTTCTTATTGGCAAAGAAGCAGAGGGAATGAGATAAATCCCAGTTCAAGTATTCTATCTGTCTATCTATTGCCAGGCGCCTCAATCCCGTAAGGGGTGGCCACAAACAAAGCGCCTCCATGTCGCCCTGCCAAACGCCATTTCACTGCCCTGCTCCCAGCTCACACCTCCCTCTCTCATACAACCTCTCCACTGCATCCCTCCATCTCATCCTCGGCCTCCCCTTTCCTCTCCCTTCCTCCACCTCACTCGCATACACTCTTCTCGTCAGTCTCTCGCTTACCATTCTCTCCACATGGCCAAACCACTCAATGTATTTCTCCTAACACTTTCTATCATTTTTCAATGTGTTTTAATGCAAGCATAAGGAAGTCAGAGTGGGGAAAGAGATGGAAGAACAGTAGCCACTTTGAGACAGAGTATGAGACAAAAGTTGAGATTTATATTATTTTGTTTTTTTAAAGATGAGATTACAGCAATGCCAAAGTGAAATGGAAAGAAAATGTACTAAATACCTTGATAAACGGGAAATGACTTATTTTATTATGAAGATTAGATACATTATTACTGGGCAAAAACAGTAAGTATACATGATAATTTGATGAAATTGTGTGTTGGATATTGTCAGTGATTTTCGTCTTACTGATGTGGTTAGAACAAGCGAGCATGTTCAAGTCAAGATTTTTGTGCAATTATAAAAGGGTATCAAAAAGGAATTTATGCTTCTTTACCACAGATTAAATCCACTGTAATTCATACATCACAATCAGATGTCTCATTGGCATGGAAAAGACAATTGTTTCTCAAAAAGCTGAAGTATTTCTTGAGAGTCTCCCAATCTGTAGCATGTAAGTGCCACAGACGTCACATCCTTGAGTAGTTCCAAGTCAAACTAGAGTGATAGTTTAGTTAAGAGCAAAGTTTCTGACTGATGAAGCCAATTAAAAAAAAAATAAAGTTATTGGAAATGCAAAACAGATCACTAGAGTTCATTCATCTTAACTTGGCCCAGATGTTCATCCTCTTGCAGCACTTCATGTAGCTCTGTGGCAGAAGGCAATGCGGTGGTTCTATATATACTCTCCGTAGACGTGTCTAATATCACATACTCGTGTTAATCTGTTGTTATAACTCAGCTTTCAAGATGGAGGATTGGCAACTTTATGACAAGGTTTAAGTGAACCTGTGTTCACTTTTCTTGAAAAGTTGAACTTCACTGAAACTAAGATGGTCAAATTCTATTAATGATTTGCACACATTGCCATAGTCATTAAATACGTGTTCACCAGGTGGATCTGTGATAAGAAAGAAGAATCAAAAGTGATACTGAGCTCTGAAGTTTCATAGAATGGAGATGACAAAGGTATGTGAAGTTTTTTTTTTTTTCATTTATAATAAGATGTGAAATAGTTATTTCTGAAAGGAACATAGCTTACTTACGTAACGGGTTTGGTCTGCACCGTGATGTCCAGCTGAGGGCTGAAGCCAACCTCACACCAGGCCTGCACTCTCACCTGGTACTTGGTATTGGGCGTTAACTTAGTAAGTACGGTGTGATTGGTCTGGCTCCACTCTGTCCTGGGTCTTTCCTCTGACTCATCCTTCCAGTACGTCACTCGGTAACGTTGTATATTCGCGGCCCCTTGCCTGGGAGTAGACCAGCGCACAGTAACTTGTTCAGTGCAGGAATCATCATCATCTGCCTCAACACTTTCTGGTGCTGAGGGCAACTCGTAACTCTCACTCATGCACTGTCCATCAATGTAATACCTGACTACAGTTCTCAGTTCTTCAGAGTCACAGCCTTCCTCCATAACCACAAACTTTGTATTACCTTTATTGGCAGTAACAAAATCTTTGAATAATCTAATATTCACGTTTCTGCTGCATACAAGACTTCCTGGAACTTTCGCTTCCAAGTTTGCTTCATCTGTCTCCATCATCTTCAAGTATTTTCTCAAGTTCTCCAGATGAGCAGTAAGTCTTGGAACTAAAATTATTAAGCAAAGTACAAGTTCCGTCTCGGGATTCATAATCACAGAATTCAGGTCACTTGCTCCACAAGCAAGTGTAGTTCCTCTTAGAAAATTTATATAGCCACTGATGATTTTCACTTGCTCTTCTTGTCTGCTAGTCCACGCACGCAGGGATGAAGGACTGAAGGGTGACACTTCAGTCCTTTGCAGCAACGCAGCCAAGCTAGTCTCCTCCTGTCCACCACCCCTGATTGCCGGCAGTATTTCACACAGTTGTCTTTGCAGGCCACGCTTGAAAGCCCGTATCAAGGATTCAAAATCTAGCACCTCTTGCTTAATTCTAGGGAAACTGGTTGTTGCCTCATAATTTAGCAGATCACTGCACATGGTTTGCATTTCGTATATGGTTTCTAGGATTTCCTCTGTGTCACTGACCAAGTAGTTACTAATTTCACGCACAATCTGATTTGCCCTTGTGCCAAGTTTATCCAGCGGAAAAAGTGTGACTCTGATTGGCACTGCATTTTCTCCATTCTCTCCAAGCATACTGGGCAGTTCTTTGTAGATATTAATTGCTTCTTCATAAGTAGAGGGATTATTTCTCAGGTAAAAGTCACCAAAAAAGGTGCACTTGATTGTTTCATTTGCAGACAGGTCTTGGTCAGCAGAGTCATACTGTAATTTCCCTTTCATATTTGCAATCATCTTTGGTATTTGGCTTATCTTACCACACAAATTACCACTGATTGTTTGGCCACTTTCTGATACTGCATAAGTTCTGTCAAAGATAAAGAAAGCTTGTGCCCCATATTCAATGCCAGTGACAACGTGGGTGGCAATGCCTTTATTTATAATGTCTGGGTGCATGATATTGCCAGGGCCAAGATGGTCCATGGTCAGCTCTGTCGCCTTGGTGGAGCTCTTGTATTGGAGGGTAACCCGTTCCTGATGCCACGATTTTTTCTTGCTTTCCAGGTACTTGGCTGACCCCTTTGCTTCTACAAGTCCACCTAAGATGCTTAAATTCAAATTGCCAGAAATTTCTAGTGCTGAGGTTTTGTCGTGTATGCTGTCGGAAGTTATTACTTCATATGCTGAATGCCACGTATTTTGCTCATGGATCTGGCCTTCGAGAACTTCTTTATTCCACAGTGTGACCCCAGCTATTATTTGGTCACTTCTGATGTCATAAAGAGAGCCCAGATGAAAGGGTCTGCCCAGTGCAGCTATTGTCAGAACTCTATCAGTAGCGGCCATTTTGCAGGTTCAGACTTGAACAAGAACCTACTTATTGTGAACTTCTGATCACTGTGATTACCCTGTCACTGTCACAGACAAAGCTTTCATTATTCACTAGATAATTATGAAATAATCTTATCTTGCTCTTATGGTACGATTCAGCCCCAGGTAAATTATTTTGAGTTCAGAGTTGTCTATATTAACGTGTTGATTGTCTATATTAACGTGTTGATTGTAGACATTACTTGCTGGTTCCCTAGGTAACGTGATTTTTCTGAAAACAAGGTGAAAATTAATAATTTAATCATAAAACTGTTTTGAGGAAAAAAATTTATTAATCATAGCTCTAACTTATGTTTTCTGTCTCTTATATACCAGTATTATACTACCAAAACCCTGTTTAAAACTTATTTTATTTGTGTGAAATAATAGAGAAACTTGAGCTAAATACGCTCGTTAAGTTTCATTTCTATCACATGCCAGAAAAACCTACTAGGCAGTCAGGCTGGCATCAGAGTATTCCAAGATGGTGGTGTTGATAGTTAACATACTTATATATATTATTTAACTGACAGTGTCATAATTTGCATTGTTACACTGAAGGGTAAAGGAATATAGCGTATGTAAAATATTTTGGGTCATCATCATCATCATAATCATATCAGCCTGCGTCAATCAAGTGCAGGACGAAAGTATCTCCTGTCTTTCTCAGATCTACTTAATTATTATTAGCTTCATTCACACAATTTCAACAATCTCCCAGTCTTATCTGTTCACATTTTTCCCTACCTATGGCACACCACTCTGTTATCCTGGTAGCCCATGTATTATTTGCCCCATTCTATTGACCCAAATGTTAAATAAAAAGGGATACACTGGTCACATAGTTTCCTTCTTGAAATAAGGTCAGATGCGAATACATATCCGCCATGATGTTATATAGTTTATCATCCACACACCCCATACCATTCTCATTCTTCGATTGGTTTAATGGTCATTACTGGCACTGTTTAACTGTCTGTATTTCTTGCCAGATGTACACTCGCATGTTTTCTTCAGCACATTTGGATTCATGTGCCAACTTTAACAAAGGGTCTGCATCTGTGGATTAATCAAAACATTCTTTTTTATATTATTCTCAGGGCCACGTCAAAACTTCCCCTGCTTAATTCAACTGTCGACATTTTTGTTTCTCCTGTGAATTACTAGACGGAACTCCGTTGTGAACAGATCGAATGTTTTTCAGGTGCTCAGCACTGACGTTCATTTCTGTGCCATCCTGCTCTAACTGTCTGAAAATATCCTTCAGGAATTCAGAGAATGGCTGGAATTAACTTAATTCTCTTTATCCAACACCTATCTATGTTGGTATTTATTGTGGTTCGAATCCCGGCTGGGGCAGGGAGCAGTTTAAGGATTTGAATTTCATTAAATCAGGCTTTACTGATCTACCAGAAGACCCGCCGGCATGTCGTAAAAATACCCCCGCTAATACCAATACACCAGTCCTGCATGAGACAGCCCTAGCATGTATTCAATATGGACGATGGGTGTTAGCGCCGAAGTGGTGACATGTAGAGGTGTATGGTATGTAGGAGGACTGCTGGGCCTTGATAGCAGGCTGTGAAGCCTATGCCCAGAGTCGGACACATAAAAAAGAAAAAAAAAAAACATCCCAGTGGAGTTATATGATAGTGGTGTTATCACCATCAATAACTTCATTACTTTAATATAAGTTTCTTCTACAGTATCTTATGATACTTTAACTTTTTTTTTTTTTCAGTATCTTGTAGTACTTCATTTTTTTTTCACAGTTTCTTTTATAACTTTAGCAAAGATATTTTTTTCCAGTACTGGTAGTACTTTAACAAGGTTCTTTTTCTAATTTTTTTTTTTTTACCGTATCGTGTAGTATTTTAACAAAGGCTTCTTCTGCTGTATCCTTTATATTTTTTTTTTCCCACAGAATCATGCTGTACTTTAATAAACGTTTCTTCTACAGTATCTTCTAATAAGTTAACACAGTTCTCTACAGTATCGCGTTGTACTGTAACAACCAGTTCTTCTACAATAAATCATTGTATTTCAACAAGTTTTGGTACAATCATTTCTGTTATTTAACTTAATGATGATTCAGTATATGTTTAGGTGATATACTTGATTATATTATACTGTTTATTGTTGGGCAAGCAGAGTGAGAGAAGAGTTCTGGACAAATGTGGAAGTGTGTATGGAAAAGTTTGGAAGGAATGAGAGAGTGTTGTTGATCGGTGATATGAATGGTAAAGTAGGGAATGTGAAGGTGGATGGAATAGTTGGTGAGTGGGGTGTGCCTGCTGAGATAGATGAGAATGGCAGTGCGTTAGTGGACATTTGTGCCAGGAGGGGGTTGGTGATAGCCAACAAAATGATCTGCAGGTATACATGCCGAGTGATGAGAAGGGTGGGTGGTGAACTGAATGAAAGGAAGGCAATGATTGATTATGTGTGTGTGGATGAAAGGATGCGAAGATGTGTAATGGATGCAAGAGCTTATAGAAGCTGGGGGAGTGGACTTTCTGACCACTACTTGGTGATGGCCAGTATCAAGATCCAAGCAACATGGAGAAATAAAAGGAGGGAAGGACGGGAAGTAGGAGTAGCTGCAAGGAGAGTGGAAAGGTTACAAGAGGATGAGAAAATGGCAGAATAAGAGAGAAGTAGCGGAGCGATTGGGTAAGTATGAATTGGAGCAGATGGGGGACGTGGAAGGTGTGTGCAGGATATTTACAGAAGAAATATGTGCAGCATGTGATGTGGTGTGTGGGGTGAAGAGAAGACGAAGGGGGGTGCAAGGAACAGCGTGGTGGTATGACGAGGTGAGACAGGCTGTGGCACAAGAGAAGAATACATACAATGAATGGATGAGAAATAGGGGCGTGGAAGAAGTTGAGAGGCGGAAGAGAGAGTTATATGTAGAAAGGAGAAGAGAGGTGAAAAGATTAGTAAGAGAGTAAGAAGAGAGTGGATGAGGAATTTGGAAGGAATTTGAGTGTAAAGTGGAGGGACTGTAAGAAAATGTTCTGGAAAGAGGTGAAGAGAGTAAGACAGGGTGGCAGTGAAGTTAGTAGGGGAGTGAAAGATAAAAATGGTATATAACTAGTGGAGAAGGGAGAAAAAGTGAGCAGGTGGAGAGAACACATTAATGAAATGTTGAACATAGAGGATGGAAGGAATGCGAGTATAAATGGCTGGGGAATGGCTGGGAGAAGGAGGGAGGTGAGAAGACAGGAAGAAATCAGTAGGATAGAAGTTGTGGAAGCAATGAAGAAAATCAAATTGGGGAAAGCCCCAGGAATTGATGGAGTGTGTGGTGAAATGCTGAAGCATGGGGGAGAGATAGTAGTAGAATGGATGTGGAAGATGTGCAGATTGGCCTGGGAGGAAGGTAGAGTCCTGGAGGATTAGAAGTCAGGTATAATTATTCTCTTGTACAAAGGAAAAGGGGAAAAAGAAGTGTGTGGTAATCATAGGGGCATTTGTCTTCTTAGTGTAACAGGAAAGTGTATGGTAGGATACGTATTGACAGAGTTAGGGAAAGAACAGAGGAATTAGGTGGAGAAGAACAGGGAGGCTTTAGCAAGGGGAAAGGTTGTGTAGACCAGATATTCATTCTTAGATCTTTAGTGGTAAAGTTTCTAGAGAAGGAAAAGAAGTTGTATGCTGCTTTCATGGATTTGGAGAAAGCATATGACAGGGTGGATAGACAAGGATCGTGGAAAGCATTAAGAATATATGGAGTAGATTGGAAGTTGTTGAATCCTGTGAAGAGTATGTATGATGGTGAACTGTGGATGGTGAACTGAGTGAATTTTTCTCTTTGAAGGTTGGGTTGAAACAGGGATGTGTCATGTCTCCATGGTTGTTCAGTCTGTACATGGATGGGGTAATAAAAGAGGTACAAGGTAGGGCAGTGGATGTTGGGGTGGCCCTGGTTAGAGAGGGCTATGTTTGGAAACTCCCTGTACTGTTGTTTGCAGAATATACTGTGTTGTTGAGTGAAGACGAAGGGGAGCTGCAAGGCTTGGTGGATGAGTTTGAGAGAGTGTGTAAGAAACGGAATCTAATGGTGAATGCAGGGAAGAGTAAAGTGATCTCAGTGAATGTACAGTGAGGTTGGATGGTAAGGAAATGGAAAATGTGAGTACATTTAAGTACTTGGGTCGTGTAATGAGTAAGGATGGAAGTTTGGAGGGTGAAGTGCTTGAAAGGGTACAACAAGGAAGAAAGTTTGCTGGTTCCTTGAAGGCAGTGATAAGAAACTGGGAAGTGGGCATGAAAGTGAAAAAGTTACTACATGACAGTATTGTGATACCAACACTAACTTATGGAAGTGAAGCTTGGACGTTGTTGGAAGGACACAAGTCAAGAGTGAGAGCAGTGGAAATGAGTTTTTTAAGAGGAGCCTGTGGAGTCACATTGAGAGACAAGCTGACAAATGAGGATATAAAGGAGCGTTGTGATGTGGATGTGGATGTGATTGGAAGCATTAGGAGGATCACACTGAGGTGGTTTGGCCATGTGGAGAGGATGGAGGGTGAGAGACTGACGAAGAGAGTGTATGTGAGTGAGGTGGAGAGGGGGAGAGGGAGGGGGAGGCCGAGGATGAGATGTAGGGATGGGGTGGAGAGGTATATGAGAGAGGGGTGTGTGAGTTGGGAGCAGGGCAGTGAAATGGCGGGGGACAGGGCGACGTGGAGACGATTTGTTTGTGGCCACCCCGTACGGGATTGAGGCGTCTGGCAATAGATAGATAGATAGATAGATTATTGTTGTTCAATATGAGGTTCACATAAGGTTGGGGAGATTTCCCTAACAGGACCCCAGGGGGCCCTTTCTTGCCTGGGAGCCATACAGTGGACGCACGTGCGTCTGGTGCGTCCGCCTGGGGGCGCCCCTGTGTGTGTGTGTGTGTGTGTGTGTGTGTGTGTGTGTGTGTGTGTGTGTGTGTGTGTGTGTGTGTGTGTGTGTGTGTGTGTGTGTGAGTACAGTCATTCAAAAAAAAAAAAGTACCTCGCTAGCCAACCCCTCTTCGTTTCGTGTGGTAACACTGTAACCTTAACAACTTCAGGTGATTCAAGTTGGGCTTTGAGATACTATGCCTGGGAGAACCCCGATTCTAATTTAGTTTCACTTCCTGATGAAGTAATGTAGGTATGCCGTGTGCGAAAATGCTTTTCATAATATTGCTTTGTACATTAAATAATTGCATAATAGTACAAGTGGCAAATCCTTTGACCTAAGTAGATAACCTAATGATGAACACTTTCACAAACTAGCATTTATCATTCACATTAAAACATGATGAGTGGATGCACAAAAATAATTACGATGTCGTATCTGCCAATGATTTCCAATCCTCCCCCCTCGCACACACACACACAAAGCTGAAACATTCCGTTCAGTGATTATTATAACTTTCACCATGCAGCCTAACCTGTGACGTTACGTATAAAAATTTAGTCACATTACCGAGTGAGAGTTGCCATGTCGGTACACGTCCCGGAAAGACCAATAATTA
>NC_137009.1:8828216-8857553 GCF_032717465.1 Coenobita brevimanus
ATATATATATATATATATATATATATATATATATAAATATATATATCATCTGAAACAGAGAGAGAGAAAGAGTATATATATATATATATATATATATATATATATATATATATATATATATATATATATATATATGGGGAGTGTATTGTGGCGTGTGCTGTGAACCTATTCCAGTTCCATGAGTATCTGACAGTGATAATTAGGAAGTAAATATGTAATATACAGGGAAAATAATAATAATAATAATAATAATAATAATGTTGAATTCCGGGACGTTTAAAGAGCGTCATTTGAATATTCGTAAAAGGAAATCTTTGCAGGAGTTCAGCACAGAAACGACGTAAACTCTTCTCTAGGGCAACCCTAAGCATAAGAGACATCACCCCACGTAATTAAACTCTTCTTTAGGGCAACCCTAAGCATAAGAGACATCACCCCATGAAATTAAACTCTTCTCTAGGGCAACCCTAAGCATAAGAGACATCTATCTATCCATCTATCTATTGCCAGACGCCACAATCCCGTAAGGGGTTGCCATTTGACTTTGAGTTATTTGTTTTATGGGGAGGGGCACTAACCCTCCACCAACCCACTTGTTGACACGTAGGGAACACATATGGTTTGGTTATATGGTTACCACCCAGCGTTGTAAATGGTTTCTTGGCTTACAGGAAACCATTTGGCTTGTCACTCAATGTAAAGCCACCTGTAAAGGAAAGAAAAGCAATAAGAAGTGACAGGAAAGATGGGAGACATAGGAAGAGAGGAGGGCAGGCACAGAAAAAGAATGATAAAAGCACCCATGTAATTAAACTCTTCTCTAGGAAAACCCTAAGCATAAGAGACATCACCCCATGTAATTAAACTCTTCTCTAGGGCAACCCTAAGCATAAGAGACATCACCCCATGTAATTAAACTCTTCTCTAGGGCAACCCTAAGCATAAGAGACATCACCCCATGTAATTAAACTCTTCTCTAGGGCAACCCTAAGCATAAGAGACATCACCCCACACATCCCACAATTGGAGTATGGTCGGAGTTAATACTGTATTCGCAAGGCTAAACAACGTTACTGCCCACTCATGCCCATTACGCAGCCTATGAACAGTGAATGAAGGAGGACGGGGTTGGGTGTGGTGAGGTTCACCAGGACAGGGAGGGAGATGGGAGAGGTGATGGGAGACCACGACCTAGAACGGAATTACTTGTTCGTACCTCTGAATTCGTTGAAGTGGACGGTAGACATAGATTTAACTGATTCCACGAGTAATTATCTCATTTAAAATCATTTTATCTGCTGTGTGTGTGTGAGTATATATATATATATATATATATATATATATATATATATATATATATATATATATATATATATATATATATATATATATATATATATATATATACAGTAATCCCCGTACTATCTGGACACCCACTTTCCAGACACCCCACTTACCGGACATTTTGGTCCCGGGATTCAATATTCCCAAAATTGGCCAAAAAGCGCAAAAAAATCGAAAAAAATCTGACTTTCTCCACGTAATTTGAACTCAGCAAGCGCGGCGCAGACCAGCTGTGTTTTGGTGCGTAGTTCCGCCGCCGTCTGCTAGAACACCCCTGCATCCTCCTCACTTACTGCCCGTCGCTTGTTGTGAGTGCACGCTCGTCATCATGGCCGCCCACGTGCTTGCTTTTGTGGTGATGCCCTGCCTCCTGCAGGCTCTGCTGCTGCTCTCCTGCCTCTGGTTAGTGTGTGTGATGATGGCCCCGCCGGCTGAGAAGAGGAAGAGGGTGGTTTTGACTCTGGAGAAGAAGAGGGAGATATTGGACAAGGTGGACGCGGGATGGTCAACGTCACGCATCCTCCATGAATTCAACCTGGCCCAATCTATTATGTTTGATATCAAGAGATCCTGTGACAAACTCATGCAGTACACAGCTGACTTCTCCTCGAAGAACAAATGCAACGTGGAGAGGAAGATGATGTTTACTCCCCAGTATGCTGAAGTCGACCACTCCACTTGATCTGGTATCGACAGCAACATGCTGCTGGTGTGCTGGTGCATGGCATGGAGCTGAAGGTTGCTGCTGAGAAGTTCGCAAGGCTTCATGATGCCCCAGACTTCAAAGCATCCGAGGGTTGGCTCGTCGCATTAAAGTTACGACATGGCCTTACCAACCGTAAGTCTCATGGCGAAGCTTTGGACGCCAACAAGGATAGAGTAGAGAAGTTTCGGCAAAAGGTGTAAGGGCTTGATTGACAGGGAGGGCCTCACTCTCGGTCAAGTCTACAACACTGACGAAACTGGTTTATTCTATCGCTCTTTTGCCAACAAACACTCTAGCCAAGGAGACGGAGAAGCGTGTACCTGGTCACAAGCTCTGCAAGCAACGGATATCTGCTTTGCATTGTGCCAATGCAAACGGCATGCACCGGCTCAAGCCCGTTATTGTTGGCCATGCAAAGCAGCCTCGGTGTCTTCATGGGGTGATGGATGTCCTTCCTGTCATTTGGTACCATTCTTTGAAGGCATGGTTCACCGCCCAGATCTTCAAAGACTGGTTCCACCGCCATTTCGTCAAGGAGGTCATCCATTACCAGATGAACACACTGGGAATCCCGCACGACCAGGTAAAGGCCCTCCTCCTCAATAATGCACCTGCCCACCCGTGCAACAAGGACTTGGTGGCTGAGAATGGGCACATTAGGTGCATGTTTATGCCACCTAATACAACTGCTCTCATCCAGCCAATGGACCAAGGAGTGATCGTGGCAATGAGGAGGCTGTACCGAAGGAAGTTCCTGGACGAGGTGATGGTTGTTCTCGAGGACGAGGATGAGCGCAGGGAGGGACGGGGCACACAAGGCCAGCAGACTTTGGAAAACCTTTGCTGCTACAACATCAAGTCTGCAATCTACAACTGGTCCAGTGAATGGAAGGAAGTCCCTGTCAAGACTCTAGAAAATGGTTGGTCTTGTCTGCTTCTCGGAACGGATGTGGAGCACAATTTCCTAGGTTTTGATGTGGATTACTTCCTTGCACATCTACGTGTGCACGGCGGCGATGTTGATGTGGACGAAGTACGTGAGTTGTTGGATGACGACGAGGGCAGTCCTGGGTATCAGACTATGTCTGATATCAAAATCGCATCTTCAGTTGCAGGTGTCAGTACACAGCTTGAAGATTCCAACAAGGACAGCGATGATGATGCAGACTCCTCTCAGCGTGACACTACTCCAGCCATCCCCAAGCTGAGCACACTCCGGAAACACATAGAGTTCGTTCTTGACTACCTGGAACACCTGGACTGCGACAGGGAAATGGGGTCCTTGGGACTTGTGGAGTAAGTGCACGCTTTCAGGCAGCGCATCGTTAATCACCAAAATCGTCGTTCATTGCATCAATCAACGATTGACAGCTTTTTCAGACCCGTGACCCCAGCTGTGCCCAGCCCTGGCTCCACACTATTGCATCCCCAAGCCATCCTCCGAGCCACAGCCCAGCACATCAGCCACGATTGAGTCACCACTGGATGTGAGTTTGCGCCTCTCTTCAGAGTCGCCTGCAGTGGCTAGTCCATCACCACGTCCCAGCGACGCACCTCTAGGCCACCTGCATGAGCCACTCTCAGACTCTGACAGTGAATAAACAGCAAGAACTCGCCACTAGACCACACGCGAATTTACAGTGTTGTCCAGTGAAAAAAAAAAGTGCTAGTGTTAAGAAATCAGAATTCTGAGTGTTAAGACTTAAGCACAGAGTGCAACACTGATTTTATTGACGTTCAGTGGAGCACAAATTTGACTAGAGTGTGTAGTGTTAAGAAACTGGATTTATGAGTGCAAAGACTTCAGTGCAGAGTGCAACACTTAGTTGATTAAGGTGCAATGGAGTGCAAGTAAGACTAGAGTGCACAGTGTTAAGAGAATGGAATTCTAAGTGCAAATGACTAAGTTCGGTGCAAGACTTCATGTACAGTGTGCTGCAGGTGCTTCAGGTATTCCTTTTTACTGTCAGAGTCTGAGAGGAGGTGGGTTGTCACGAGTTGGCGCGATTCTCTATCTAAATAAACTTATGACATTGAACTTCGGTGGGAAACTGCGAATTCTAATGAATTCCCATATGTACCACTCAGTCAACCGCCAAGTATTCACCCGATCGGGAGTGTTTTCAGAACATTTTTCACTGTTTCATAAGTGATCGTCTTTGTGCGTGACATTAGCGCTTTCACTAAGTGATTTATTATGGGCGTGTTTCGCTCACTCTCTTTCCATTAGCCGTTACAGTTAGCGGCTGGCCTCAGCCCTCCCCTCGCTTGTTTGAATACAGTCAGGATTAGAGCAGCGTGGGACTAGGTTCGTTGGCCCAGCTTGGAGCAGAGTGTGTACAGCGAGTTCCTGAATCCCCACCTAGCGTGAATCGGCGAGAGGTTCAGCGTGTGTGGCAGCGTCCTTCCTCAGCAACAACCCCCAGTTCATCCCGCTTAGCCCACTCTTTGACCAGTATTTCTTTTCGTTTTTCCTAGGGTTAAGAGTTTAGCTTTTGAGTGAGCGAGTGCGTGTGTTCTTACTTTTGAATTCATTTGAGACTCATGTAACGTAATATTTATTTCATTGTAATTAATAAATTCACAGTTCTTTTCTCTTGAGCTTAATGTAATGTAAACTCGTGTTTTATTTCTCCACATTGAGCTTATTCTAGTTGCAGCTCCTAATTTGCATAAACACTTTGCATTATTCATAACTGGTACTTAGGCCAGTCCTTTTGTATTAAGCTTAAAATCCGCTGTGCAACTTGGAGGTAATGCACCAGCAAGAACCTGCTTATCGTTCATAGCATTAGTTATTGATTGTCAGGGGTGGAGTCACTTTCTTGTGAGGCTAGGAGTACTAACAAACAGCATTTGTGAGTAATTAGTCTCTCTTGTGTACTGATGAGAAAGTAAATAAATTCTTGTCCTTAGAGAATCGGTAAAATAAGCTGGCATAAAGTATCAATCATTGCTTGATTCTTGCAAGTCAGTTCTTTGTTAATATTGACAAGTTAACATTTAAAGTATTATTTAATATGAAATTCACAAAATCCCGTGACATCTGGCGACCTCGTCAGGATATTAACTCCTAGCTCTAAAGTTATTCAAGAGATAATACTAACTCACTAATACTTAGGTATTTATCATTAAAGTCTATAGGCACTATCTTACTGGTGATTCTTGATTCAGTTCTATTAATTTTACATAATAGTTTTCATAGTCACTTGTTTGTTTAATTTTCTTTCTTTACCAGTCTAACTACATAAAACTGGTCACCACTAACCTGTGCCTATATTCTTTATTCTTGATTATTGGCATTTCTCTGCAAAATAGCAGTCAGTACTTAGTCCTTAGTTCACTCAGACTGAGTTAGCATCATGGCTGCCAACGTCTATGTACAGGAAGCTAGAGATATGGGGCTTAGCGACCCCGAAAAAATCCAAAACTACGTCCTCTCACGGTTTAATTACGAGCAACGTGAGAAAGATGCTCGTGAAGAACGTGAAAGAGAACGTGAACACGAGCAAAAACAATGCAAGGAATGTGAGAACGTGAACACGAGTGACAACAACGCGAATACGAGCAAAAACAACGCGAACTCGAGTTAGAACAAGAGCAAGAGCAACGTGAATACGAGCGAGAACAACTTGAGAGAGAACGTCAACTCGAGAGAGAGAACGTGAATACGAGCGAGAACAATGAGAACACGAACGTGTCGAGCGTGAGGCACGTGAAAAACATGAACTTGAAATGTTGAAGCTCAAGCGAGATTCCTTGGTTTCAGACACATCTGGTGCAGCTGGCCCAAGCTCCACGAGCGCCCTCCCTCCACATGTTCTGGCGACCCCACACATCAAGCTTCCTCCATACAAGGAAGGCGAGTGAATCGAGCCATACATAGCTCGTTTTGAAGACATGGCTCAACTTTACCAGCTGGATGAGGCAGCTAAGCGGCTTCAGTTTCTTAGCCTGTCTGAGGGCCCTGCCCTTGATATTCTCCACAGGATTCATGGAGACAATCTCACGTATGAGATGATGAAGGCCGCACTCGTCAAAGCGTACGGTCTCACAGTTGATGATGCCAAGAGTCAGTTCATGAGGGCGCGTTTACAGGAAAAAGAGACTGCCGTTTGGTTTCTTGAACGGCTTACTGCTTACTTAGACGAGTGGATGGAGAAAGATGAAACTCCTTCCACGTGTGATGGGATAATTGACCTTATGCTGCGCACGCAGCTAGAAAAGTCGTGGCCTACCGAACTTATGGCTCAGCTTAAGATCTGCCAGGTAAGGGATGCCAGCCAAATGGTGGAGAAGGCTGATGCATTCTTCACTGCATACGGGTATCAAACTTGTAAGCAGCATACCTTTTTTTTTATTTTTACGTGTCCGACTCTGGGCAAAGGCTTCAGGGCCTATTTCTCAGGGGCAGTTGGCTATCCCAAGGCCCAGTAGTCCTCCTACATCTCCACATGTCACCACGTCGGCACTAACACCCACCGTCCATATTGAATACATGCTAGGGCTGTCTCATATGGGACTGGTGTATCAGTATTAGTGGGGGTAATTTTTTGACATGTCAGCCGGTCATCTGGTAGATCAGGAAAGTCTGCATTTAGGAAATTCAAATCCTTAAACTGTTCCCTGCCCCAGTCGGGATTCGATCCTGGGTCTATTAGGACCGTAGGCCGCCTCTCTACTGATTCAGCCACCGCCTCCCTGGAACAGGAAGCTGATAAATCTGGGAAACCGTCTCAGACAGAACCCCAGCAACAAGGCCGTTCTCAGAATAATGGCCAAGGTCCAAAACTGCAGAAGAAGGACCAGGGGCAAAACACTCAGAAGCCTGAATGGAAGAGGTACAACAGGTACCCTGACCAGCAGCAGTACCGGTATTTCAAGCAGCAGCAGGGCAAGGACAAACCACGTAACCCTCAGTCAGGACAATCGACTTTAGTGTATAGGAGGCAGGATGCAAATGCAGCCTTCATTCCTCAACAGCAGGACGGTGGTGTCGTCCCTAGCAGTACGGTTACACCCCCACAGTTCTCTACTCCCCCAGCAACAGTGAACACTCCTCCACAGGAGGCCAAAGCTCTGTCTCCCTAGACAGTAAGTACAACCCCTCAAGTATCAAATTCTCAGGGCATCATATTTGCTGCATCATTTATTCAGCAGCCTAATCAGTGGCTAGCTGCTTCCTCCACAGGCCCTCTCACAGGTAACAGTGCCTTCCTTGTTCAGCCAGGGTTTGTGGGAGGCATTCCTGTGAAGGTCCTGAGAGACAACGGGTCCTCAGGTTGCTCTGTCAGGCAGAGTCTATTTCGGCCTGAGGAGTATACAGGTCGACAGATCCAAATTAACCTTATTGATGGATCAGTGAGAATGTTCCCTAAGGCACATATCCAGGTGGCATCTCCATTTTACGCTGGTACGACAGTTGCAGTTGTCATGCCAGAACCCTTATTTGACCTTATCATAGGCAATATTCCTAGTGCCAAGGATAGTTGCACTGAAGATGATGCAACTCAGACTTTGGGTACAGTAACACGAGCCATGGCTGAAGCTCCGAACTGTGTCACGCCGGTGACCATTGAATCGCCTCAAGATCTGATGTGTAGCCAAGTTGTTGTTCAAGAACAACATTCTGACCCAACACTTGCTGCTGTGCAAAAGAAACAAAAGGGTAGAGTGATAAAGTATTCACGGGGAGGTCAAGCCAAGTTCCTTCGCAAACAAGGACGGCTGTACCATGAGTCACGAACACCCCAGGGCAAGGTTCGACTGCAGTTTGTCGTTCCTGTTAACTAACGCCTAGCACTGTAAGAATGGGGCCATTGTTCGGCCTCAGGAGGTCAATGGGCAAAAGGAAGACCCAGGGCCGTATCTGTGCTGACTTTTTCTGGCCGGGGATGGGACGAGAAATAGATAGTTCTGTGCGTTCCTGCAATGTGTGTCCACATACCACTAATCAGGGACATGTCCTCCCTGTGCCGTTTGAAACCACATCCGTAATCTCTGAGTCAGATGAGAGACAGGGCAGTGGTGAAGTGGGTGCAGACCTGACGTCTCACCCGTTGGCCCCACAGGACACAGTATGTCCAGGGCCTGTACATACATATGTACCGTATGTTAAGGGGGAAGTTCGAGAACCTCGCAGAGACAGTCCAAGGCTGTGTATGAATTACCTTGTGGAACGTCTCGAGCTGTGGGCCTCTCTGAGGATTCCCAGAGAATGCACATTATCCACATCAGTGTTCACACCCATGGTGGATGTTAAAATGTGACCTGCCTGAGATTGCATAGGGATTCTCAGCTTCCTGTCATTATTCGTAAGTGTAGAGTTAGTTTAACCAGTAAACTGGGTCCCTAGCGAATTGCAGCATTTGATGTCCTGCACAGATGCCCAGTCTTTTCACTCTTGACCACGTTCCCTGGTTATTTTAGGGAATTGCAGCGTTTGATGTCATGCACAGATGCCCAGTCCTTTCGCTAATTAGGTATAGGGTTTAACCAGTAAACTGGGTCAGTGTTTGATGTCCTGCAGAGACGCCTTGACTACGTTTCCTGGTTAATAATGTAAATAGCGTACTTCTTGTAACATAAGTACTGATTGCTAGGCAGAGAGAGAGAAATGACACTTGATGCTCCACCTTGATTGTTTTTGCAGGTGCAGCTGGCGGGTGCAGCATTGTCGTGCAGTTCAGCTGATCGTCCCTGACGCATGCTGCTGCCTCTTCTCTTCTGCCTCATCATCATTATTTACTATAAATTTGTATTACATGACTTTACACGTAGGTACAGTTACACCACAACTGTCACACCTACACCGTGTATTACATACATCACGCTACATAACAATTAGTTGTTAATGTAAATGTAGCGAACTTTTCGCTCAGTTTGACCTGAGTACAGGATTTTTCACCATCGTCACGGAGTTTTTTCCTCAAGCTTGCTTCTATTAACGTAAATACAAGATTTTTTTCGCTCACTGGCTACTGTGACTTTCTCCTGTAGCAGGATAGCACACACACCACAGTGTGAATCTTGTGTGACTGAGTTAGGATTTATATGTATGTATAATGAATTTTTTTTTTTCCTGAGAGAAAAAAAAATGATTTTGATAGGGCGTAATGTCACGAGTTGGCGCGATTCTCTATCTAAACTGGTGACATTGAACTTTGGTGGGAAACCGAAAATTCTAATGAATTTCTATAAGTATCACTCAGTCAACCGTCACGTATTCACCTGATCGGGAGTGTTTTCAGAACATTTTTCACTGTTTCATAAGTGATCATCCTTGTGTGTGACATTAGCTCTTTCACTGAGTGATTTATTATGGGCGTGTTTCGCTCACTCTCTTTCCATTAGCCGTTACCAGTTAGCGGCTGGCCTCAGCCCTCACCTCGCTTGTTTGAATACATTCAGGATTAGAGCGCCGTGGGACTAGGTTCGTTGGCCCAGCTTGGAGCAGTGTGTGTACAGCGAGTTTCTGAATCCCCACCTAGCGTGAATCGGCGAGTGGTTCAGCGTGTGTGGCAGCGTCCTTCCTCAGCAATGACGCCCAGTTCATCCCGCTTAGCCCACTCTCTGACCAGTATTTCTTTTCGTTTTTCCTAGGCTTAAGAGTTTAGCTTTTGAGTGAGCGAGTGAGTGTGTTCTTATTTTTGAATTCATTTGAGACTCATGTAACGTAAAATTTATTTCATTGTAATTAATAAATTCACAGTTCTTTTCTCTTGAGCTTAATGTAATGTAAACTCGTGTTTTATTTCTCCACATTGAGCTTATTCTAGTTGCAACTCCTAGTTTGCATAAACGCTTTGCATTATTCATAACTGGTACTTAGGCCAGTCCTTTTGTATTAAGCTTAAAATCCACTGTGCAACTTGGAGTTAATGCACCAGCAAGAGCCTGCTTATCGTTTACAGCATTAGTTATTGATTGTCAGGGGTGGAGTCACTTTCTTGTGAGGCTAGCAGTACTAACAAACAGCATTTGTGAGTAATTAGTCTCTGTTGTGTACTGCTGAGAAAGTAAATAATTTCTCGTCCTTAGAGAATTGGCGAATAAGCCAGCATAAAGTATCAATCATTGCTTGATTCTTGCAAGTCAATTCTTTGTTAATATTGACAAGTTAACATTTAAAGTATTATTTAATATAAAATTAACAAAACCTCGTGACACGGGTTAATCATCGAAATGGCCAGCGACTTGTTGTAAGTACCCAGAATGTTTCATATTGTGCTGCATTTTCCATACTTACATCTAAAACCTCATTTCTCTCTTTAATTCTCCTTCTTGGTGTGAATAGGGTCTTAGGTGCTATGCATGTGCAGTAGGGAGGTATTTTTCTGAGTTAGGCTTGGTTAGGGTCCATAAGTACCAGTCCAGGAGTCAGGGACTTGTAAGTATCCAGAATGTTTAATATTGCATAAACTTGCCTTTAAAACCTTATTCTATGGTTCGTTTCCATTTATTTCAGTCTTTTATGTCCCTTATTGGTGTGAATTCGGTCTTAAACAGGTGCTATGCATGTCCAGTAGGGAAATGGATAGGTGTTTTTCTGAGTCAGGGTAGGTTAAGGTCCATAAGTACAGGTCCAGGAGGCTGGGGCCCACTTTCCAGATGGGACCACTTTCCGGACATGCTCTTGGCTCTATTGCATCAGATAGCAGAGGGATTACTTATATATATATATATATATATATATATATATATATATATATATATATATATATATATATATATATATATATATATATATATATATTGTTACATAGCCTATGAATTCATCATCCTTTGTGTAATTTTAACGCACAGTTGCTGCATGTTTGATCACGAGCGTGTTCTGCCTCAGTCCCCCCTTCTACCGTTATAGTAGAGTAAGTCGTCCTTTCTGTTATTCAGTGCGGGATTGTCGACCGTTTGTCCCCATCGCTTCATTTGCGCGTCCTTATTACAAGTTGTATCAAGCTCTGCTGGCCCCTATATAATGAGCTCAGTCTCTGCATCATGGCCACTTAGATCTGCTCCTCATTTTGTTCACATCTCTGTCCTCCCCTGTACAGATATTATTATTGTGAGTGCTCAAGAAATCTCCAACCATCTAGCAGCTGTGTGTAATTTGAGTATAACTGTTGTTGCATTTTTTCTTGTACTGTATAGCATAAGTTTAATTTGTAGGCCTAGTGAAGTTTTTGTAATTCGTGTGGGGTTCTTTATGTCAGTCATTTTTGATAATAGTTTGTATCTGTAATTATTTATCTGGCATTCACTGAGTATTATCTGGTATCTCATTTTATCAGGGCTGACTTAGATAAATTTACTCTTGCTAATTTCGTGTTAATAGAGGCTATTGCAGTTAACCATATATTTAACCTGTTTTTGCCATTACATTATCCTTATGAGTTCTGAATGTTTTGTTGTTAGTTTAAGCATTAAACTTTAACTTGTAATTTTACCTAACTCTTTTGTTTTGAACCTGGAACTTTACGGGACAGTAGTGACTCTTCGTATTCTCACTTAAAGTGTACATCATCTTTCTCTGTTCCGTAACATAAATTTGGCGACCTCATATCAGGATATTCAGGATATTATCATAAGGATATTGTTTGATATTTTGTGACTGTGATATATTCATGATGGCTACTATTTCTACACTTGATGAAGCCAGGGATTTTTTGTCAAATGTGCAAACAGTGTGTGATATAGAAAACAGAACAAAGAATGAACTTAAGCTTGTTGCTCAACAATTGGGAATTGCAGTTCACTCTCATCATTCTAAAGATCAAATTGTTGGCATGATTAATAAAAGCTTGTTTAATGTAACTCCTCCAAATGAGCAAACGCAGATTGAATTAGCTAAGTTACAGCTAGCCCTGCAGGAGGCTAAGGCTAAGGAGGCTGAATTTCAGGCAAAAGCTAAGGAGGCTGAGGCACAAGTTGAAATTGCTAGGATTCAGGCAGACCATGAGTATCGCATGAAACAAGGTGGAACTGGATCATCTAGCTCTGATGATTTTGATGTGGCTAAAAATGTTAAACTTGTCCCTCCTTTAATGAATCTGATTTAACAAAGTATTTTCAGTTGTTTGAGAGGGTAGCTACAGGTTTTAATTGGCCTAAAAAGTATTGGCCAGTACTCCTTCAAACTGTTCTCACCGGTAAAGCTCAAGTAACTTATGCATCTTTGCCTCATGATCAATCTGATAATTATGATGTAGTTAAGAGCTTGATTCTTAAGGCCTATGAGCTTGTTCCTGAAGCTTATAGAGTAAAATTTAGGACAACTTACAAGCAAGATAAGCAATCCCATGTTGAGTATGCAAAAATCAAAGAAGATTTGTTAGAGCAGTGGTTAAATTCTAAGAATGTGGATTCTGATTTTGGTAAATTTAAGCAGATGATTTTGCTGGAGGATTTCAAAAGGTGTATTTATAAAGATGTAAGCCTATATCTTGATGAGAAAAGAATAGATAATTTGTCTGATGCTGCAGTTTTAGCTGATGAGTATGTTCTCACTCACAAGAGATATTCTAGAGAAAAAGGGAAAGCTGAGAGTAAGTACGTTGCCTCTACTCAGAGTACAGGTAACAGGGAAAGAGAATAAGGATGATGTTTCTCAGGAAGTAAATACCAGCTTCACCTCTAGATTTCAGAAAAGTAAATGTACTTATTGTAGTAAGCTTGGTCATACTACGGAGAGATGTTTCAGGAGACAGCGTGATGTGAACAAAAAGGAGTCTTTAAATATTCAGTCAATTGGTCTAGTGTCCACTCTTGAGAGTTCCCAGAATTCTTTAACTGAGTTAACTGAACCTGCTTTGAGGGGTAACTTAAATTCTCATGATGGAGCTCCTCTTTTGAACAGTAACGTGGGTGACACTCTCAAGAGTTCATGTGCTAATTTCCTGTCTGATGGTTTTGTCAGTCCTCTGGACAGTAATGACAGGAAATCAGTTAAAATATATCGTGATACAGGTGCTTGCCAATCCCTTATGCTGACCATTGTTCTAGGCTCTAATGTTAATTCCTCTGATGAAACTGTAATCTTACAAGGTGTAGGAAATAATTACTTCTCTGTCCCTCTGTGCAGAGTGAATTTAGAGTCTGGTTTTGTTAATGGTTCCGTTATGGTTGGGTTGGTTGAGACACTCCCAATGTCAGGTGTAACTTTCTTACTTGGAAATGATATTGGTGGAAGTCAAGTGTGTCCAGCTCCTCAGTTGTCTAGTGAGCCAGTGGCTGCGTCCCAGGATTGTGATGTCCCTGATGTGTTCCCTGCATGTGCTGTCACTAGGGCTAAGTCTAAAGTTACTGGTGATTTAGAGGATAATGATGATGATGATGTTATCCTAGCTGACACTTTTCTTGCTAATCTGGACCACTCACCAGATGAGGCAGTACCCCGTAGTGTTGATAATTTGTCTCGTCAAGAGTTGGTTGAGTTGCAGGTTGCTGACCCTGAGTTGAAAGGTCTAGCTAACTCTGCTTGCAGTGAGGAAGAGTCAGCTGATGCTTCTACTTGTTATTATGTAAAGTCAGGAGTACTTATGAGGAAGTGGAGACCCCCAACAGCATCAGCCGACTGTGAATGGGAGGGTGTACATCAAGTTGTCATCCCTCGTGTTTGTAGGCAGGATATCATTAGAGTGGCTCATGATTCCAGTTTGGCAGGACACCTTGGAGTGAGGAAGACTGTGGCACGCATTTTGAAACACTTCTACTGGCCAGGTATCTTCAGGGATGTTTCCTGGTATTGTAAGTCTTGTCACACCTGTCAAGTTGTGGGGAAGTGTAATCAGACCGAAAAGGTTGCACCTCTAGTTCCCATTCCTCCTTTTGAGGCGCCTTTCACCCGTGTGTTGGTGGATATTGTGGGCCCTCTTCCTAAGACTTCTTCAGGATTTTCTTATGTGTTGACCATGATTGACATGGCTACTCGTTATCCTGAAGCCATTCCACTTAGAAACATCTCAGCAAAGAACGTGGTTAAGGAAATGCTGGGGTTCTTCACAAAGTTTGGTCTGCCTAAGGAGGTACAGTCAGACCGGGGAAGTAATTTCATGTCAAACGTTTTCAAGCAGTCTCTGAAAGAGATGGGCATCACCCAGATCACGTCTTCAGCTTACCATCCCCAGACCCAAGGAGCGTTGGAGAGATATCATCAAACATTCAAATCGATGCTCAAGAAATACTGTTTGGAACATCAGGAAGACTGGGATAAAGGTCTTCCATTCGTTGTGTTTGCTGCAAGAGAATCTCCAAATGAATCACTGGGCTTCTCACCTTTTGAACTACTGTTTGGCCATGAAGTAAGAGGACCCCTTAAGTTACTCAAGGAATGCTGGCTGTCGGAGGAAGATGACGTCAACCTGCTGGAGTATGTGATGAAGTTCAAAGAACGGCTGTCCACTGCTTTACAACTGGCGAGAGAGAATTTAGGAGCTGCTCAGAAGATGAAGACTTGGTATGATAAGAAGTCCAGGTTACGCCACTTTCAGCCAGGGAGATCAGGTTTTGATTCTGCTACTGCAGTTAATGTGCAAACTATTCAAGCCAAGTTTAGTTGCCATTATTTCGTGGAGAAGAAACTCAGTGTTGTAAGCTATGTCATCTCCACAACAGATCGTAGATAGAGAAAGCAACTATGTCTGATCAACATGCTAAAGTTATATCACAGGCGGGACGAAAATAATCCAGTCTGCACTGTAGCTGTTCCACCCGAGTCTGCAAGTGAAGCTCTCCCATGCAGTATGAGCCTGAGTGATAGTTTGGGGATGAATCCTGATATCATGAATGATCTCCAGACTAAGCTTTCTCATCTACCACCCAAGGAAAGGCAGGAGTTTTCGGCATTACTGCAGGAGTACCCGCAAGTGTTCCGTACCACTCCAGGAAGAACCACTGTGTTGATGCATGATGTCGATGTTGGAGACGCAAAGCCAATTAAATTGCCTCCTTACCGTGTGAACCCAGTGAAAGTTCCTCTCATCCAGAAGGAGCTTGGCTACCTGTTGGACCACAAGATGATTGAGCCCTGTCAGTGCGAGTGGAGTTCTCCTGTCACTCTGGTCCCTAAGCCAGGTGGGTCACAGCGGCTTTGCATTGACTACAGACGTGTTAATCAGATAACCAAAACAGACACTTACCCTCTCCCTCGTGTGGAAGATTGCATAGACAAGATCGGAAAGGCTAGGTACATAAGTAAGTTTGATTTGTTAAAGGGATACTGGCAAGTACCTATGACTGAACGTGCTAGGGAGATCTCATGTTTTGTAACACTAGGAAAGACATTTGCATGTTCTGCAATGCCATGTACAGATTGTTTTAGAGTAATAAGAAATTTCCTTTGTAAATTTCTTTTTTCTTTGTGGGGAGGTGTTACATAGCCTATGAATTCATCATCCTTTGTGTAATTTTAACGCACAGTTGCTGCATGTTTGATCACGAGCGTGTTCTGCCTCAGTCCCCCCCCTTCTACCGTTATAGTAGAGTAAGTCGTCCTTTCTGTTATTCAGTGCGGGATTGTCGACCGTTTGTCCCCATCGCTTCATTTGCGCGTCCTTATTACAAGTTGTATCAAGCTCTGCTGGCCCCTATATAATGAGCTCAGTCTCTGCATCATGGCCACTTAGATCTGCTCCTCATTTTGTTCACATCTCTGTCCTCCCCTGTACAGATATTATTATTGTGAGTGCTCAAGAAATCTCCAACCATCTAGCAGCTGTGTGTAATTTGAGTATAACTGTTGTTGCATTTTTCTTGTACTGTATAGCATAAGTTTAATTTGTAGGCCTAGTGAAGTTTTTGTAATTCGTGTGGGGTTCTTTATGTCAGTCATTTTTGATAATAGTTTGTATCTGTAATTATTTATCTGGCATTCACTGAGTATTATCTGGTATCTCATTTTATCAGGGCTGACTTAGATAAATTTACTCTTGCTAATTTCGTGTTAATAGAGGCTATTGCAGTTAACCATATATTTAACCTGTTTTTGCCATTACATTATCCTTATGAGTTCTGAATGTTTTGTTGTTAGTTTAAGCATTAAACTTTAACTTGTAATTTTACCTAACTCTTTTGTTTTGAACCTGGAACTTTACGGGACAGTAGTGACTCTTCGTATTCTCACTTAAAGTGTACATTATCTTTCTCTGTTCCGTAACAATATATATATATATATATATATATATATATATATATATATATATATATATATATATATATATATATATATATATATATTGATTATGTGTGTGTGGATGAAAGGATGCGAAGATATATATATATATATATATATATTGATTATGTGTGTGTGGATGAAAGGATGCGAAGATGTGTAATAGATGCAAGAGCTTATAGAGGTTGGGGGAGTGGGCTTTCTGACCACTACTTGGTGGAGACCAGAATTAAGATCCAAATCAGATGGAGAAATAGAAGAAGGGAAGGACGGGAAGGAGTATTTGCAAGGAGAGTGTAAAGGTTACAAGAGGATCAGAAAAAGGCAGAATATAAGAGAGAAGTGGAGGAACGATTGGGTAAATATAAATTGGAGCAGATGGGGGACGTGGAAGGTGTGTGCAGGATATTCACAGAAGCAATATGTGCAGCATGTGATGTGGTGTGTGGGATGAGGAGAAGATGGAGGGGGGTGCAAGGAAGAGCGTGGTGGAATGAAGAGGTGAGACAGGCTGTGGCACAAAAGAAGAAAGCATACAATGAATGGATGAGAAACAGGGGTATGGAAGAAGTTGAGAGGCGGAAGAAAGAGTTATATGTAGAAAGAAAGAGAGAGGTGAAAAGATTAGTAAGAGAGAGTAAGGAGAGAGTGGATGAGGAATTTGGAAGGAATTTGAGTGTAAAGTGGAGGGACTGTAAGAAAATGTTCTAGAAAGGGTGAAGAGAGTAAGACAGGGTGGAACTGATGTTAGTAGGGGAGTGAAAGATAAAAATGGTAGATTACTAGTGGTGAAGGGACAAAAAGTGAGCAGATGGAGAGAACACTATAAGGAATTGTTGAATATGGAGGATGGAGGTAATGTGAGTATAAGTGGCTGGGGAATGGCTGGGAGAAGGAGGGAGGTGAGAAGACAGGAAGAAATCAGTAGGATAGAAGTTGTGGAAGCAATGAAGAAAGTTAAATTGGGAAAAGACCCAGGAATTGATGGAGTGTTTGGTGAAATGCTGAAACATGGGGGAGAGATAGTAGTAGAATGGATGTGGAAGATGTGCAGATTGGCCTGGGAGGAAGGTAGAGTCCCGAAGGATTGTAAGTCAGGTATGATTATTCCCTTGTACAAAGGAAAAGGGGAAAAACAGGTGTGTGGTAATCATAGGGGCTTTTGTTTTCTTAGTATAATAGGAAAAGTGTATGGTAGGATACTTATTGACAGATAAAGAACAGAGGAATTAGGTGAAGAACAGTGAGGCTTTAGGAAGGGAAGAGGTTGTGTAGATCAGATATTCATTCTTAGATCTTTAGTGGAAAAGTGTCCAGAGAAGGGAAAGAAGTTGTATGCTGCTTTCATAGATTTGGAGAAAGCATATGACAGGGTGGATAGACAAGGATTGTGGAAAGTATTAAGAATATATAGAGTAGATGGGAAGTTGTTGAATGCTGTGAAGAGTATGTATGATGGTGCTAAGGCTGCAGTGCGTGTGGATGGTGAACTGAGTGAATTTTTATCCTTAAAGGCTGGGTTGAAACAGGGATCTGTCATGTCTCCATGGTTGTTCAATCTGTACATGGATGGGGTAATAAAAGAGGTACAAGGTAGGGTAGTGGTTGTTGGAGTGGCCCTGGTGAGAGAGGGTAGTGTTTGGAAACTCCCTGTACTGTTGTTTGCAGATGATACTGTGATGTTGAGTGAAGACAAAGAGGAGCTGCAAGGCTTGGTGGATGAGTTTGAGAGAGTGTGTAAGAAACGGAATCTAAAGGTGAATGTAGGGAAGAGTAAAGTGATGGTCTTTGAGAGAGGTGAAGTCAGTGAATATACAGTGAGGTTGGATGGTGAGGAATTGGAAAACGTGAGTACGTTTAAGTACTTGCGTAGTGTGATGAGTAAGGATGGAGGTTTGGAGGGTGAAGTGCTTGAAAGGGTACAGCAGGGAAGAAAGGTTGCCGGTTCCTTGAAAGCAGTGATAAGAAACAGGGAAGTGAGCATGGAAGTGAAAAAGTTACTACATGACAATATTGTGATACCGACTCTAACGTATGGAAGTGAAGCTTGGACACAAGTCAAGAGTGAGAGCAGTGGAAATGAGTTATTTAAGAGGAGTCTGTGGAATTACATGGAGAGACAGGCTGACAAATGAGGAAATAAAGGAACGTTGTGGTGTGCATGTGGATGTAATAGGAAGTGTTAGGAGGAATACACTGAGGTGGTTTGGCCATGTGGAGAGGATGGAGGGTGAGAGACTGACGAGGAGAGTGTATGTGAGTGAGGTGCAGGGGGGAAGAGGGAGGGGGAGGCCGAGGATGAGATGGAGGGATGGGGTGGAGAGGTAAATGAGAGAGAGCGGGGGGTATGAGTTGGGAGCAGGGCAGTGAAATGGCGGGGGACAGGGCGACGTGGAGGCGATTTGTTTGTGGCCACACCGAATGGGATTGAGGCGTCTGGCAATATATATATATACATATATATATATATATATATATATATATATATATATATATATATATATATATATATATATATATATATATATATATATACATTAGCCGTTTGAGTGTCCACTGCAGGACCGGCCTATCCCGACCGAAGTGGGGACGATACAACCAATGTATCTCTACCAAGTGGCTTAGGCTGTCAGGTAGAGATTGTATGAAGGGTGAGAAATGCTTGTAAATGTAATTGTACGAGTAGTGTTGTAGTGGCTTTGGATGTGTGTGTAGTCTGTGAACCAAGTGTAATTGGCCCGCGCAAGCTGACTGGGTGCAAGCATACTTTACAGTATGTGACACTGGCTCAACAACAGCACCCCTGATGTCTGCCAAGCAGTACATGGCCAGAAGAACGCTCCCAAAGTTTATTACCCTGGCCGGGTGAGAACCCTCGTTCTTCAGTGTACGAAAACGCACACTTTACCACTGTACCACTTAGGATCCATATATATATATATATATATATATATATATATATATATATATATATATATATATATGCAGATAAAATAAAAGTGATGATATCTAGGGTTGGTGGTGGTACTATCAAAGACGAAGGAGAGTGGCCATGTGCAGTTTGCAACAAGGGCATGGGAAGTAATTCCATCTTGTGCGGTGCTTGTGATAAATGGGTGCACAAGAGACGTAGTGGTATCAGGAGTAGACTGTGAGATAATGCTGATTTTATGTGTACGGTGTGTCAGGGAGAGCAGGTGGAGATTGTCAGGTGTGAAAGGATTGAACTTGCTTGTGAATTTCTTGAGAGTGTGGAAGAGTTTTGTTATTTGGAAGACATGTTCTGTGCTGGAGGTGGGGCTGGAGCTAGCTCTGTGGCTAGGGTGAGAAGTGGTTGGAAGAAGTTCAGGGAGCTCTTGCCTCTCCTGACATTGAGAGGATTCTCCCTACGTACTAAGGGGTCTTTGTATGCACCATGTGTTAGGAGTGAAATGCTGTATGGTAGTGAGTCCTGGGCAGTAAAGGAGGATGATATTCGCCGGCTCAGACGTACAGAAATGAGAATGAATAGGTGGATGAGTAGTGCGTCCCTGCGAGCAAGGTCTGGGGGGGCTGGGTTTACGATGGAAGAGTTGAGAGGTAGGATGGGACTGGAGTGTATTAGTGTTGTGATGAGAAGAGGTAGATTGAGATGGTTTGGACATTGGAGAGGATGGGGGATGATAATTGGATGAGGAAGGTGAGAAGTGTTATTATTGGGAGTGGGGTTATGAGGGGTAGACCAAGGAAGATATGGGACGAGGTCATTAAGTGTGACCTCAGGGTCAAGGGACTGAACAGGGAGGATGCAATGGATCGTGCAGCATGGAGAGCCGCCATTAGGTGACCAAGGCTGACGCATACAAGCATGTTGGAGCCTTTAAAATCGAAACGAAACGAAACGATATATATATATATATATATATATATATATATATATATATATATATATATATGCAGAGACTTCACTTCACCGTGAAGATATGTGTGCAAAATAACCACAGGAGAAATGAAAGGAGCGACAGAGAGTACTTCGTATATTACATCTTCAGACAGAGTGAGACAGAAACGTAAAGGGTAGAGGTCTTTTATATCACCATACTGACTGGACAGGCTCCAAGATTCTAGCAAGATCAAAAAGCTTAGACAAAAGAAATGTAATAGAATCTTGTCTAATTTCAGGAACATATGAAAAGAATGTAAACATGAGCTATGGTCATTTTAAGTGTGATAAATTGTTAACTGAAATAATTGTAAAGCAGTTTCCCCCAGACTAACACGTGATTGTTCCCTGTCATCTGGTGGTGTAGTCACACCTGTGTGGGACACACCAAGCATTAATCCTCTAGGTCTTAAGTTAAGCAGCAGTATTTATCCCCTCCTTCCTCCCCCCCTCCCCTTCCCCCTTCCCCTCCTCCCCTCCCCCTCCCCCTCCCTCCCCTCCCCTTTCCTCCCCTCCTACTCCCTCCTCCTTTGTCACGTGCATCCCTAAAGAAGAAAAAGAAAGGTACAGTTGCGGACAAATCAAAGAGAAACATCCAGTCCACCAGTGAGGCGCTGTAATGCTCTCCGCATCTGGTAACACTAACAGGTATGGAACTTCACCAGGTTTCGTTCGGTCGCTAAGACGAATCGAACGCGGTGATCATTGTCTCTGTCCATAGTTATCGGTGGTAATATAATATATAAGCAATATTCCGCCAGAAGAGATACTGATAATACCATGTCATGATTATGCTAAGTTTCTTAAAATTATGTCACACAAAACACCCCCTACATAATAGCAGTTACTATGAATGACATGGATTTCATGAGTGGTTTAGTTTCGAGTCATGAACCATGCAACTGTTAACAATTCATCATAAGTCATATTTATCAGCTTTCCCACAACTATCAATGAACAGAGAATTATCGTGACGCCCATCCTCCCTACCGTGAACCTGACATAGGTAGACCCCCGAAATCGAAGCAAGTGCACCACATACAGGAGGTTGCGCCACAGGAGGCGGCAGGGTGGCAGTGGGGAACCTGGGAGACAGGAGGAGGGAGGTGGGTAAGGTGGGGGCATTAGTGGTTGAACTGGGGGCTAGAGAAGGGTGATGAGGGAGGGGACGGCGGACATTAGTAGACGACAGGAGTTACAGTGGGAGGGATTGATTTCAAGGTGATGACTGGGCCAAATCATTGTTTCATGGAGAATACGGAATTTTACAGTCAGACCAGGAAACGTAATGTTGACGTTAACATGTGTTGTAATTAACCGTCATGGTTTGTAACAATTCACGACACACTTTCCACTGGGTGGCTCAGTATCGCTGTAATCTGAGTATGGTGACTATTTGTTAATTCGCAAATAAATGATCGTCCCTACAGTTTGTCAGATGCTACAGCTGTTGTCATAGTGATTGAGAATTACTCTTGTAGCCTAATGCGTAGTATCATCATGGATGACGACTGATATCGCAAACATAGTAGGGATAGGGATCTGTAGATTTTTCCTTTATCACCAATAAATATGAACAGTCTGACAGTAATGATGGTCCCTTTGGTTTTTATTAATATCTGTATGGCACTGATGTAAAATAAAGGTAGATTTATATAACCAGGTTTATGTTACCGTTTTCTGTATGCCGATTTTGCACATTGCCAGTGGTTATTAGTTATTTTTAGGTTCATATTGAGCAACTGTCGCATGCTCCAAGCATTCCTTCACAAATCCTCGGACCAATAATGGTGGAACAGGGTTGTAATATCTGCAGTTACCCAGTCTGAGCACGTGCATATTATATCAACAATGCGATTAGTTACAGAAATCGTGTAAACACACACTTTATCTGCAGTGTGTTTTGTTATGCTAGACAACAGAGTAGGGATTACACTGCATGAAATTGATAGGATAAAGATAATTATGAAGACAAGTGTCCATTACCCTGTTCATGGAGAGCAGCTACTGAGCCACAAATCTCAGCTGTGTCCGAACATGGAGCTGTTGCCCTGGCTGAGTAACGATATGCAGTCAATTAAAGAAGACAGGTGATCCACTGTCGTTGATGTATAAACATGTGATCCACTGTTCATGGTGTAGCAGTCATTACGGCCTTCTCCTCTCCCCATCATACCCATGTCTGTGTGCACGCAGTTGTCGGGAAGAGGGAGGGGCGGACAGTGGAGTGGATACTGAGCTTACGAATCAGACTGCTTACGTTACACGTCCTTCATACCATGATTTACTTTATCAGCGTAGGGTTTACAGTAATCCAGCATAAAGATCATGTATACAGCTGATAAGGCAACTCTGTACCCACCTATTAGCCCACCACAGTATCGCCACCTATGTTCTGGGACCCAGTCCATTTCCCTCTAGTATATCACGTTTTCGTTTACATCGGTGCCATACAGATATTAAAGAGAGCCATAGGCACGAAACAATACTGTTAACTATTATTTATCGTGGGAAGAGGAAATTCCTCCCTCTCCTTCTTCTGCTTTCGATATCACAGTCGTCATCCATGATGCTACTACGTAAACGCAACAAGAATACCTCCCAATTACTGTGGCAACAGTTGCGACATCAGACAAACATTCTAGGGGCTTTTCATCACCACCTGATGACATAGTCATCATACAGAAATATGTAGGGTTTTTGTAATGGGCCACCCCGTGGGGAGTCGGTCGTTGTTGTTGTTGTTTTGATTCTTCCACCTGACATCATCCTATAGACAATATAACAAAACATGCTAGTAGACTGTAATGTGCCAAAGTCCGCATAACGTTTAACGACCTGACCATCAACTTCCTTAATCGACGTTAAATTACAGCTGATATGGCACCATGTAACCAATGTATCATTTATCCATCCCATTCTAGCTTCCAGCCACAGTCCATTCTTCCCTACCCCATCACTCGTCTCCTGTAGAGCCCCCTCGCACCAGCCAGACCACTGTTGTCCCGTCCTTACCCACCTCCCTCCTCCTGTCTCCCAAGCTCCCTACCCTGCCTCCTCCTGTGGTGCCACCTCTTACGAAATTCATAATTTGCGTCGATTAAAGAGGTCTACCAGTTTCAGGTTCACGGTCAGGTAGGAGGAAGGTCACGGTAATTTTCAGATTATTATGATAGGTGCGGGAATGTAGATAACCTTATAATGGCTTCTATGCTGGCCGTCGGTAATTGTTTGGTTCGTGATGTTTGTCGAAAGTCACACTTACGAAACTTGTGTTTCATGCTAATAAAACACCAATATGTATGGTGTGAAATTATTACCATATCCAAAAGACGTTATTTTCAGTATATTGTCAGGTGGGACATTGTTTATATACCACCAATAACAGCGAACAGCTACAATGATCACCGCATTCGGTTCGTCTGCCACTTCTTACAGGATGAAGGCGATCTGGCAATTAATGGAGATAGATGTATAGGTAGATAGATAGATAAATAGATACCGGTAGATAGACAGACAGATAAACTTATTTTGTCGGATGTTATAGAATCTTCCCTTTCAACCCGATGACGTGTTTATTATAACTGGTGCTCGTGAGGGAAGCCTTCACGGGATGGCACCGATACCAAGACCGGAGGTGGAGCGGCCTGGAGCCATTATACACACGTTCCTCAGTTTCCCTCCTTACCTCTCGAAAGGAAGATGGTGGACTGGAGGAATAAGGGCAGCTTCGTCTTGCACTCCACTGGGTTTACGTTCAGATGAGCCTGGGATTGCAACCGCCACTCGATTTTCTCCAGACGATGCGCCGACGAGGAGCATATACGTGGTGCGCTGTGCACCTGGGTGGAGCAGCTGCATCGTCCACTTGGGAACCAAACCTCCTATTTTTTCCTACATGCACCTCGCCGTGGGAAGAAACCTGGTCCCACCATGGTGAGGAGCTGTCGACCACAAGCTGGGTGCCGGATCCCTACACAGTGTATGACTGTACTGCATCTGTAGGACGGCCGCACAGAAGCAGTTATTTACCTGTATCGACTGATTAAGCTAGGGCCAGACAAACTGGGATTAAGGCAAATTCAAAACAACTAAAACCTCCAGGCAATTTTATTCAGGATAATGAGGGCCTCTAACTGTAGAAGGGTTTACCCTTCAGATGGAAAACTTTTCCCACTATTCTGGAATACAGATCCTCTGTATCATCTAGGTTTTACCATAATTACCTCAATGGTGATGGTACTCTAGTTATCACAGAGAAACGATCGTAACCTAACTATTATCTTCAAGCATGATGGTGTACCACCTTACTGGAGATCTGGCTGTGTGTGAGGGTCCTAGATATTACACTGGTACTGTAGAGGGACGCCCTCCAGTGGTGGCATCGCATATGACTGAATCAGGTGGACCTCACCTGGTTATATTTAAAAAAAAAAAAAAAAAAAAAAAAAGTGAACTGCAGGAAGAAGGAAGTCTTCAGCCTTCAGTCTAGTAGGGATCACTCCCAGATAAACCTGGGACTATGAACACTAGCAAACACAAAACAGTTTATAATCGGTACTGGAAGAGGTGGCCAAATTGCTTTCTGCCCTTCAGATGGCAAAAAACTGCATGAAATTTCCGCAGCTTCAGTATTTTTGCAACTAATTTTAAAATATGTAAAAGAAAATTTGTGGGTACTGTACTGTATAAAAATTCGCCGACAATAGTTTGAGTGCATTGTGATCTCTATTCCACAGTTTCTAGTCCTCCTCAAACATCAGAGTATCCTTTCTTTTTCATACTCTGCTGATGTGCTTCATACTGGTATGCTCACGTGAAAATAGTTCATGTAACACCTTCCATTGCCACAGCCGGACGAGAAGTATAGGCGAACTTTTGCTCATGTCTGATATACGCCTCATACAGATATACATACGAATGTACAATACTGTATCCTACATTCATTCCCCCCTTTGCCTCAGCCTCCACCAAACCAAATGATAATATAAACAGTACATTTTAGTTGTGATGATAAGTTTACTCTTTAACTTCACCTAGAATTGCCATATCTCCATCTTGAATGCCGAGGTGTGACAATAGATTAACACTAGATTACGATTCTAGCCCACGAAAAAGTGCCATGGAAAGGATGTAGAGTCATAGAAGTTGTAACTGTCTTCTTTGGTAATTTGGTTATTTTAATTTTAGCTAAAAAAGGAAGAAAATCTGGGCTGGTTGGAGGTGTGTACAGCAACTTTGCAATAATTGGAGTGACCGTAAGTTTTGCTGATAATTATATTGTTCTAGTACTCATTATTTGTATCATATTTCCTCTTGATTCCAGACCTCCAATATGTATGGAATGCTTTAGAATTACTCTTAATATTTTGAATATGTGGTAGTTCGTTCCTGAGGTTCAACAGACCTCCCATGTGCCATATACATTTACATGTCACCCACTTCGACACTAATGCCAACCATCCTTGTCGAATATATGTTAAGTGTCAGGAAGTTCTTGTGAAAACATGTTAGTGGGGTTGATTTTATGACATGTCGATGGGTCACGTAGATCTGTGAAGTCTGTTTTAGCGACATTTAAATAAATCAGATTCGCTCTGAGGAGCATTTTTTTTTAGAGAGAGAGAGAGAGAGAGAGAGAGATGAGTGATCTAGTGGTCCAGAACCTCCCGAGTTGGAGTGACGGCCTTGCCGCCGTGGGTTCGATCTCCCCAAAAGGTAACTGATGTTTTTCGACCACGTAATGCCACTAAAAGGAAAGATACTAGTCATCTGTCTTTAA
Source organism: Coenobita brevimanus (assembly GCF_032717465.1). Taxonomy (NCBI): domain Eukaryota; kingdom Metazoa; phylum Arthropoda; class Malacostraca; order Decapoda; family Coenobitidae; genus Coenobita; species Coenobita brevimanus. The sequence continues at coordinate 8,854,138 of NC_137009.1, forward strand.
ATATACTGGATTTAGAAGTAGTATAGCCTCGAGACCTCCAGACCTCAAGAAGTCTGTATAAGATAAGAGTAGTAGTAGACGTAGTAGTAGTAGTATAGTAGTAGATAATAGTAGTAGTAATTGTAGAAACAGTAGTATAGTAATAGTAATAGTTGCAATCCCCCAGGTTCATCTGCAGCGTGAACCCAGTGCGGCCTGCAGGCTTAAACAGTCCCTCTGCTGTCCACCATCCTCCTTTCGAGGGATAAGGAAGCAGTGGAGGGATTGAAGTAATCAGGTGACAGTGAAGCTGCCCAGTTATATCGGTCCCACCACGTGAAGGCATACACTCTCCAGCATCTGTGTGTGGAGAAGAAGTGAAGTGGCCAGCATTAAGAGAACATTTGCCTCTGACTGCAGGCGCTCTGACAAAGATTCGGCAAACCCTTTCACTTCAGTTAATGGCCAGGTATTGTCAGAGTGGTAGATATTTTTGACCAGTAACCATGGAGACTCATTCCCTACGTTATAACCATAAGGCTCTTTGAACACTATGCAGTCATCTATCTATCTATCTATAGGCCCGACGCCCTAATCCTGCGTGTTGCGCCGCAGACAAAACGCCTCCAAGTCGCTCTGTCACCCATCATTTGACTACTCTCCCTCCAACTCACCCCCCTCCCTCATATGCACCTCTCAACTCCATCCCTCCACCTCATTCTCGGTCTACCTCCTCCCTCTCCCTCCCTCTCCACCTCACCTACATACACCCTCTTAGTCAGTCTTTCATTTTCCATGCTCTTCACATGCTCCAAACCACTCCTCAGTGTATTTCTCCTAATCTTCTCAACCACATCCACTTCTTCATTCGTCAACCTTCCTGTCCCTCCACGCTCCACTCATGCCTCCTCTCAAGTAACTCATTTCCATTGCTCTCACTCTTGACTTGTTCCCCTCTTGCAAGGTCGATGCCTCGCTTCCATACGTCAGGGTAGGGATCACAATACTATCATGCAGTGACTTCTTTAACTTCCATACTCACCTCCCTATTTCTCATCAATGCTTTTCAGTGTACCAACAACCTTCCTTCCCTGCTGTACCCTTTCACACGCACTGCATCACCCAAAGTTCCATCCTTACTCATCACACTACCCAAGTACTTGAATGCACTCACATTCTCCATATCCTCACCATCCAACCTCACTGCACACTCTGTGACTTCATTTCTCTCAAACACCATAACTTTACTTTTGTTTACATTAACTTTCAGATTCCCTCCTCCTACACACTGTCCCAAATTCATTCACCAAACCTTGCAACTCCCATTCATCTTCACTCAACAGTACTGTATCATCAGCAAACAGCAACACCGGAAGCTTCCAAATCTCACCCTCATTCATTAGAGCCACCCCCACATCCACTGCCCTACCCTGCACCTCCTTTACAACCCCATCCATGTATATATTAAACAGCCATGGAGACATCACACAACCCTGTTTCAGTCCCACATTGAGATCAAAGAACTCACTCAGCTCACCATCCACTCGCACCGTAACCCTAGCTCCCTCGTACATACTCTTCACAGCACTCAACAATTTCCCTCCACTCCATATATTCTTAATACCTTCCACATACCTTGCCTATCTATTCTGTCATAAGCTTTCTCCAAGTCCATGAAGGCAGCATACACTTTCCTTCCCTTCTCTAGATACTTCTCCACTAAACATCTTAGAACAAATATCTGATCTACACACCCTTTTCCCTTCCTAAATCCCCCTTGTTCTTCTCCAACTAGCTCCTCTGTCATATGCCTAACCCTATCAATGAGTATTCTACCATATATTTTACCAGTCACACTAAGTAGGCAAATACCCCTATGGTTACCACATACTTCTCTCTCTCCTTTTCCTTTGTATAAAGGAACAATTATACCTGATTTCCAGTCCTCTGGAACCCTTCCCTCTTCCCAAGCCAATCTACACAACTTCCATATCCACTCCACAACAATCTCACCCCCATACCTAAGCATTTCACCACACACTCCATCAATTCCTGGGGCCTTTCCCAACTTAATATTCTTCATCGCTTCCACTACTTCCGCCCTACTGATCTCTTCCTCCCTCCTCTCATCTCTTCTTCTCCCAGCCATTCCCCAACCACTTATACTCGCACTGCTCTCACTCTCCACATTCAACAAATCCTCAAAGTGCTCCTTCCATCTCCTCAGTTTCTCTCTCTTCTCCACCAACAATCTATTATTCCTATCTTTCACTCCCCTACTATTTCCCCTTTCACACTGCCTTACTTTCTTTACCTCCTTCCAAAACAATTTCTTACTCTCCCTCCATTTCACACTCAGATTCCTCCCAAACTCCTCATCCACTTTCTTTTTACTCTCCTTCACCAGTCTCTTAACCTCCCTTCTCCTGCTCACATATACCTCTCTCTTCTCTCTCTCATCTTCTCCCCTACCTCTACTCGCTAACCATTCACTATATGCCTTCTTCTTTTGTTCCACAGCTCGTTTCACCTCATCATTCCACCATGCTGTCCCTTGCACACCCTTGCATCTCCTCCTCACTCCACAAACCGCCTCACACGCTGCGCCTATCTCTTCCGTGAATATCTTACATACGTCTTCCACCCCTTCCATCTGCTCTAGCTCATACCTTCCCAGTCTTTCTTCCACTATGCTCTTATACTCTGTCATTTTCTCACTATCTTGCAATTTCTCCACTCTTCTCACAGGAGTTGCTTCCTCCTGTCTTCCCCTTCGTCTCCTCAACCACTTTCTTTGCAGCTCTACCTTGGCCATCACTAAGTGATGGTCCGAGACTCCATTCCCCCACCCTCTCCACACTCTTGCATCCAACACTTGTCTTCTCATTCGCTCATCCACACACACGTAGTCTATCATTGCCTTTCGTTCAACAAGTTCACCATCCATCCTCCTCATTACTCTCCATGTATACCGGTGGATCATCTTATGCCGAAAGTAGGTGTTGGCTATTGCCAACCCCTTACAAGCACAGATGTCCACCAAAGCACTTCCATTCCCATCTACGTCAGCTGGCACACCCCACTGACCAACCACTCCATCCACTCGTACATTCCCAACTTTGCCATTCATGTCTCCAATCAACAGCACTCTCTCGCTCCTCTCAAACTTGTCCATACACGCTTCTACACTCGCCCAAAACTCATCTTTCACTCTTGCCACTCGATCCTCTGTCGGGGCATACACACATACAATCGCCCACGCTTGTATACCTACTTTCATCCTCACCCATACAATCCTTGCACCCACTGTTCCATACTCTCTTATATTCTCCTTCCACTTCTTGCTTATCATCAGACATACTCCCTCTCTTGCCCTCTCATTTTCATTGAGTCCCGCACATATATATATTTGCCCTCTCATTTTCATTGAGTCCCGC
>NC_137009.1:8857653-8972998 GCF_032717465.1 Coenobita brevimanus
TTGCTAATAACACAAGAGGAATTAGAGAGGATTTTTAGAAAAAAAGAAAAAAGGAACTTATGTGGAGGAATCTAATTTAGATTTATATGCTGTAGATGGTAAGCAAATACCAATAAAGGGCATAATAATAGAGTTTGACATTAAATTCACAGAGACTACAACAACAATCAGTAATATTGTCTAAATAGTGGAAGATTTAGCAAATACAACAAACATCTTTTTAGGTCTAAATACCACGAAAGATGAAAATATCATTCTAATGCCATAGTTCAATGAGATAAACTACAACAGAGAATTCATGGAGGAAATTTCTTCACCCAACAAAGGTAGAAACATGACAGGAGTTGGAACGATTAATAATATTCAGCTTAATCCTGCATCATCCTTGAACATGCTTGGGGTTTCATTTACTCGGGACTTATCTTGGAAAGATCATATTACATGTCTTGTGAAATCTGCTTCCAAGATATTGGGTGTGCAACGCTAACTCCGTTCTTTCTTTACCCCTGCACAATTGTTGACTCTATATAGGGGTTTTATCCGCCCTTGTGTGAAGTACAATTCTCATGTGTGGGGAGGCTCCCCACATACAGCTCTTCTCAATAGGATGGAGTCAAAGGCTTTTCGTCTCATTAACTCTCCTCCTCTTACTGACTCCTTTCAACCTCTGTCTCTTCGCCGCACTGTTGCATCTTAATCTCTTTTCTATCGCTACTTTAATGGTCACTGCTCCTCTGAACTGTCTGCATGCATTCCTCCACCTCTACGACGGGCGTGTAGCACCCTTCTAGCAGCAAACTCTCATCCCTTTTCTGTCCAACTCTCTAATGCAAGGGTTAACCGTTACTCCCAGTCCTTCATTTATGGAACAGGTCAACTCTGAAACTGTCTCCGTCTGTCTGTAGTTCCTGCTGCCTATGATCTCCAGTCTTTCAAACACAGTGTGTCCAGGCATCTCGAAATGATCGGATCTTGAATTTGTCTCTCTCTTGTATTTTGTTTTTCTCTTGGAAGGAACTGTTATTGTGGGCTCATGGCCTTTGGTTCCTTCTTCCTCACAAAAAAAAAAAAAGGTCAGAATATATGGGAACTGAGTCTGTAATGCATTAAATACAATAGAGTTGCTTTTATACCAGAGATATGGTCCAAGTCAAAGATTATGTTTGCCTTAGTGTCATCCCATTTTATCTCACACGTTAGCATGGTGAGCGACAACGTTTTTTGTTGATGTAAGAGTTATTATGGATGCTGTGAGAAGGAAATGGAAAAGTAAAGGTTGGATAAATAACTGTATAAGTGGAAAACGTGAGATTTACAACTCTGAAGGTCATTGATGGATCAGCAGGAATCGAGTTGGTGACAGGCGAAAACTCTAAGGAACACCACAAATGATAAGCTTCAGGAGAAGATCGGTGGTCGTCTACAATAGCAGCTACCTGAACTATAAAAGAAAAAAACATACAGATGACGGAACAAATAGAAGGATAAAAGCCATAGGAGAGCAGTTTGAAAGTTAATGATTTTTACCAAGCCCAGTTGAAAGACTTTGATATGTCAGGTGCAATGGTTTGAGATGTCAATTGCAATGGCATAGCTTTCTACAGTATCCCTAAAGAAGAATGACCAAGAGTCTGATGGGAAAGTGACATTATCACCAGTGCAACAGTCCTGGCGAAACCCATACTGGCGATCTGAGTTAAAATTATGAGAGGAAAGTGCTTTATTTATTTCTTATTATTTTTTGAAGAACAATCTCAGAAACTTTACAAGTACAGGATGTTACGGTATTGGCTTATAGTGAGATGGCTGTCAATGGTCACCCTTCTTTACTGCAGGTTGAATGAGAGAATTTCAAGCATGAACGAAAGTCATAAAGGAAGGTTGGCTGGGTGTAAGCACAGCTTCAAAAGTCTCTCGAGGTAAAAAAAAAAAAAATGTCTGTTAGCTGAAAGAATAAAATGCAATAAACAGAAGTTTAAATATCTCTGTGTCCCTTACCGTTCTTGAAGATAGATGGGTCTCTTTCTGCAGCTCCATTCACCTGAAGGGAAAATAAGCAGAATAAATAATTAGCATCATCACCATGAGTATCATCATCATCACTATCGTCATTACTGTCTTAATTATATCATCACCATCATCATCATCGTATTCTTTACTATCATCAGTACACCAATATCACTATTTCCATCATAGTTATAATATTCATCATCATCAATATCATGATCATCATCACTTTCATTACATCTCTGGCACACTTACATCACTGTCACTGTCAAACATGTATTATTAGTTCATTCTTGTTAGCTCCAGAGGATTTTATCCAGCCATGGAAAGACCTATACCAAACCAAAGGGGGTGGGTACAACCTTCAGAAGGATTATCTTTCAGGAGTTAATAAAAATTTCCTAAATATACCAAGAACAAATCAAATATTACGTCATCTGGCTGAAGGAGTTAATGGTAAACAGATCGCCACATATTACCTCTTTAACCCGAGGACGTAACCTAATATTTCGTTCTTGTTACCACCAAGCACTATGACTTGGATTAAGAACTCCCAAATAGTGGTAGTAGTAGTAGTATTAGTAGTAGTAGTAGTAGTGTCCAGGGTGGTGGAGTGAGAGGACGTTTGGCATGCGCTCATGTTATCGTCTCGAAATCATAGTCAAAATGACTGTGGGTTCTTAGAAAGTGCTACCCACTCCATTATAGAGTGGACATCGATTCGTGTGTGAAATAACTTTTTAATATCAGTGATATAGTGTAAAAATTCCGGTGTAAGGGAGAGGAAGGGTGATGGGCATAGGGACGGTTAGCGGGTGAGGGGTTGACCTCAGAGGTTATCTGGACTCCTGTCAAACATCATACATTATAATTATCATCAGCCACCCGGGACCCATCACCACATGTGCGCTACCCATACATCCACAGTATAAGTATCGCCACCCTCACTTACCAAATAAGTACCTCTGTGAAGCCTGTTTTTCAGTTATTAACTTTGTCCACATATAACAAGGAGACGTGGGAAGCCTGTCACACACCGCTTGCTCACTCCATTGTCCTTGGAATACTAACTCCATTTCCCTAACACATCAGCTGTTACCACGCATTGTATATCATATATTGATTATATACACCATCCAGTCATACACTATAGACACCATATCAAGCAGTAAATATGACAACAACTACCACTAACTATACAACAATCACCTACATACACACCACCAGCATGGCCAGGTGGTATTGAAGTGCGGCATACAAAAACATTTAGGAAGGGAATGTTACACACACCTTAGATGACACCGTAATGTAAACATCTACACACAGACACACACTCGCTGACTGTTCTTAAATTATTATAAAACATAGTTTACATAAAATCTCATCACACATATATGGCCAATCACAGTAGATAAATCAATGATATAAATATAATAAGCATAGTAAGAGGTAGAACGTTGATTTTAATATATTGTTAATAAATATAATTTTAATTAGAATAACAAATTAAATCATAGTACCCTAATTTTAAATACACTATTATAATTATAGACAGTAATAATAAGGTAATGTTAATATAATTTCAATATAACAATCTAATGTAAACTCCATAATATTAAAACTAGAAGTACTTACTCAGCTCTTAACAAATTTTCTATCACTATATCATAATTATAATCAGTACTAATGAAACCCTGTTAAGCCTTATTAAACCAAGGTGCCTTTACCTTACCACTACAACTCACAACAACCACACATCACACATCATCTGCCGCAACACCAACTCACACACCTCACCACTCTTACCCTTATACCATAAAGTCTGACAACCCAACAACACTAAACAACACATACACACACACAGAAAACAGCTAACTAAAAAGACGAAGAAGCCTCGGACTAGGACTGACCAAAAGATGACGACCAAGGACCGCACAAAGGACATGGTATGGATCGCGACGTGGAATGTAATGGGTGCAAATGATGAGGTGAAAGAGAGAGAGATTGTCCAGGTGCTTGAGGGTGCGAAAGTGGATGTATGTGGAGTAACTAAAACTAATTGGAGAGGAGACAGTGTGTGATAATGGGAGTATGGATGGGGTATATGTGCAGGAGTAGGTGAGAATGAGAGGGCAAAAGAAGGAGTGTGTATTGTTGTGAGTAAAAGATGAAGAACATAAGAAAGTATGGATCAGTTGGCTCAAACATTGTGTGGGTAAGATTGAAAGTTGGAATACAAATGTGGGCGATTGTGTGCCAACGCAAGATCGTGCAAGCAGAGTGAGAGAAGAGTTCTGGACAAATGTGGAAGTGTGCATGGAAAAGTATGGAAGGAATAAGAGAGTGTTTTTGGTTGGTGATATGAATGGTAAAGTAGGGAATGTGAAGGTGGATGGAATAGTTGGTAAGTGGGGTGTGCCTGCTGAGATAGATGAGAATGGCAATGCATGAGTGGACATTTGTGCCGGGACGGGGTTGGTGATAGCCACTACCCTCTTCAGGCACAAAATGATCCACAGGTATACATGGCGAGTGATGAGAAGGGTGGGTGGTGAACTGAATGAAGGGAAGACAATGATTGATTGTAGGACTACATAATAGATAGATAAATAGATAGACAGAGAGATAGATAGAAGCAGGAAGTCAAGTGATGAGAAGGTGTTGTGTCTGCGAGAATCGAGCAGTGCTGAACATGCTTACACACTCTTAACACTGAGGAAAGCTGATGACAGCGGCCAGTAAGGAGATGATGCAGTTAGCTGTCAGCAGTCCTCTCATGAACAAAGATCTGGTAACCATGAGGAACATACGTGACACACCCCTGCTACACCAGATTTTAGGAAAGAGAGTTTAGAAGGAGACAAGCGACCCTAGAGAGAGGTCGAGACGGAGATTAGCCTTAGAACAGAGAAAGAGAGAGATAGCGAGACAGGGAGGTAGCTACCCGGGACTTATACTCTTTCCATGTGAGAGACCTGGTTTAATATTTCCAAGACAAATAAAAATAGTCCCATACTATTCTTTACCTCTCCCGTCACTACATGACATCTGGTGGGGAAGCTACTACAAGATATCAAAGCCGCTCGACCACAAGTCTAAAATATACTTCTCTACAAGTAACTACAAAGTCTTTATGACATTTGGTAGCAGCGAACGTGTACGAACCTCGTCTACGAATCAACATTAAATTCCTACAAAATATCAAGATTGAAAACAACCAACAACATCAGCTCCTGACAGTATTCTCTCCATCCAGCCCCCTCCGTCTCCCAGATCATTACGCTGATGCAGAGGTCAAGAGATCATTCGACGCCTTGCAAGTAGCTTAACGACAAAACCAGCAAATCTGCGGACATCGTCTCCGAATTAAAAGCAAATTTCTACAAAAGCAACCGAGACTACAAGATTAGCTTCAGTTCTACATTGAATCCTACAAAATACAGCCTACAGTGTGAATAGTCTACAAAGTCTACAGCCATCTACAATCAACTACAGCCATCTACAATCAACTACAATTAACAACTCTACGTCGTCTGTATAATCTTCTACATGCACCTACAAGTAGCGGCAGTCTTCATCCCACAACGAGTAAATCACTAGAGAAAAGGACCGAGAAAACATCCACATAGAAAAACGGAACAAACAAACGAAGAGTGAGACACGACTCACAACTCATCTTACTCACTCGTCTTCACTCAAGTTACTCATCGCTACTCATTCACTCACCACAGCTACCAGTGTGGGAAGCCGACGTCACCATGTGCTGAGATGACATCACAACGCGAGTCTGCCATGCCAAGCAACGTGTGACTGACACCAGGCACTTCTCACCCACTACTCATTACTCATTATTCACATAGCTCCTACTCATATTCACTTATTTTCACAGTTAAGTTGGAAATTCGACGTTCTATGCTGAGGTTTGCCTGGGACAGCCGTTAACCACTACAAATACCAGGCCATGGAGTTTCCTGAGTAATATCGTCCATCAACACACCACTAGAATTATCAAGAGATCTTCAATCAAACCTGTATTTTCTTCCGAGATCGACTTTTGTATCGACACACCTCTACGATCTGTATCAAGTGGGTAAAATTATACTTGCTCATTTCTTCTCAGTGCTAAAATTAGCTATATTCAACTTATTTACTCATCTAGTTTGCTAGGACATAAATAAACAAGAGGCGTATTTCATAACATCATATCTTAATGACAGGAATATTTTCGCCACCACCCACGTTAATACCAGATGACACACAAATTGCCACAACATCTGACTCACAATTAAGAGACAGCCCACCCATTGTACAACCCACACCACACGTTAAAGATAAAGAAACAAATACGGGAGTTTCGGATGATGAGTGGGAAACCCCTTCAGACATAGAGAGTGACGACTTTGCAGCTGCCTTGCATACGTATGCCAATATACTTAACAGGGTTCACCGGTCCGGTCATACATATTCCACCATTCCCTCACATAACGATAAACTCGTACAAGTTGAATTAACTGGGCAATCATTAAATATAAATCAAGAACCAAATACTGCTGATCTAAAAACCACACCTCACGTTTTTGTGTATTACGAGGATAAGACTGCCCCCAAATTCTCTGGCACAGACAAGGATCGCATTGATGTCATTTCATTAATCAGTCAGTGCGAACAAATGTTCATCAAGCGCCACATACTAGATGAACAAGAGAAAATTGCAATTTTTTCATCTTGCATAAGCCAGGAAAGATGTCCAGCAAGCAATTTACTGCGCTCCGATAAGCTACATCGTGCTAGGACATATGGTGAATTTAAAACTGAATTTCTGAAGAAATTTTCTGGAGGTATGAACTTCTTGCCAGGTATAATTCCAGAATTATATAAAATTGTAGATCTTGTAAGGGAGCACACTACAAACCATGTGCTCAGTGAAATAACTCCTGATGTCTCCACAATCAAGAGAACCCTATTAGCTACTCTGGAGAATTCCAAGTGGATAACAGATGATGGAAAGATGTCCCCAGACCTCGTCGTGGACATCATTGGTTATGTAGCTGCCTTGTGTAAATTACCTGATAGAACCCTTAAGATCGCCAAAACGATCGCGTACACCCCAGGAATGTGCTTACTAGACTTAATGAACGAGGTAGAGATGCAGTGCAGTAAAGCAGGTGTGGTCGACACACATGCACATTCTGGTAGAATCAGGGTACCTGAGACAGTATCAGCTGTGAAAACATCTACACCGACCCCAAACAAAGAACAAAATCGATCGCGACCAGAAATGAGGCAGCCCAAACAAACAAAGACGCTTAGACCTCGTTCCCACACGCCTTCCTACAGGCAGTTTCATAAGTTTTCGCGCAGCCCGAGCAGGTCTCGCGCCATAAACAACACTTCTTATGGGAAATCACCTCGTAGGTCACAGTCAAGGGATAGGTCCATTCTGTGTCATTACTGTGCAAAACCAGGACACACAAGGTATGAATGCTTTATCAAGGCAAAAGAGGATAATCAAAAGACACAAGGATTTGGTCCTTACTGTAGGCATCATAGATACCAAGGGCACTGGACTAGTGATTGCAAAACAGTAGAAAAAATTGTCTATGTTCAAATCGGGGGAAGACCAAGTCATGACAAAAAACGAACAAACGTAAAGAAGAACAAGGTTAAACTTCACATAGGAGGCATGTTGGGAAATGAGTGTATCTTGATACCAGCGGTATGTGAGGATCAAAACGTTTCCTTATTTTTAGATACAGGCTCTCCAGTGAACTTAATAACACATGAAGAACTAAACAGAATTCTTAAAAATAAAAAGAAAGTAACTTTTCTGGATGAAGCTGATTTAGAATTATACACAGTAGATGGTCAAGAGATTACAGTAAAAGGTATGATAAGATTAAATCTCAGTTTCACAGAAACTACAAGACCATTCTCTGCATTGTTCTATATCGTTGAAAAATTAGCAATTAAAGCTCATATGTTACTGGGCTTAAGATCCATGAGAACTGAGAACATAACCATACTCCCACAAATGAATGGAATAGACTTTGATAATGAATTCATAGAGGAAATACTTTCAGAGCCCTCACCAATTGGTAGAAGAGAGCCAAAAAGAATTGGTAATATTAAAGGCTTAAACAAACATACACAAACAGATGAGTGTATAAATCCACTTACACCAGCAACCCCATCCTCCAGAATTAGTGACCCAGATAACAATACTGATTTATCAATTTTTCCAGCCCATCTCACTAATGATTTGGTTATACCACCTAATTCATACATGAAGGTTACCATAAAGAGCAAATTACGGAATAGTACTGTTCTTGTCTTAGAAGAATTATGTAAAGTAAAGGGATTGTCAGTAGAAAACGCATTATGTCATACGAACGACGAAGGGCTAACTCAGATATTCATTATTAATCACATGAATGGGGAAGTTCAGTTGAAGAAGGGAACTTGCATAGTTAATATTGAAAAATGTTTCGCCCCTGTGAAGGAAATAAATATTGGTGGAGTAACAAGTGAGATAAAATCTACGGATAGAGAGAAGAATAAAAGAGAATTTAATTCACTCAGGTGAATTTGACGAAGAAAATTATTTGTTAACCCTGCTGGAAACACACAGGGACACACGTAGCATTGCCCGGAGAACAATTAGGGTGTACTTAACTTGATTAATCACATGATTAATGTGCACCCAGAAACACCACCAATTTTCGTACCAGCTTATCGCATACCACACTCCCAACGTACACTTCTGCAAATCAGTATGTCGATGAAATGTTAAAGCTTGGAATTATTGAGCCTTCAGTTTCTCCGTGGAACGCTCCCCTTTTCTTTGTGCCCAAGAGAAATGGAGAAATGCGTGCGGTAGTAGATTACCGTAAACTAAATAATCACACTATACCAGACAGATTTCCCATGCCATTGCTAAGTGATGTTCTACAGAATATTGGTCCTGAGAATAATATATTCTCGACCATCGATCTCCTAAACGGATACTATCAGATTCCGGTATCTCAGGAGTCACGTAAATACACTGCCTTTTCAACAAACAGAGGCCATTATCAATATACAAGAATGCCAATGGGACTGAGGACAGACCCCGGTACGTTCCAGCGTCTTATGAATTACGTATTGTCCGGAATTTTAGGACAAGGAATATTTGTTTATCTTGACGTTATTATTATCGCAACGAAGAATATTAAGGATCATCTCAGGAAATTAGACTTACTCTTACAAAAGCTTAGTGATGCTGGATTAAAAATTAAACTTTCTAAATGCAAATTTTGCTTTAAGGAAATAAATTTCTTAGGCCACAAATTAAGTTCTGATGGTATTCACACCACTGATGACAAAATACAGGCAGTGAGAGATTTTCCTGAACCCACTACGACTGACGAAGTTAGACAAATTTTAGGTCTGGCTGGGTACAATAGGTCCTTAGTACCACAGTTCACTCATATAGCCTTCCCTCTATTCCAACTACTCAAAAAGATGCTGTATTCCAATGGGAAGAAGAACAAAAAAGGGCATTTAACAATCTAAAAATTAAACTAACAAATGCACCTTGTTTAGCATATCCGAATTACACGAAATCATTTCTTATTTGTACAGACGCATCAGTTAAAGGATTAGGGGCTGTACTGATGCAGGAAGATAAAAGAGGAAAGAATCAACCAATTGCATTTGCCAGCAGACAAACAAGAGGTGCGGAGAAAAATTATAGCACTACAGACTTAGAGGCACTTGCAGTGATTTTTGCATTACAAAAGTTTCGAGATTTGGTATATGGTTACGAAATCCACTTATTCACCGACCATAAACCACTGGTGGGTATGTTTAAAGAAAAACTCCTTTCTGGGAGGAGAGCAAGATGGAAATGTACAGTTGAAAACTAGAATGTACAAATTCATTATATACAAGGTAAAATGAATATAGTAGCTGACGCATTATCTAGGAACCCGAACACAATTCAGGTCGCGGCGTTAGATCTCAAAGGAAATATCCCAAACCACGAGGATATCGCAAAGGCACAAAGACTTGACCCAGTATGGTCAAAAGTAATATACAAGTTAGAAAGTGGAGATGACATACAATTACCCAAACTTCATGTCCCACTTGAACAATTCACAATGGCCAATAATACATTATACAAAATTAACTCTAAACAACCAAAACGCCAAAGAAATACTAACCAGTTGGTAGTACCTAATGACATGATACCCCAAGTATTACGAATGATACACGACAGCCCACATGCAGGACACCCTGGAAAGGATAAGACATTCAACCAAGCCCAGCTATTATACTACTGGCCTTCATTACGAAGAGATATAAACAATCATATAGACAGATGCGAATCATGTGCAGAACACAAAGGATACCCAATCACACCTGCACCGATGGGTAATTACCCAGTACCACATCAACCATGGGACGTTGTCGCTGTTGATTTACTCAAGATGCCATTATCATACAATAATAACCTATACTTATTCGTAGCAACGGATCATTTTTCCCGTTATGTCATTTTAGCTCCAATTAAAGATAAGACAGCAGAGACAGTAGCAAAGGCAATAACAGATAATGTAATATGTCGCTTTACTACCCCAAAGGTATTAATAAGTGATAATGGAGGAGAATTTAATTCTGAGATCTTACAAGAAATATGTAAACAATACAACATCAAAAAGGTTAACGTTTTGGCCTATCACCCAGCATCGAATGGGTTGGTAGAGAGACAAAATAATAAGGTATTAGATGTGCTACGACACATTCTCATTGAAAATTATGCAAGCTGGGATGATTGGATTCCCAGAGTAGAGGCCTCCATTAATGGGTCTATAAATAAATCCATTGGTGACACACCACATTTCATTATATATGGCACAGATAAAAAATTACCATATGAGCTCCTAGAAGGTGACAGCATGCCTATATACAATTACGATGATTACTCTAAACTCCGTTTACGTGAATTCCAGGACATTCACAAAAGAGTGAAAAAACAATTAACGATGTCCAAGGAAGAAATGACGGAGGCATTTAACAAGAAGGCAAAAGATTCACCTATCAGCTTAGGAGACATTGTTTACGGAGTCATTCATACGAGAGACAATAAATTATCCCCTAAATTTGAGGGCCCATACAGAGTAATTAACATAAAAGCAAACAAAGTTTTAATTAAGTCACTTTCAAGTGGCGAGGAAAAACAAGTTCATATTGACCATTTAAAACGAGTTTCAAGGGAATTATCACATAATTATTCAGCCTCGGATACAACCGAACAGGTGAACGTACCTCAAGAAACCAAGCAAGAACACAACAATGATTACAAAAAGAAATTAAGGTCATATACCAAACAATCGAACATAGGTGCAACTATTCCAATGAAATCTACAGTACATCATTTACGAGAATTAAATATCGATTTAAACTCCTTCTATAAATGAAATAACAGCCAACCGTAATGCACACCATCACTATCATCAACCACAGCTTTATAGGAAATTAATAGATTTTTTTTTTTTCGGTAGGTTACGATGAAGGGACTTATGCTATGGATTCTCCTATACATAGTAAGAGTATATGCGCACCTAGACCCCAAGCATATAGTACGACAAGGATGCCTCATAGCTCCAACGGCCACGACTACAATCGTCAAGGACGTCATGAGTACTGAAATAAGTCTAGATTACTTGTATGACTTACCTACTTATCTAGAAAGACTTGCGACGCCGATGCGAACTCTGGACTTCAAGATAGGGAATTATGTTTCACAAGCACATAACACCAAGGAAGTGGATGAAATGGTGAAGTTAGAGAAATGGAAACTAGAACAGGCGAAGTCAACTATGCTCGTCATGATCCAAGATCTCCCATCTTATGGAACGGAGGTACTGAGCGACAGGAACAATATCACACGTACTCGCCAAAAGCGCGGTTTGTTCGATCTGGGCGGCGCAATTCTTGGGAACATCTTTGGATTGGCTACAGAGGATGACCTTAAAGAAATAAACAACAAATTTAATAAGATAGCTCAGGTACTAACATACCAAGATAAATTCATCACAGGACAGAACTCAGCAATGAAGACAATTGTGAAAAATCTGAAACAAGCAGAAAACGTAGCTCTCGAGAGTGTAGATAAAATAAATGAATTAGAGTGCAACGTTACTCTTTTCCAGCACTTCTCCATCATCACAGAACATATTGACACGATTCTACTACAATTAGAGAACACTAGAGATCATTTCAGGGCACTTATGCAAGGAATTTCGAATGCTGGTGATGGCAAGATCACAAATGACTTACTCCCAGTTCATGAGCTACGTCAGATAGTTAGTCAAGGCATACATAAACATAAATTGAAGCCATTGTTCCGCAGTAGGGAATTTATGCAATATTACCCATACTTAGAAGCAACACTAACACCAACATCAGTGATAGTTCATGTACCATTCATCACGGAAGACCTGTTCACAGTATACCAAATACACCCCTTCCCCTATAGGAACAACGATACTTTGGTCATCATCAGCATCAACACAGACACCGAACTCATCATGGTCTCCAAGAGACGAGACACTGTCACTTTCGCAAGTGAGTCAACGATTGAGCGAAAGTGCCGCACATCCTTACATGCTGTTCATCTTTGTCCTGCGTACATTTTCACGTTTCAGCCTACTGATACAGTCCCTTGTGAAATGGCTATCATCAGCAATAACAATATTCATCATCATTGCAACTTCACTTTTGCTCCAGATAAACTTGTACACCATCAACGCATTGGACACTCGCAGTTTTTTATTTCCCTCATAACACATCAGTTTACATAGTCTGTCCAGATATACCACCATCTCATACATCAGCCTCAGGATTATACATAGCACCAGACTACTGTGCGGTATTTACACCATCCATGTCTACTTTTTCCACCATCAATCACTACGCCATTATCAACCATACACACAAACATTTCCACCCACTGCCTAATATGAACTTAAACATGAGCACAAGTATTAAGCTGACTTCACCTAAGTTTGAAACTATGCAGCTGATCAATGAAACAATGAAGCCCTGGGAAGATTTGAGTTTGAGTATGTTCAACCCATATTATGTGTATAGCCAAGCACCTTCTGTCTTTATAATCATCTGCATTGTAGTTGCAGTATTGCTGTTGGCAATGCACAGAATGCATGCAAGAATTGCTAATTTGGAGTCATTATTTAGTGGGGGGAGAGTTAACATCACAGTTAACCACCCTGAATGAAGTGTATATATTTTGTATATAGTATTAATTATATATATATATATATATATATATATATATATATATATATATATATATATATATATATATATATATATATATATAATAATACAAAGAAGAATGACCCATATATGACAGACCAGTACCATTATCTTTGAATGAAATATTAATAACTCTTACAATAATCTTAATTTTAAACTATTTTTATTCTTGCATGTATGCATTTCACTATAATATCCCAAGTACATACTGTATTACAGTTAAATAATTTACTTTAATGCATTTATTCAAATATGTATACAACTTATTTAATTACTGAATAATCACTATTTACTATGAATAATATATGTATACAATATTCATACAATTATGTTACTTTACAATATTATGTATTTCACTTAATTAGCTTATAAGTTCATTATATGTAGTATGTATTAATATGTTATGACTATTGAATGTCGATGGTACGCCATTTTCGCGCGGCCGAGCAAATGTAGGACTACATAATAGATAGATAAATAGATAGACAGAGAGACAGATATAAGCAGGAAGTCAAGTGATGAGAAGGTGTTGTGTCTGCGAGAATCGAGCAGTGCTGAACATGCTTACACACTCTTAACACTGAGGAAAGCTGACGACAGCGGCCAGTAAGGAGATGATGCAGTTAGCTGTCAGCAGTCCTCTCGTGAACAAAGATCTGGTAACCATGAGGAACATACGTGACACACCCCTGCTACACCAGATTTTAGGAAAGAGAGTTTAGAAGGAGACAAGCGACCCTAGAGAGAGGTCGAGACGGAGATTAGCCTTAGAACAGAGAAAGAGAGAGATAGCGAGACAGGGAGGTAGCTACCCGGGACTTATACTCTTTCCATGTGAGAGACCTGGTTTAATATTTCCAAGACAAATAAAAATAGTCCCATACTATTCTTTACCTCTCCCGTCACTACATGACATCTGGTGGGGAAGCTACTACAAGATATAAAAGCCGCTCGACCACAATTCTAAAATATACTTCTCTACAAGTAACTACAAAGTCTTTATGACATGATTATGTGTGTGTGAATGAAAGGATGCGAAAATGTGTAATGGATGCAAGAGCTTATAGAGGTTGGGGGAGTGGACTTTCTGACAACTACTTGGTGGTGGCCAGAATCAAGATCCAAGAAAGATGGAGAAATTGAAGAAGGGAAGGACGGGAGGAAGGAGTAGTTGCAAGGGGAGTAGAAAGGTTACAAGAGGATGAGAAAAAGGCAGAATATAAGAGAGAAGTGGAGGAATGATTGGGTAAATATGAATTGGAGCAGATGGGGGACGTGAAAGGTGTGTGCAAGATATTCACAGAAGAAATATGTGCAGCAAGTGATGCGGTGTGTGAGGTGAAGAGATGACGGAAGGGAGTACAAGGAACAACATGGTGCAATAAAGAGGTGAGACAGGCTGTGGCACAACAGAGAAAGCATACAGTGAATGGATGAGAAATTGGGGCGTGGAAGAAGTTGAGAGGCGGAAGAGAGAGTTACATGTAGAAAGGAGGAGAGAGGTGAAAAGATTAGTAAGAGAGAGTAAGAAGACAGTAGATGAGGATTTTGGAAGGAATCTAAGTGTAAAGTGGAGGGACTATAAGAAAATGTTCTGGAAAGAGGTGACGAGAGTAAGACAGGGTTGTAGTGAAGTTAGTAGGGGAGTGAAGATAAAAATGGTAGATTACCAATGGAGAAGGGAGAAAAAAGTGAGCAGATGGAGAGAACACTTTAAGGAATTGTTGAACATAGAGAATGGAAGTAATGTGGGTATAAGTGGCTGGGGAATGGCTGGGAGAGGGAGGGAGGTGAGAAGACAGAAAGAAATCAGTAGGACAGAAGTTGTGGAAGCAATGAAGAAAGTCAAATTGGGGAAAGCCCCGGGAATTGATGGAGTGTGTGGTGAAATGCTGAAGCATGGGGGAGAGATAGTAGTAGAATGGATGTGGAAGATGTGCAGATTGGCCTGGGAGGAAGGTAGAGTCCCGGAGGATTGGAAGTCAGGTACAATTATTCCCTTTTACAAAGGAAAAGGGGAAAAAGAAATGTGTGGTAATCATAGGGGCATTTGTCTTCTTAGTGTAACGGGAAAATTGTATGTTAGGATACTTATTGACAGAGTTAGGGAAATAACAGAGGAATTAGTTGGAGAAGAACAAGGAGGCTTTAGGAACGGAAGAGGTTGTGTAGAAGATATTCATTCTTAGACCTTTAACAGCAAAGTTTCTACAGAAGGGAAAGAAGTTGTATACGGCCTTCATGGATTTGGGGAAAGCATATGACAGTGTGGATAGACAAGGATTGTGGAAAGTAATAAGAATAAATGGAGTAAATGGGAAGTTGTTGAATGCTGTGAAGAGTATGTATGATGGTGCTGAGGCTGCATTGCTTGTGGATGGTGAACTGAGTGAATTTTTCTCTTTGAAAGTTGGGTTGAAACAGGGATGTGTCGTCTCCATGGTTGTTCAAGCTGTACATGGATGGAGTAATAAAAGAGATACAAGGTAGGGAAGTGGATGTTGGCGTGGCCCTAGTGAGAGAGGGTGGTGTTTGGAAGCTCCTGTGCTGATGTTTGTAGATGATACTGTGTTGTTAAGTGAAGACGAAGAGGAGCTGCAAGGCTTGGTGGATGAGTTTGAGAGAGAATGTAAGAAACGGAATCTAAAGGTGAATGTGGGAAAGAGTAAAGTGATGGTCTTTGAGAGAGGTGAAGTCAGTGAATGTACAGTGAGGATGGATGGTGAGGAAATGGAAAATGTGAGTACGTTTAAGTACTTGGGGAATGTGATAAGTAAGGATGGAAGTTTGGAGGGTGAAGTGCTTGAAAGGGTACAACAAGGAAGAATGGTTGCTGGTTCCTTGAAAGCAGTGATAAGAAACAGCGAAGTGAGCATGCAAGTGAAATAGTTACATGACAGTACTGTGATATAAACTCTAACATATGAAAGTGAAGCTCGGATGTTGTTGGAGGGACACAAGTCAAGAGCGAGAGCAATGGAAATTAGTTATTTAAGAGGAGCCTGTTGAGTCACATGGAGGGACAGGCTGACATATAAGAATATAAAGGAGCGTTGTGGTGTGGATGTGGATGTGATTGGAAGCGTTAAGAGGAACACACTGAGGTGGTTTGGCCATGTGGAGAGGATGGAGGGTGAGAGACTGACGAGGAGAGTGTATGTGAGTGAGGTGGAGGAGAGGAGAGGAAGGGGGAGGCCGAGGATGAGATGGAGGGATGGAGTGGAGAGGTATATGAGAGAGGGGGTGTGTGAGTTGGGAGCAGGGCGGTGAAATGGCAGGGGACAGGGCGACGTGGAGGGGATTTGTTTGTGGCCACCCCGTAAGGGATTAAGGTGTCTGGCAATAGATAGATAGATAGACTATACTGCAGTATACAAACATTATGAACACCATGGCCATGCCACAGTATTAATGTCAGTGTTCCAGTAGGCATCATAAATGTATCAGGTGCTCATGTGCAACAAACATGTCGCCGTGTATATAATGTAGGCAGGGATCCTTATGAATGTGTTAGGGAATCACAGCCCATCAGAAGCGACACTTGACCACTTCCAACATGGCAGGCGACTGAATGGTGACGGAAAATAATGAGGTGGTCACTGACAATATACACAATGACACCGACACGCGTGGTAGTGAAAGATCTCAAGGTGAAGTGAGGGATAGGGATAGACTCCGAGATGCGAGAGATATGGAAGTGCAGGGTGGGTTAAATCACCATGGGGAAGTGAATGGTAGTGAAGCTGTAGATGAGGAACATCAGGAAGTTGATTACAAAAATGAAACTCAAGATGAAGACCACCATAGAGGAGTGCATGAAAGAGGGAATCATCCAAGAATTATACGTTCCCTGAATGGTAGTGACACAAACAATGAGGATGCATAACAGCCTCACAGGTCTATGTGAGAAAGTCATTCCACATACTGGATGGGCAAATCCACAGAAAATTCGGTAATCTAGGTGAACACAACATATAATGAAATTGTTGGATGGACGTCAAGTAACCTTTTTGATCCTCCCAATTGCAATGCTACAACTGACATGATCAGGGAAATTATCCCCATAATTGCAAATGACAATAACACACCCATTGCCTCATTCTCTCTTAAGGTCCTTGCACTGATACCACATCTCTTCCTTAACAAGACCCGCCCAAGAGCAAACATTGAAGATAATACGATGGTCATTCAAAGGCGGGTTGAAACATGGAAAAAAGGTGAAAATGACAACCTACTTGAGGAAGCAAGGGCCTTGCAGATAAGAATAAGCAACCCAGACAGAAGAAACCAGAACACCAATGATTTTTGGAAGCAAAACATAATCACCGGCCTTGCCCTCAGCACTCGGCCACGGGTAATCTGGGTCATCTTCACTATCGGTGTCAGTTTTATCTTTGAACAGCAAAGTTTGCCACTTTGATGATATCAGATACTAGGAGTGGCATCTTTGTGAGGCCGAGGTCACGTGTGTAGCAATGCTGGATGCACCACATTTCACCTTAGGTTTTTTTTTGGCCTTTCCTTCTCCTGATGCTGTTCTTCAGAATCGCTGGTTTCTGGCAGAATCAAGCACCATTCTGTTGGCCAGCAACAAATCCCGCCCAGTTGGGTGGTGGGTGCTGGGGGATTTTCATGGGCTTTGGGAGGTAGGTCTTCACTCCATAATGGCCAGACGCATACTGAGACTTCAGCAGCTAATACTTTACCTAGGTAGTATCCCCCCTCCCTCCAACTACTCAGAGTGCGTATGCATGCGCAATAATTAAATTTTTTTTTACAAAATTGGGTGGAAATTTCATGCCATTCTTCCGGAATGTACCGTATGATACAGGCTACCGATCGGCATTTCTGGAATGCTGAATGCAGACAAGGGGTTTATAACTGCTGACTTTCTGTAATGTATGCCATGTTTGGTGACAATCTCTTCAATTTGAACCTTTTCAGGTATCTTTTTTAGATCTGAATCAAATCTCATGAGCAATACTGTACAATGAGAACATCAGGAGCTTCTGTAATTTCATTATTACATCTTGTTTGAAGTGTTCAGCAATGTCTGCAAGGAGAATCTGAGAGAGTATGATGGCTCAGTCACAGCAGTAGAGGACACTTGTGCAGGTGTACAATGCAACTTTTCATAGTATTGAAATGAGTTCCCACAACTGTTACATGAAAACAGTGAACTTATTTGACCTTCCACAGTTTGGGTCAATGCTAAGTTGTCATCGGCATTAATGCAACCTATTCATCAAGAAGACTCTGCAATATCCTTAACAGAATTTCATGTGCATCCTGTTGGATATTTACTGGCCATTGTTGCATCTGAGATAAAGCAAAGAATGCTCGTTTGTCTAAATGCTGTTTTGTTAAAAACATTCTTTTCATATTTTTCAGTCATAGAAAGTGGTTAATATATGGAAATCCCGTTCACTCGTGACCCACTACATTTCCACCGACTTTACTCAAAATCAGCTAAATACTTTCCAATTTAGCACTTTCAGGCATGAGGTGGTCATTTAGAGTTTCCTCAATATCTCAAAAAGTATTTGTTGAATCTCAGTGTCAGTACCAGGTGCACTTGTATATGTCGACGACTACATACTGGAATCTGAAAACACTTGTATCATTGCAGACCAAATATCAAGGGACTTTTGGTATGACTTAGTTTTTTCATACAGATTTTGACCTGTGACCTTAAGATCAAGGTCAAGGTCATTCATACTAGGCAAATCATGTTCACTCATGACCCACTACATTTCCACCGAATTTGGTCAAAATCAGCCAAATACGTTCCGATTTACCACTTTCAAGTATGAGGTGGCCATTTTGATATCCCTCAACATCTCAAAAAGTTTTTGCTGGATCATAATATCAATACCCAGGTGCACTAGTAAATGTTAACAACTACATATTGGATCATCTGCAAAACAATTGATTCAGTAGTTTTTGCTGTGCAGGAGGGCAAAATTTGAAAAAATTACCGAGGGCACCAATGCTAGGAAGAAAAATCTTGTGCCAAAAGAAGCCTGCAGCCAAGATACATGACTGCTGAATATTTCAAGTCTCTATCTCGAACAGTCGTGGAATGCCAGCCTCCTACAGTAGATCTTCCACCTCCCTCCTAAAAGAAACAATGTCTGCAATACCAATAAGAACTCCACAGAATGTGGAGTTCTTAAATACAATAGGCGAGCACTGGTTCAAGTTATTCAGGGTCCATGCAGGAGAATTCACGTGTGCTTCAGGGATGGCCTGGACAGCATTACCAATGTCCAGCTAGCCTCAGTTTCTTCTTCTTATAACATTTTTCTTGCATTATTCACTTCTGTTACTGTGTGTCTTTTCACTGCATGGTCGAATTTAATTGTCACGAAGTAGCCAAAATAACTGGCATCAACTGATTATGCCTGTAATTTCAACACAACGAGAGCAATTGCATGTGCAGAGTTCTAGAACCAAAAGTAGCCTGTACTCTGTTCATTTGAATGTGGCCTAAAATTACCATCTCTACAATTTTAATGCTATGCTGTAGGAGGAAAATAACACTAAATATGGTGTCAGTCATGAAAAAGTGCAAGGGAAAGAACGTGGCTCCCTACTGTCGTCTAATTTTGCCTCAGAGCTGTATTAAGAGATGAACACTAGAAAACGGACTAGTCAAGAAGTGCTGCAGAAATAATGTTTAGACACAGAACTGTCTTACTTAGCCACTGAGCTACATTAATCCTTAGCCCGAGGCGTCCCGACGACGTATGAATACGTTACCACGTCTTGTCACGGTGACACCTGATGACATATCCATACGTTTTGCAATTGCGAGGTCCGTCATTTGCACATTTTTCAAGTTTCACTGGTGATTTTTGGTAGGCATAAATGGGAGACCTTCCTCTACCCAATGCCAGGCGGGGATAATGCCTGGCCCCACCTGAACCCCCCTACATAAAAAATTTGTACCAAATAATTAAATATCTAAGTATGAATGGTCTGGAATAGTTACCCCTCCCATAGAAAATGTTTTCTCTGGAGACTGGCCTGAGAGAACACAGTACCTAGGTGAAGGTACTGTTACCTCTACTGTATTTCTAAACTCAACTGAGCACTTTCTCTCTGAATTTTCGATGTTTCTCATAAATGCGGAGGTTTTACCCAAATAAAAACTTTTAAAAAATCTGCCTGGATTGGGGGGGGGGGTCATTGGTGAAAAATTTGCCGGGATGTGGCGAATTAAATTGCAGTGGTCCTTCTAGAATGACTGAAGGCAGCTATAATGAGCCTTCCAGGAGGCCATGGGATTTTTTTTTTTTTTAAATCACTTATTGCCACATATTTCTTGAGTATGCTTGAAGAGATGGTCACATGACTCCCCCCTCCCCACATTCTGCTTAACCCACTGCATCCCGGCTGATTTTTACCAATGACCCCCCCCCCCCCAATCCTGGCAGATTTTTGAATTTTTTTTTTGGCTAAAACCTCTGTTTTTATGAAACACATTGGAAAATGCCAAAAAGTGCTCAGCTGAGCTTATAAGTGTGTTATACAGGTGTCCCTCCAAATACCTGGTACCGTCTTCTGTGGGCCCTGCTACAGAGAGGATATTTTCTACTGGAGGGGTAACTACTCCAAAGCACTCAAAATAGGTAAATATTTACTTATTTGGTAAGAATTTGTATGTAGTACAAGAGTATATTGGTTTTCACACAATAATATAGGCGATATAAGCATTGTTTCACTCACCAAACACATCAACATACCGCATCTTTACGACGTTACCGCCTCATCACTTCTGCTTGTTTCTTCCTCTGGCTTGTTTCTTCCTTTGTCCTCCACCTCGGGAATCACTTTCGCCTTGAATTTCGTCATTGGAGAGACCGTAATGCAACATGACTTTACTGGCCAGGTCACTGCTAACAGGTGAGTTGCTGAGAAAATAACGTGCGGGGAGGAAAGGGGTCAGGCGAGGTCAGGCAGTATCCCTACCTGGAGTTGGGTAGAGGAAGGTCTCCCACATACACCTACCACAAATCACCTGCAAAACTTGAAAAATGTGCAAATGATGGACCTTGCAATTGCAAAATGTATGGATACGTCATCGGATGTCACTGTGACAAAATGTGGTAATGTATCCATACATCAACCAGACGCCTCGGGTTAAATGTATTGCTTCACTCAATTACCAACTGGACACCATGGAATTCTGTTATTCTGTTTCTCCCAACTACTCTTCCCCCCCCCCCACCAGCCCAATTGGGCAGGAATTGCACCTAGCCACCCAAGTGGCGCCACCTACCACCCAATGACACCTCTGACAGCAACTCCAAAGAGAGGAGGTGGAAGTGAGGTGAAAAAAGGCTAAAATTGTGGTTATGGCTCTGTGTGCAGAGTGCAAGGTCAGACTTTGCGTGGGTGAGTACTTCTGTGCCCACCACTCTTCTAAGTGCTTCTAAGTGTCTTTGTTTAGTGACAATGCAGAATGTTACAAGTAGAATTGATGGTGATGCCCTGTGAGTGTTACTCAGCATACTGCACCTCCAAATACTTCAGGGAGAAAATGTATTTATGTGTAAACACCCTGTTGTAGTACTGAAAAAATTAAATGTAATAATGAATAAGAACACAATGGAAAGTGTCACTGCAGTGCAATACTTACTAGCAGAAGTGAAAGTGATGCTTGGTGCAGAGTTATTCTGGATTGTTTTAGTTATATAAATAAAGATTAATACTTACAGAGACAGAAAACTGCCTTGTATGTATACAACTAGTAATATGTGGCAAAAATAAGTAAATAAATAATTTTTCTTTTGTGAATTTAAATGCAACATAAATCCCCTCACATAGAACTCTTCATAATTATGCCATTTCAGTACAATGCGACATTAAGTGATAATGATAAGTGATATATTTAGTGAAAAATGCTAAAATAAATGGAAAATGTGATGTCAACTCAATTACTATTACACTTATATAGCATGTTTAGTGCTAAACATAGCATGTGGGATTTTATTCTCGAAGGTTTATGTACATACCGCAGTACAGTGCAAAAAATGTCATTATAACAGAAAATTTCTTGTGTGTGTTATTAAGCACGAATGTCACCTCCCAGATTTAGTCCCTCACCAATCGTGGCAGCCACTTGCAACACTGCCTGGCCCCCGCTTCGGCGACCTACATTCTCTCACCTCACAGAGCACCTCCTCCTCTTCTACTCACTCTCCTTTCGGCCCTGGACACCACTTGATCTCCAGTTTCTTTCTGAGGTTTGTTAGAACAATTGAAATTTGTGTCTGAAATTTAAACGTGCTTGTTAAGTGTAAGTGGGTGAGCAGGACTCGTGAACACACCTTATTTTTTCTGTAACTGCTGCACTAGAAACGTGAGTTAAAAAACACATCAGTTAAGTAAGTTTCCTAGGGATAAAATTCCATTCCAAGGTAGGGCGGATGAACCATAGTTACTGACCTGAAGCAGATTAGAGGCAGCCTTGTGGCAGGGTCTGGGAACCAAACACACTACTACAGGAACCACGCTAACCCCGTCTGGCATTGCACAGGTGACCATACACAACAACGAGCAGTTCTTTGTCTTCCTTTGGTAGTCCAGATACACTGTTAGGGAGAAGCGATACACTGTTTGGGAGAAGCGAAACTTTGAATGCAAGGTGAATCAGAGAAAGACCAAGAATAAAACTGTGAGTAAAGTGGATATATATATATATATATATATATATATATATATATATATATATATATATATATATATATATATATATATATACATATATATATATATATATTGTTATGCTAGGTGTTTTTAGGTCGACTTCTTGCCCTAGAAACACCAGTTGTAGAGCTGGGGTTCTCTTCCGAGACCGGAGCTAGAGCACACAACGAGAACAGCAGGACATAAAAACTCTGGACAACAACATTACACGTGTATCATCTTAATTACAACTCACAGTGTACAATATGAATGTAAGTTACACACAATGCACTATTCAGTATCAAATACACTAGGCAGACTAGAGGGCTGTGACTGGATTGTGTCGTATCAGTATCACGGAGGATACTATCCAGTTGCAAGGACACTAAACAGACACTGTACACAAGGTGGATGTAAGTCTCGCACAGTATGTTATTTGGTCTCGAGTACACATTATGATTACAAGTATCACGCCATATACTATGCAGTGGTAGGGGCACTAGTTGGATGCAGTACAAAATATGAATATGAAAGATACACAGTATACTACTCAGACACCAGAGCACTAGTTAGGTACAGTATACAACATGAGTACTAATATCACACTATACTGTACACTAGTCAGTCACTGTTACACTGGGCAGACCGGAGGGGTCCGACTGGGCTGCAGGAGTCTGGTGGCCCCCAGGTGTCGGCCAGGTGTTGCAGGAGTCCCGTCTGGTACTCCTTCTCGTAAGGGCCACGGGACGACCCTCAAGGGCGACTTTGTCTTCTGTGGGCTGCTGCTGGATGTGGTGAGAGGCTTTCTGTTTGTGAGGCCTTGCTGAGTGGTCTGGTCCTCAGAGCTCGGCCCAAACAGAATGAGGAGGCGCATTTGTCTGCGCCCACTCTGAGGAGGAGGTCGCTGTCATCTAGGGCTGGGGAGGTCATGCCGCGGGGGCTACAGGGGCACCTTGGGGAGTCCGGCATCTGCGGTCTCCCTCTCGTTGGGCTGCCGTCAGGGTTGGGCTGTGGCGTCACCTGTGGTGGGATTCCGTCAGCTGGTCGTCTCCCATGGGTGCTGGCTACACTGGACACACTCATGAGGACAGCATGGGGTCTCGCCACACCTCTTCCAGACAGGAAGGCTCCTCCTAGGGGCTGCCTCTGTGGGGAAAATCGGAGGAGCATCCCGCACGGCTACAGGAGGGGTGAGCTAAGCGAGGGTCGTCCTCCACAGGGAAAGTCTCAGGGGATGAGAGACTTGGATGGCGTGTCTCTCCCTGTTGCGGCTATAGGCCGTGGGCAACAGGAGAAGGGCGGCTAGAGGCCGTCCCTTTCCTGTAGGTGTGGCTGAAGGCTGTCACCAGGGCCTGACATCAAGGCAGGACTGTGAGCGAGATGCGGATAGAGGCCATCACCTGTCCACAGGTGTGGCTAAAGGCTGTCATCAGTGTTCTGCACGGGGAGTGACGTGCAGTCAAGGTGTGACTGGAGGCCGTCACCTGCCTGTGGGTGTAGCTGGAGGCCGTCACTGGTGTTCTACTCCCGAGGCAGCTACAGAAGGAGAGGGGGCGTTACCGTCTCTCCCCGAGTGCGGCTGGAGGCCATCACCGGTTTCTGCAGGAGAAGGGGGGGTTGCATTAGTTGAGCAGCTTGAGGCTGTCTCGATATTTGTGCAGCTAGAGGCCGTCACTTGTTTCCTGCAGCTACAAGCCATCACATCAAAAGAAAGAAGAGATTTGTTGTGGAATAGATACAGAAGACACAATAGTGAAAGGGTGTATAATAATTACAAACAGGCAAGAAACGACTATACAAGAATAAGGAGGGAAGCCCAAAAACAGTTTGAGGAGGATATAATAAATAAAAGCAGTGATCAACCAAAGGTGTTTTACAGCTATATCAGAAGCAAAACCAAAGTAAAAGATATAATACAATCCATCACGGACGAGGGAATCACTTATACACAAGAGAAAGATATTTGTGAAGCACTAAATAAGAATTTCCAATTAGTTTTTACAGAAGAAAAAAATTTTGAGAGGGAATATGTGGAACACGCATGTCCACACATACTACCAGATATACAAATAGCAGAAAAAGTAATACAAGAGGAGTTAAGTAGATTAGACAGAGGAAAAGCAAGTGGTCCTGCTGAAATTTCATGTTGGGTGTTACGAGAATGTGCAAAGGAGTTAAGTAAACCATTATTTTTAATTTTCAAGAAATCCTTGAGTCAAGGGAAACTACCTGATATTTGGAAAAAAGCAAATATAGTCCCCTTATTCAAGAAAGGAAATAGACAAAATCCTCTCAACTACCGACCAGTATCACTGACCAGTGTTGTAAGCAAGGTATTAGAAAAGCTTATAAGAAAAGCTTGGGTAAATCATCTAGAAGAACACAGTATGATAACAGAAAGACAGTTTGGTTTCAGAAAAGGAAAATCATGTGTTACTAATCTGTTGAGCTACTATGACAGAGTAACAAACACAATACAGGAAAGGGAAGGATGGGTGGACAGTATCTATTTAGATTTCAAGAAAGCTTTTGACACAGTACCACACTAAAGACTTTTATGGAAGCTGTACCATCAAGGAGGAATTCGAGGCAAACTGTTTTGTTGGATGCAAGACTTTCTCATAAAAAGAGAAATGAGGACAGTACTAAGAGGAAACTACTCATCATGGAAAGAAGTGACTAGTGGAGTACCACAGGGTTCGGTGCTGGCACCAATCATGTTTCTAGTGTACATAAATGATATAAACAGTAACACTGGAAATGAGAGCTATCTGAATATGTTTGCAGATGATGCAAAAATACAAAGGAGAATTACTAGCACAGACTCTTGTAGGGAGCTACAAGAAGAATTAAATAAACTTCATGAATGGAGTAATACATGGCAAATGGAATTCAATGTGGACAAGTGTCATGTAATCAAGTTTGGTAAAAGTGGAAAAAGACCTGATTGGGATTATAAGTTAGGAAATAAAACCCTATACACATCAGAAAGAGAGAAAGACCTAGGTGTGATTATCAATAACAGACTATCTCCGGCTGACCACATCAGCGAGAAGGTACGGAACATGTATACACTACTTGCAAATATGAGAATAGCATTCACATACATAAATGAAGACATGCTAAGAAGGATAATAACATCATTCATTAGACCAACCCTGGAATATGCATCAATAGTCTGGAGTCCTCATCTCAAAAAGCATATAGACAAGATTGAAAAAGTTCAAAGGGCCGCTACAAGATGGATACCAAGCTTAAGGGACCTTAGCTACGAGGAAAGACTAAATAAACTGAATCTACCAACACTACAGGAGAGAAGGAAAAGAGGTGACATGATAATGCTATATAAGTGCATATCAGGAAAGGAGAAAATAGACATAAATGATTACTTAACATATGGAGAAGCATCAGCAAGAGGACACTGCAAAAAACTGCATAAGAAGAGAGCTGATAAAGACGTAAGGAAATTCAGTTTCCCAAACTGAGCAATTGATCAATGGAATGCACTACCGAATGAACTAGTGTGTGCCCAAACAATTCACAAATTTAAGGATATGTACGATAAATATGGTCTAAGACACGGGACAATACGAGCTTGACTCATTCCTGTAAAGATACAATTAGGTAAGAACAATTAGGTAAGGTAAAAACATTATTTGTGCAGCTACAGGCTGTCACTTGTTTCGCATTGCTACAGGCCGTCACGTTATTTGTGCGACTAAAGGCCATCACTGGGGTGTTGCTTGGGATTGAGTATTCAGCCTAGCCCTGAACCTGTCGAGGGCTGGTCCGGTTGAAGGGTAATGTACTCGGAATGTGACGTTCCCACTGGGTCTTTTCCGGGAAGAAGGGCACAAGGTAGTCGGGGACATAGGTCCATACTGCCCTGGCAATGCGCATGCCTTCAGAGCCCCTCCATGGTCTCCTCCTGGGGGGGGTGTTGCCATGACCCAGTGGTGCTCGCTTGCCACGGTACTTGTACTAAATATATATATATATATATATATATATATATATATATATATATAGAGAGAGAGAGAGAGAGAGAGAGAGAGAGAGAGAGAGAGAGAGAGAGAGAGAGAGAGAGTGGGTGGGAACATGCAGAGAGAGAGAGAGAGAAAGAGAGAGAGGGTGGCAATATGCATGCACAGAGAGAGAGAGAGTTAGCCAAGTATAGGCTGAATGTGTCACGTCAGGAAGGGTGAGTCAGGGTCACCTACTATATAAGCTGGAAGGGGCGTGGGGAGAATCAGTTGAGGCCACACCCACGCCTTGGCCACCACACCTACACCTGCTGTTCTTGTGAGTATAGATGTGTAGGCCCCGTCACTGCCACAAGTGTTATAGCATTATCTTATTGTTGCCCCCGGAGATATACAGGAGTCGGCAAATGTATGGAAAATAAATTATCAGGGAATTCTACTCAGAAAATGCAGTTTCAACTTGGGTCCAAATATCAACCGTTACAGGACTACAATTACTGATACCTTTATGTGTGAATTACGCAGAAGACTATTTTCGTCCATAAGGTCATCAGTAATTGTAGTCCTGTAACGGTTGAGATTTGGACCTATGTTGATATGGCCATTTATTTTTTTTTTTTCATAATTCTGTCATGAATCACTTTGAAAACTTACAATTATGCCCATCACTTCCAGGCCTCCCTGAATATAAAGTGGTTCACACCGATAACAAACGACTTCGTCAAACTCATCAAACTGTGGCACCTTTTATTCATGGAAATAATTTTTTATTTGCTCTATAATTTGGCCTTTAGTTATATAAATTGAACAAAACTATACTGGAAGTCAGAAAATATAGGGAGTAACTTATATTTCTTTCTATCTGTTCATTTATTCCCAGAAGCCTTAATCCCGTTAGAGATGGCCACAATTAAATCGTCACCACGTCGCTCTGTCCTCTGCCAACAAAGATATAGTGAGTAATACCTATCAAAAATTTGTCAGAAATACTTTGAAAATTAAATGATAAAGTGGCAAAACTCTTCACAAAATGCTTGCCTGTCCATCCAGTACCCAAACCATGGAAAAATACGTCATTCATTCTCCTTCATGTAATAATCTACGTTAACCTTATTTCGATTTTTTTTTTTAATTCTTGGTATTTTAAGGTTATTATGCAACATAGGGGTGACAGCTTGCTGAAGGCTATATCTGTCCTTTCCAGTTCGAAAATTTTACTTAAAGTGAACAGAAAATCGTCTGGAGATGGCACGGAGAAAACGAACACGGAGCACTTAAACGGCCTAAATGAGTTAATGTGTATCAGACTAAAGACAATACACTATTAGAGCATGTCGGATTTTGCAGTGGCTATTGAGTATGTGACCATAATCAACTTAATGACCAAACATCTGAGGACACTAAAAATTTAATGATGTTATGGCTGTTAACCTAGTAAATGAAAAAAAAATGACAACAAAATCTGATTCATCGTACTCACATTATTAGCAAAGTAGTTTCAAGTAAATAAATAAATCTTTGTGCGTGTGGTTTACTGACTGGTAAAAGGTATTTGATTTTGATGAAACGCCTAAATCGTCGAAGGGGTGACCACAAACGAATCGCGTGCATGCAAACCAGTACTCCCAAATCAGGCTGCCCCCTCTCTATAGTACACCGTCCTCAATCACATGCCTTCCCACTTCATCCACCCATGTCATTAGTAGACGAGTGCCCCTTTCCTCTTCAGTAGAACATGCCCCTGAACATTTTCTTCGCTTCAGGTTTACTTCTGGACATGACAGGTTGAAGATCCTGTGGACGTCAGTTGCATTAGGTTCTTGCCCCAGACGATATTCCTCAGCTTGGAATAGGCTGTATTGGAGGCATTGGATATTGTCTTCATTAACACCTCCACTCTTGGTAACTTTCAGAAGGAATTGATGTTGTTGTTTTTGCTGTTGTTGTTGTTGTTGTTGATAATGCTGTTGTGGTTCTAGGTTCATCTACGTGAGCCTATACTAATTTTTAAAAATTATTATTTATGTTTATCGAGGCGAAGATGCACTTGACAAGTTGTTGATGAATGGTTGAATGCAGCACATACTGTATATGTGGGAGAAATTTGAGTTAGTAAATAATTTTCGATTCACATTACCTGGAATCTTAATTGAAATACAACGATGTTATTCGGACATGTTGCTTTCAGCCAATCATCACCAAGCTGTCAAGTGCAACGTCGCCTCGATTAAAAAAAAAAAAAATGAGTATAGTGGACTGCAGGATTATGTCGTCCTTTCTTTGCGCTCCACCATCCTTCATTCGGGGATAGGAAGGTAGTCGGGGAAAATTATATGGCCAGACGGTGAAGCCAGTCAGTAAAAAAGGTGTACATCTCTAGAACCTTTCTCAGGAAAATTGATATAATCTGTGGATATTAAGAACAAAGTACCTGAATGCGTTATCGAAGTTAAGGAGGTAACATTTACTCTATTTCTCATTTTATATTTTTCTAATATTTGCCATGTCACTATTAACAAAATAAAGTCACCCTGCCAGTTGCAGAACATCTCTTGCATTCTATTCAAGCTAACGTCAGGCGATTTTATTTTCTTAAGTTACTCATACAAGTTTAAAATGTCATTACTATCAAAATTTACTCTTGCTGGGCCTAAAATCGCCACTTCACCATCTTGACTGCTGAGCTATTACAACAGATTACCACTGGAATAACATGCTAGTCACGAAGAAGTGCTATGGTCAGGATGTAGAACCCTAGGAGTGTCTTTTTGTGCCATTATATTACGTGAAGTACGTTGAAAAAGGATGAAAATCTAGACTGAGTTAGGTGAAAACATATTTGTACCAGTAACCTTCTCTTCAAGACACTTCTAGAATTATCAATTAAATAATCCCGGATTATATTCAGTTGACAGATGTGAGAGCCTGGAAATGTTAGGAGATTACAAAGGGTCATTTTCATAAACCTGACATAGGCAAAATAATTCGCTAAGGATGAGATGCTAGAGCCTTCCTAACATCTAATTCTTCCTAGTTTATTTCTGCAAAACTTTTTTTTTTTTTTTTTTTTTTTTACTGACCTAACGTCTTTTGTTCTGGCTACCAAACTAACTATTAATCATCTTGTCTTCTCTTGCCATATCGGAAGCGTAGCGGCCCGGGGCTAGGTAACTCAGTGCCGACATTTTAGGCGAGGGTGATCAGCCTCGCCTCTCCATGAGTGGCCTTATTTCAGCAATAACCGCAACAATTCCTCAGATGGAAACCCTTACAGACCTTATCTATTGTGAGCACCTTATTCCACTAGATCACCGAGCATTTTTTTTTGTTTTTTTTGGTTATCACCGAACGTAGGAAATGGTTTACTGGATTAGAGAAATTTTTTGGCGTGTCACTCAATGTAGAGTCACTTGAAGGTTGCATTCGATTGAGTGAATCGTGAATGCCACTACCTGCCACAAACCGTAGTATAGATAAATTTAAGAGAGACCCCTTGTACTGAAGGGTTGATGAAGGCTATATTTAACCACTCCAGTTCGAAGTGTCTCAGGTAAGTTGATTAAAGTATCAAAAATAACATTAAACTGGATGAAAGAGTTAAAACTACAATATTCTATGAGATAATAAAGATATAAAATGGCAGTCATCCTTTAGTTCAGCTGAAAGGAAAGTGTAGAGGTGGCTTCGTTGTATCCATTTAACACGATTAATGAATATTTTACTCATACTGTCAGTAGACGATTTAACTGTGCAGACACACGCTTTTAGTCGGAGTCAGGGATATTAACTTACCGTGAAGGTTGCTGTTGTTGTGGCCCTAGGATTGCCCGAGACGTGAACTTGGTAGAATGAAGGCTGAAGTTGCCCTTTTCGTACAATCTACCATCTTCTTTCGGGGTCAAGAGAGGAGGCTAAAGGACTTATGTGTAACAGGGCAGTGGAGCTGACCAATTATATCATTGCTACCATATGTGGGTGTGCCTTATTAGCACGCGTCTTAAAGGAATTGCCTAAAATTACGGTTAATAGCTTCTTGATTCCTTGATTCCTTCAGTGAGAAAACATTATATTTCTGATGCTATCATATTACGGGATATTCTCCCGTATTTGGTCTGATCAGCTAGTCAGGTCAGGTGCGGGTAAGGGGATGGGTCTGTTATGATGTGGCAGGGGTAAACTAGCTCTGCTGTCGGGTCCTGCTGCGGATGTTACTGATTGCATTGCGCAATTGACCCTTGTGCGGTATGGTGCGGTGAGGATCTGTCCGTTCTTCCCTTGGGGCTAAGATGCGAATGAATGTGTTTGAATGGATGAGTAAATGGGGAGTGTGTCGTCCTGTCTCGGCTACCTCCCTTTCCTTGGGGGGAAGCAGCCTACTATCCATTTCAGAGGCGGAGTTGCGCTCTTTATCGCAAATATCTCCTAAACGAATCGTTGGATCAGTATGGTATTTCAACACACTACTTTTGACATCCGGGCCTAATTTATGACCCTTAAACCATATTGCTATTTATGTTATGTGAGGAGTTTACTCGTGAAAAATAACAGAAAGTCGACTAGTCATGTTGACGCATTCGAAGGAAAGTGTTGCCCCCCCAACACCCTCCCAAACTATTCCTTAACTACCCCTACTTCTCCCCCTTCTCGTCCTCGTTATCCCTCCTATTCTCCCCGAGCTCCTCGCCTCCTTCATCACTCTTGTGTCCCTCCCTCATTATCCCAGCACTGTATTATAATGTAAGAATGTTATGTAGTTGTAGACGTATTGATATGATTATTTGCAATGGATGCAAGTCGTATTTCGCGTAGAAAGTACTGTACATCAGGATGATTACGTACATGTAATAGAAGCTATGCCTATATGTTTGCAGTGTTTATGGTCAACCATTGAAATTAACGAACTACAAATTGTATCACTTGTTGCCTGAACGTTCTCGGAGAAGTTATTACTATTATTACAATTCTGTGTATTCATCCTAAAATGTCAACATGGTCCAGTTGATATATATTGTTTTACCTGTCTCTATTTATATTATTACAAAATTATAAACTCCAATGCTATATTGTACATGATGCGTAATATTCATTAATATATACATTCATACATCGCCATTTTATTGTAAATACTATTACATACATATTATGTATGCAATTAGAATGAGAAAAGAAAACGGAAGTGCAAAGATGGGAGAGGGATGGTGTGACTGGGAGTGAAGAGGGCAACGGGGAGGGGGTGAACGCGATACTGGGGGGCAGGGAAGGAATGGTCAGAGGGTTGTTCAGGGTGTTAGTGGAGGAGCTACCCCACACAGTCGCACTCGTCCGATTTTGTATAACACCTTAGATTTGATGACTGGATTAGGCTTAATATCCTTCAGTAAACTCCTAATGTAACATATGTAGCAGTATGGTTTAAGGGTCATAAATTAGGCCCGGATGTCAAAAGTACTGTGTTGAAATATCATACTGATCCAACGATTCGCTTAGGAGATATTTGCGAAAAACAGCGCAACTCCGCCTCTGAAATGGATAGTAGGTATATAGATAGAATAGATAAATCATATTATTTCAATCAGCACCCTAGTTGTAAGAAGGTTGACGAAGAATATAATTATGTCATTCCTTTATTTGGAAAAGTCAGGTGACAGTAGGAGTATGATACAAACAAATCTTCGTACTGAAGGGGCCGTGTT
Organism: Coenobita brevimanus; assembly: GCF_032717465.1. Taxonomy (NCBI): domain Eukaryota; kingdom Metazoa; phylum Arthropoda; class Malacostraca; order Decapoda; family Coenobitidae; genus Coenobita; species Coenobita brevimanus. The sequence goes on from NC_137009.1 coordinate 8,890,349, forward strand.
CTCATGGGCTCAGGCTGCTTTCTATGCCCTTTTGTACATTACACACAGCGTTATCTTGTAAGCTGCCGTTTTACTCGTAGGGACAGTATTTCCATGAGTAATGAAAAAATCGTAAACAGTTTCCATATGCAAATATAAGCTGATAGGAGAGAAGAATAGGAGCTGGAGAGGTACTCCTTCATGTGGTGACATCGGTATAACCAGGCGACTAGCTTCCTGGATATATAAACGTCCTTTAAATACTTCCACATCCCCAGGGCATATGATGGTGGCCTGCAAGAGAAGGACAACTTGGACAACTTAAGTTTTCAGTCCACTGGGTAGTCCCGTAATACAGCAGCAAAAAAGATGTGGTACAGAACCTGCTCCATCAGTGAGAATTAGGTCCCATCTTTCGATGGTTGTCTGAAACTGGATGCTTTCAAATAGTATGAATCTCCATAGAATGATCCCATTCCATATGCGTCTTTTACCTTGTATTTTTTCTGCCTGCATAAACATGAATTTATTCATCATGTCAAAGATCTATCAGTGAGTACATTAGAAAAATATTGATTTTTTTCAACACCCTAATGATAAATTGTTTCGTATAATGTCACGAACTGTTAAACCCTCCCTCGTCAGTTGTAGGTGAATTCAAAGTCTGGGAGTGATTTTCTGATTATGTATTAAGTACTCGTACACACGAAACTCTTCACCATCTCAGTCCTGTTACTGAGTAGGAGCTGGCGCACTCCTCTGAACTGAGTCTATCAGCAAAATTTGAACCAGGGCAGACCTTAGGTAAGGGATCTGGGTCACGTCGCCCTACTTAGAACACTTATAGACTACTGGTAAAACACACTTACATCAAACTTACATACTACTGTATTACAAATGGTTATAATTTTCTCTGGCGTTATAAAAAGAAAATCGTGTCTCCTGACACAGGAGTGGAGGTATCAATGAATAATATGGTAAGAGTGTAACTGAATAGATTATACAGTCAACTGTGGACTACATGGGAGCATAATTATAAAAAGGGTATTATATAATGCAAGGAGTTGGATGCAATAAGGAAAGAATATATTCACAGTACATGGCCATGTTGGAAAGGTAATGAAAGTGATAAGTATTAATAGATGTAAAAGTAGAATGTAAACAATGCATTATTATATCATAGGTAATGACTTAACAAGCCAAGTAGTATGTGACACGTGTAGTAACAAAAGATATATATAGTATATAATTCTGGTCAAGTTTACAAATGAATTTCTCTCTCTCTCTCTCTCTCTCTCTCTCTAATCACCATCAGCTGTTTGAGTATCCACTGCAGGACCGGCCTATCCCGACCGAAGTCGGGACGATACAGCCAATGTATCTGTACCAAGTGGCTTAGGGTGTCTGGTAGACATGGTATGTAGGGTGAGAAGTGCTTGTAAGTGTAATTGTAGTGTTGGAGTGGCTTTGGATGTGTGTGTAGTCTGTGAACCAAGTGTAATCGGCCCACACATGCAGACTGGGTGCAAGCATACTTTATAGTAAGCGACACTGGTTCAACCACAGCACCCCTTGTGTCCGCCAATACAATACGTGGCCGGGTGAACACTTCCGAAGTTTATTACCCTGGCGGGGAGCGAACCCTGGTTCATTCGTGTACGAAACGCACACTCTACCCCTGTACCACAGAGGCTCTCTCTCTCTCTCTCTCTCTCTCTCTCTCTCTCTCTCTCTCTCTCTGTATATATATATATATATAGATAGATAGATAGATAGATATATATATGTAAATATATATATTTATATTTATATATATATATATATATAAAGGTCAGCATTGGTAATTAGAATTATATGTTTATAAGGAACATATTGCAACTGAATACACAATAGATTATCTTACATAGGAATGCACTGTGTTGAGAGTCACGTCCTTTCAATATATAGGAATTTCCATACATTCATTTCTTTTTTCTTATTTGTATTGTATCAGTTTTCATGTAATTGATTCTCTGTGTAGTAATTATATCTATATTATCATATTTTGTTTCAATTAGCACAACTTTCAGTCATCCCCAGGGATTCTTCCTTCAGTATGTAGTTATATGATCTTCACATCTACATCAACCATAATGAGTGTAACTTAAAACTACCAGTTTCAGGGTCTCGTGGTTGTCGCACTAGATTTATTGCAACACGGATCTCGTGAAGTCTTTTGTCCATTCTTTTGGCACAACTGTATAAAGTGTATGGTAACAAAAAATCCAATACGACGAAGTACCACTGGGGGAAATACAAAGACTGGATGTACCCATGAACAGTTAAAGGCTGAAGAAAACTGGTTCATAACAAAATCAATCTGAATGAGAAAGTCCAACATACCTAGGTTGTCTGATGTGATGGAAAGATTGTCAGCTGGCAGATGGAATTAATATTAATGGGTTTGAAGATGTCATATTTGTGGGAGCGAAGTGCAGAGTGATAATGTGTTGCATGGGCAACCACAGATTCTGATTTTACCGTAGAATAATCAGGGGCCTTGCACAAACCAGTTGCAGACACCGAGCGAACAGGAGTCCCAGGAAAAATAAGGCTGACAGGAGTCGAGATACTAAAGAAGAAATAACGGATGAGGTTCAGACGAGCATGGGGCACTGGGAGCTTGGGGGCTGGAACAAAGGACAGGTTGTACTGAGAAATTACGGACTAAGGCAGATTCGCAAGGAGCAACGCTGCCAGGAAAGATTGTCAGGAGGTGTGGAACACGAACTCAAGTGTTTGGTGTAAGAAAAGCACACATGTCGAGGTCACTAGAGGATGTGAAAGCAAGACAGAGATGATCATGTGAGAGAAGGAAGTACTCCGAAGAAACAGAGGCTTGTACTATGGAATTATTGTACCAGAAGGGGAAGGGAATGATGTGAAAGATGTCGAATGTGATAGAAGAACGAAAAGGGATATGAACAACTATATCTTTAGTTAGGAACGTGGTCTCTAGTATTGGGTAGTAGTGTTCTAAGGAGGAAAATGAAATCACTGGAGATAAGTCGAAAGTGGAGTGAGCCCATTCCAATGTAGGGCGAAGGTCAGAGATTGGTACTAAATCTACAGAGCATTGACTAGAATACGAATTAAGCTAGAAACTTGGGAGACAAGAGAGTCCAGAGAAACCTGTCGGTTATCTATATGTAGTTTTACGTAAAGTTCTGATACAATATTGACCTTCGAGATTTCCATTGTTAGAATTCCGGTGAAGTTGCGTAATGTTTGTGTGACACCATTTAAATGGTGTGTAATCTTTTGTAGCATAGAATTTTGAACATTAATTACTCCGTTTTGAGATTCTAGGGCATTGGCTAACTGAACGAGGTCAGATTCAAATCCAGAAAGTTCACAGGTTGTCGCTACACGAAATAATCCGCTCAGAATTTCTCCTCCAAGATCAAAGAGTCCACGTTTCACTCGTGAACGGGTGTTTGGTTAGGGAAGGAGTCCTGGAGATGAGAGAACTGAAATTTAACATAGTTCAGTTTCATCATATGGGTAGGTAGAGTGGGTACCAACATGCATCCCTAGGATGTTGTTCCTTGTTATCCGATAGAAGGCCCTGTAGTTCTTCTAGCTGGTGTGCAAAGTCAGGTAGGGCAATGGCCACGGCGGCCAGGGGCTCTAGGTTGTAGCGCAAGGAGACTGCTTCTTTCACCACCATCATCTCGCCTCCCACGCCAACCAAGGCCCCAGGCCGTAAGACACCATCGTCCTCACCCAATACAGATCCAACCAGAGTCAGCATTGCCAGCACATAGACCCACAACATCTTTCCTATAAAATAAGCTGATGTTAGACGTGATGTTAATGAAGAGGATTATGATGGGAGTGTGAGATGATAATGTTGTTTAAGAGACTTGGTGGCAGAACGGAATTTTCCAAAATAGTTATTAATAGTAGAGGAAGGCGGCGTCTTGCTAACAGAAGAAGAGTCTGAATAAGTGTCAGAAGAAGGACTTGAAGAAGAAGCATTTCCTTGTAGAGAAGAAGATGATGCCTCTCCTAGTGGCTTCTCCAATACTATGCCCCTCGATGCACATTTGAGATCATCAGCATGCACCCATGTTGTCTGCTTTGCACAGATCTTTTATGTCGAATTTATTTTCCTTAGGAGATATGACATGGAAAGGACCCAAGAATTTACTATTGTATCTAGTTTTGAATATCGGTCGTGATCTAGGGCAAAAACTAAGTCACCTACTTGGATGGTAACATCGGAAGCAGCGGCGTGTTGGTTACATACCATTTCTTTATTTGTGAGGGCCAGATAATCCTGAACATACTTATGAATTTTCTGAAAATTTGATAAGTGAACCCTCACATGGTCATCGTGATTGTAGATCGGATCAGGTTTGGATTGCAATAATAAATAAGGTACTCTTTTGTCGAAGCCATAGATGACAAAGAATTGTGTTTCATCAATTGACTTATTAATGGATGAATTAATTGATGCAGCTACCTGTGGGATCCACTCATCCCAAGTGGAAGTCTGATCTCTCACTATGTGATGCAGACTCTCCAATATCTTCCTATTCTGGCACTCTACTGGGCCGTTCAAGGTTGGATGATGGACAACTACATTGCATTTCCTAATTCCGTATTGAAGACGAATTTCTTCCAGCACTGAATTGTTGAACTATGACCCATTATCAATTAGAATGACTTCTGGGGTCGTGAAAGGGCAAATTGCGGAATTAACAAAAGCATGTGCCACTGCATTAGCAGATTTGTCATGCAATGGGGATAAGATGAATCTGGAGAAATGATCGACAACAACTAATAGATAGACAAAGCCAGATTCTGTATGAGGCAGCTTCGGAAGATCAAGAGAGACAGTTTGCCAAGGCCTTGACAGTACTGGGTACTGTAATATAGGAGCAGGCTGACTGGTTGTTCCCATATGACAGGCACACGATAAACATGCATCACAATGTGCTTGTATATCCTTTTGCATAGTGGGCCAATTATAAGAAAAACATGCCTGCCGTAAGGTTCTGTCTTTGCCAGGGTGTGACGCGTGAGAAGTGTCGTGGATTAAATGATGAGCAGCAGGAATCAAGTCTGTTGGAATGACTGGTAGCTTAACTTCGCGATGAGATACGTTGTTACCTTTGAGTATCGAATGTTTATGGAGCAATTAATTGTTGAGGAAGAAATCAGGTATAGGGACTGGTAATTTGGGCAAGGAAGAAAAATCACCAGACTCTAGAAAGTATATGACCTGTGACCATAGAGGATCAACACGTTGGAACCCATGGAGTGTGTCATAATTGAACTCCAAATTTACGTCACAACCAGTCGAGACTGTGGCTACATGCTGAGAGAGGGCATTGGCGACGACATTTGACTTCCCAGGAACGTATTCAAGTGATGAATTATAGTCTTTAACAGTGACTGCCCAACGTGTAAGTCAACTGGTATGATTACGTCCCCGAAACAGGTCACAAAGGGGAAGATGGTCTGTCTGGATGTGAACAGGATAACCATAGAGGAAATGTTTTGGGGACCACACCACGGCTAGAGCTTCCTAATGAGTTACACTGTAACTCTTTTCTGTGGAGTTTAACACATGGCTGGCATGGGCAATGACACGTTTCTTTCCTTCAGAGTCATTTTGCATGAGAACGGCACTAAGGACCACTCCGGAAGCATCAGTACAGAGAAGAAATGGTTTTGAATAACCAGGGAATGCCAAAACCAGGGCTTGTGCAAGGGCATTTTTCAGGGTTGTAAATGTGATCACTTGTTCATCAGACCACATAAAAGGGATGTCCTTCTTTAACAGTTTTGTTAACAGCACAGCTATTTGTGTGTACCCTTTGATGAAACAACGATAGTACTAAGGCCAAGAAAACTGCGTACTGCATCGGTGTTGGTTGGAGTAGGGAAGTTTGTTACGGCTCTGACCTTGTCATCTGATGTATGAATTCCGGAAGCATCGACTACATGTCCTAGGAATTGTTGCTTCTTACGTAAGAAATGGCACTTTGACAGTTGGATTTTAAGTCCAGCTTGTTTGAGGCTAGTGAACACTTTGGCCAATTTTTAAAAGTGTTCTTCTGCCGAGTGAGTAGCGATTAAGACATCGTCTTGATAAGCAAAGACTGAGTGACCCATTATGCCAGCGAAAACTGTATGAATTAGCCGCATGAACGCCGTTGGTGCATTTCTCAAGCCAAATGGGAGTCTACAGAATTGGTAATGACTGGATGGGGTGCAGTGATTGGACGAGATGATTCCTCCATTTCTACTTGCCAGTAGCCAAGCAAAAGATGTAGTGAGGAGAAAACAATTGTGTTCACCTAAGGATTCCAATAAATCAGTGAGTACAGGAATTGGAAATCTGTCTGGGACAGTGAGCACATTTACCTGTCTGTAACCTGTCACTGGTCGCAATTCACCACCTTTCTTTGGAACGAGAAATAGTGGACTGTTCCATAGACTGTCAGAGTATTCAGTGACGTCGGAGTCCAACATGTCCTGAATGAGGAGATCAGCCTGTTGGCATTGGCTGTGTGGTAAACGATAGGCATGGATATATACTGACTGAGCTCCAGGCTGTAATGTAATGTTGTACTGAATTAAGCTAGTTTTGCCCTTGTTCTCACTGGGTAGGGCTACTACTTCACGATACTCTCAAAAGAGATTAAGCGACTGACTTCTGTACTCTGGATAATCACTCTGTTTCACATGAGATTCAAGATTAGATGGAATGTCGGTGGATTTAGCAACTGAGTGCACATCAGCAACAGAGAGTGAGGGGTCTTGTTACACACGTACAGCCGTTGGGTATACCAAGAAATCACCAATCTGTGTCCCCCTGCACAGCTTAAGTGGGGCATTAGTAGTGCTGGGTAAGTACAAGTAGCATAAGCTATCTTCCAACACGGTACAAAATGCCGACTCATATTGTAAGTTAAGCCATTCACACAACACGTCTCAGGTAGGGTTAGTACCTCCACTCCTGCTTTCACACCTACAACACAAACAGAGACTTTGGTAATTTATGCAGCAACAATATTGTGCACTGATTTGTTACTGCATGCCTTGTGTCTGCGTGTTGTAAAACATCATTCAAACTATGTGAGGTAGTTAAATGAGACGTGTCTGAGTCGGCAAATGTGCCACTGTTAGAGGGGTTGACATGATTCACTACTGAATGCTCAGAGGGTATATCCATTGGTGAATGCTTAGAGGGTGTAGCACTAGATTGTAGTGAATTTGGCTGTTCAAGAAACAGTGCATCTACCTCTTTACTCTCAGGTAATGGTGGGGTCATGTGAAAGTGAATAACTGAGTTTATTTGGGAAAGTACCAGACGTGGGATTTCCATACTAGATGCTGGGAACCGGTTATTGTCGATACTACCACAAGTTGGTAATAGGGCAATTGCTTGTTGAGCCATTGTTGGAAAGCCAGTAAGAGTATCCGCAGGATATCTAAGATCGTTGGTTACATGGAACTCAGTGGTAAAAGGTATTAAGCTGTACTTCTAAAGTGATTTTTTCCTTGACTTGAAATTCTGAGCCATCCACGCCGCATAGGTGAAAGTCAGGTGGTTCGAGGAGCCCGACCATTTTAGTTGTTCCCCTAATGCTGTTTAGAGAGGTATCAGAGATCAAATTTACCATAGATCCGGTGTGCATGAAGAAAGAGCTTTGTTCTTCACTCAATCCTAGAATAACTAAGCCTATAGAAGCTATAGCTCCTACCTGGGGAATGGGGAGTTGATCTTCTATTACCTTACTTTCTGGTATGGGCGTATCTTTCGTTGTTATAGTACATTCTTCCGATGCGAGCGCTCCTCTTTCCCTGACTGACGGCTCTTAAGGTAACGACACTCGTCAGTGGAGTGAGTTGTACTATTTTTGTGATATTTGCATGTAAGTTGACGGGATTGTGAAGGAGTGAGCTACCGCCCCTGTGAACGATATCGTCTTTGTTTGTTGGCACAGCTGGACCCTCGATGACTGACGTTACCACAGTGCCAGCACACAACCGAAGATTGTTTGCTCCGTCGCACATTAGATTGGTCTCAACCACGGGCTGATTGGGACTGTCAATGAGAACAATTACTAGGTTTCACTTTCATAGTTGACCGTGAACGTGAGTAATCTGATGAAGTGGCAGATGAATGCAGAACTCGCAGTGGTGCCCGCGGAGTGAGAGGCTGAGGTGTGAGTACTAGTCTGGCGAGTGACATTTGATTCCGATCTTTCTACTATGGCCTTTGAGATGTTAACTATTTTGTTGCCAGGATTAAAGCCAATCTGTAGGGTTGTTTCCCGTTGGTGATCCATGAACCAGTTCATTAATCTTATTTTGTTGCCAGGATTAAAGCCAATCTGTAGGGTTGTTTCCCGTTGGTGATCCATGAACCAGTTCATAAATCTTAGGTAACTCCACAAATCTCCAATATTGTCTAGTGTAACCATAACCTGGCCATTAACTGCGGTTACCCATTGAGTACCACGCAACAATTGGTGCATCTCAGAACTCGTCGCTTTGATCATAGCAGCTGCTTCAATTATCCTTGCATGTTGCAAGGGTATTTTCATATCCTCTTCCATCTGTTTGAGGAGATTAGTCAAACCAATGGGAGATGCAGCATTGGAATGTTGACAACAAAGTTGAATTAATTGTTGGCAGCATGCAACGAATGTCTGACAATCTTCGAAGTGACCCACACGAATTGTGGCTCCTGTTAGTGATCTGCCTTGGTGTAGTCGACCCGTAAGATAAGAGACTTTCAGAGGTTCATTTGTGATTTGCCAATTACGAATGTCTGTTTCGACCTCTCTGAGAGAGTTGTAGACTGAGACTGTACTATCCTCTCCTGTAAGTTTGAGGCGGTCAGCATCCTCCAAAAAATATGGACTGGGGAGGTGGGGGGGTCCTGATTCGCCATCGTAGGAAGAGTGTGAGGTCGCAAAAGTGAGGAAGTAGTCACTGTAGTAAGTTGAGACAGTGCGTGAGAAGGGACTGTTATAGTGGCAGTGGTGTGTGTCGGGGTTGGTGGTGGTGTATGTGTAGTAGAAGGTAAGGACAGAGGTTTTAGTGAAGGCTGTGGGACTTCTAGAGAATCGGTTGGGGAAGATGATAGAGTAACTGGTGTCGATGTATCTGGATTCGGAGCAGCAGTGGTAGGGTTGGAATCAGCAGTGGTAGGGTTGGAATCAGCAGTGGTAGGGTTGGAATAGGTGGTAGAACGTGTGGTAGGAGTAGTAAGAGTAGTTGTAGTAGTAGTTAGAGGAGTTGCGGTATTCTTGTTATATGATTTGCCACTAGGATGATACGTTACACCATCATCACATATATGATCATCAGTTTTCACCGTCAGATTCAACTGGGGAGAGATCTACCCTTTAAAAAAAAAACTCATTTATAGAAGAGGAAGCAAATGAATAAATACATCAATAAATGAATAAATCAATGAGTGAATGAAATACTTATAGCATATTAAGAAATATGATTTATATACAGTGAATATGAGTGGGAATGAATGCGTTATGTACAGCTAAGTGTGAAGGTAACTATGAGAAAATGGGACGAAGTAGGAGTGAGTGAACGAGAAATTCTTAGTGAACGAAAAATAAGGGACGAAGAATGCAATGAATGAACAGGAGTAAATGAATAAAAGCGTCACAGTCTATAGAGATAGCACACCATCTTTGCAGAAAGGAATCGAGTAATTTGATGAGATAAGAAAATGCATGAAGTTGCACACACGCACACACACACACACACACACACACACACACACACACACACACACACACACACACACAAATAATATTCACAGTACACTTGAGGTAAGAAAGTTTTTCACTTGAGGGCAGGAGGTAGAGTGAAGCCAAGTTCTTGGAGTGAGGCAGCTCTGCGGCAACTCCCTCCTCCCACCGACGGCGTTGATTGGACAGAGGAGACCGTGACGTAACTGGGTGGCACTCAGGCACTGGGTGAGGTGAGAAGCTGATAGGAGCATAAGGGTGTGACGTTGCGGTCCGTGAGTGGCCACACTAACTTCCTCATGACTTCAGGGTTAGCTGGTAGGGAGGGGGACGATGACGTAACGACGTTAGGCAGTGGTTGGGGTCTAACTCCTGCAGTGGGGGATTGGTTGGGGTTAAGAGGGCTATATCACTAAGCCCGTACAGCGTGATAATGTAATAATAGGTTACACAGGACTGGCAGTTCAGGCAGGTAGTGAGGTTAGTGGTGGAGGCTCACTGCGGATGTGGTGGTTTGGTGGTAGGTGGGGATTGGTGAGGGTTAGATATTCCCGTAACAGAACCACACTACAACTTCAAGGATGTTCCCGTACCAGAACCACGGGAGAACCACACCAAGACTGCAAAAAGGGCTGGAGGCTGAAGCAGAGATAAGCTGTCATTGTGGTAGGTATGGCACTGTGGGCAAGGTGGGCAATAGCGCCGAGAGTGCCCGCAGAAGACGTGAAATGACGTTCATCTCACTGCTGCCACCAAGTGTTAAACCCTCCCTCGTCAGTTGTAAGTGAATTCAAAGTCCGGAAGTGATTTTCTGAGTATGTATTAAGTACTCATATACACGTCCACCCTCCACTGCCTCAGTCCTGTTACTAACTGAGTAGGAGCCGGTGCGCTCCTCTGAACTGAGTCTATTAGCAAACTTTGAACTAGGGCAGACCGTAGGTTAGGGATTTGGGCCACATCGTCATACTTAAAACACTTATCGACTACTGGTAGAACACACATACATCATACGTACATATTACTGTAGTACAAATGGTTACAGCACCAGCAGGTGGCCAATGTTCAATATGATCCACCACGGTAGGCAAAATAGTTTTTTCCCTAAATTTCACTAAAACACATTGAAACTAAAAAAAAAAAAGTGCAAAACAATTGGCAAATAATGCATTCCAGCCATATGCCATACAAAGTCCCTGCAGTAAGTGGCCATGGCTGCCTCACTGACTGCAAAAGTTGCCATGATGCCTCCTTCATATTTTCTTGTCATGATTTTGTATTCTATCCACACCTTTGATACTGTAAGTCTGCGGCTTACCTATACAGTGTTATCATTACAGGTCTCACCTGGTACTCATTAACAATTCAAAGCAAAATAAAACTTAAATCAAGTATTTTGGCAGCATCTTGGCTATGACTGAAGGAGTGTGTGAATACTTCAGCCATATTCTCGTTTAGTTCAGATTTTTCAAACTATTCACATCGCACTGTCTTCACAGGTGCATTATACTTCTGGGAATGAAAACATACTTTTTGAAGTATGTATTTATGACTGAGAGAGATTATTGTCCATGTCAAAGAGGATTTCGCATGTTTGTGAAATCATTATCGTACAAGAGTTTGCTGATTCACAGTATTGTAAGAGAAAAGGTTGTTTATTATCTCACGATCAAGAAGCACTGTACGTGTAGTATGACACTGCAATTCTCTCTCTCTCTCTCTCTCTCTCTCTCTCTCTGTTGCAGTACAGTCCTGGAGAAGGCTCAGAATTTGCAAAGTATTTAAAATTAATTTTTGCCAAAATTGTAATAACATACCCATTTAAACGATGTTACTTTTCTAAACCCTTCCGAAGGAAAACTGTAACAGCTCACCATTATGAAGAGAAATTTGAAGCAGAGAAACAATATTTCAGTCCGGTACTTGAAATTTATGTCATTAGCGCCGATATGAAACATTGCTGTTAATTATCTCTATGCTGTAACATTAATATTACGCTCATGGCATAGTAAACAGGCAGTAATGTTGTTCCTAGACTGGAGTGAACTGCGGCAACAGAAGAGTATCAAGAGGGTGACACAATAAGTCAGAAGAGGAGTTGAAGAGGGAAAGGATGAGTAACCAGCTGCTCGCTATAATCCATTCAGGTCAGGGAAATCTTCACCATTCTATTCTTGCCTTATCTTGGCAATTTTATCAAGTTCTGGAGAGACTTCAAACTGGAGGAGTCAGATACAGCCTTATTAACCCCTTTACAACTAGTTCTTTTCTAAATTGAATAAAAACATTTTCATTAGTATGAATAAACTAGAAAATAATATCTCGAACTGAAGCGATAGAGTGTTTGGACTGAATAACCTGCCTCAGCGACTCATAAACTCCTGGTAGAGCATTGTAGGATTCGGTGATGGAAAGCCGGAAAATCACTTTCTAACACACCATTTCTTAATCTTGATATCATTATTCCAGCCGACATAAAAACACACTTCTTTCAGTTGATAAATTATTTCTTGTTGCTCCCTCTCATTTTATAAGAAAAAAGCTGTGTCACTAGTAGATGCAGACTTAGTTTAATCTGTCACCGAACATACTAATAAATTATTACCATGTCCTGCCTTATGACTATGTCTGACGCTGAATGATATTACTTGGAGAACAAAAAAGACGTCATTGTATAAAATGAACTGAGTGTAACAACAACTGGTACTCCTTAAGGTACACCATTTACACAGTAACGATTACATCCTGCATCTAAAATAATTGTACACTTTGATAGACACAAACAGAAAGGAGAAAGAAAGGCAAGCTAGCAGGGCGAAAACAGTGACGGCAAATCGCAAGCTGATCATCTGGCTGCGACTGGCAGGTCAGTCGGCGAGTGAGATTGCCCTTGAGACAGGGGCCAGCCTCTCTACCGTCTACCGCTGGATCCGACGCTGGCAGAGGGAAGGAATGTTGGCCCTGAATCCCTACTACAGTCGTCGAGCCTCTGCAGTTGTGTCCTGGAATAGGAGCACATCTACAGCATTCAATGTCGGTCAGCCCCATTATAAACCAGGAGCTGCACAGGCGTTTTATAGTTCCGGAAATTCCACTTTTGATCCAGCTTCCAGTTTGATGGAACCTCTCCCATTGTTATTTACTGCTGGTTCCGCTGCTGGCAGACTGACTGAAAATTGACCCAAATGAACATGAATCCTGGAGTGATAGAACACCAGCCGCTTCCAATCCTACAACAACCATCAAATTTCTCCAAGTCTTACCCGGAGCAGCAGCACATCAACAGGTTCTAGTATCTTTATGTTCAAACTGGCCAGGAGTGTAGCAGATATTTCATACCTCACGAAGTCGTTCTGTGCGTGACAGAAATAAATGGAGAGAAATTGTGAATGAATAAATGATGACGCAGCCCTGAGGGGATATTCTCCCACATTTGGTCCCCTTACCCGCACCTGATCAGCTAGTCAGGTCAGGTGGGTAATGGGATGGGTCTGTTATGATGTGGCAGGGGTAAACCAGCTCTGCTGTCGGGCCCTGCTGCGGATGTCACTGATTGCATTGCGCAGTTGACCCTTGTGCGGTGTGGTGTGGTGAAGATGTGTCCGTTCTCCCCTTTGGGGCTAAGATGCGAATGAATGTGTTTGAATGGATGAGTAAATGGGGAGTGTGTCGTCCTGTCTCGGCTACCTCCCTTTCTTTGGGGAAAGCAGCCTAGGTATATAGATAGATAGATAGACGAAGTCTCCAGTGTTAATCCAGCTTCTATATCTACTGCTAGATCAGCCAATGGTATTGTTGGAACACACGCTCTGAATCCCTACCCGATTCAGACTTATCCAATCGTGCTCTGTGTGAGCAGTATATCAATGGCTTTCAGTCTTCAGTACAGCCACGAGTCTCTTCAACTGTGTATTAAAGCAGCAACACATGAAGGACCTTCAGCAACAGATGACGGACCTTCACTGTCATGCACCCTAAACCAGGAGGTATACAGGCGTTATATACTGGTGGAAGTTACCTTTTATGCGGCAGCATATATCCAACCAGGCACATTAGAAATGGTAATCTCATCAACAGGAGCTTCCTATCAATTTAGATGTTTTCGTGCAGTGTTTAAAACTAAAAGTTTTTCAGCCATTGTGTGTTTACTGTTACATGGTTGTACATTTGAGATGTACGAGAATAATATTTTGTATAATGCCATCCTCCCAAATAAAACGTAAGAAAACCTAAATACAGTCTACAGTAGAAATGAGCAATGAGCATTTTTAATAACCCATTAACCCTGCTCAGGTATAGGTCGGTGCATGTTGCATAGCAGGCAGACGTAGGTCTCTCAGACCCCAAAATATATAAATTCGAGAAAAATGTTTGTTTCCTTTATTCCAGTACTGAAAATAGAGTAACACAAACATGTAAAAAATGGGACTTTTCTTTTCTTTTTATATTTTTAACAAATTTTGAAAATAAACTTTCGAACAATAACTGTTGGCCTTCTATAAGAAAATAAAAAAAAATCTGAATGGTTGCTTGAGTGGTCCCAAAGCTTGGTATGGGATGGTGCTTCATGGTATGAAGAGGGGTTGCCAGACACTGCATTCATACCTGCAATCAGAGAGAACAAAATATCTCACACACCTCAGGTAGACATGCGTCTCACATACCCTTACACTGCGGAAAAGGAGAGATAACTTGAAGTAACTCCCTCACCTCTCGCATGGATACACAAAGTTAGGAGGCTACTGAGAAGAACAGGGCTCCCGGGTATTTAGAAGTTAATGAACTAGAAAATGGGACAGGGGGTGTGGGTCTCTCAAACCCACCTCCACCTGAGCAGTGTTTAAGGCTATGTTAGGTCTTCTTATGACAGCAATATATTTTGTTAGCGATAGCTCCATCACTAATAGAAAAAGAATGTATACTAAACGTTCTTTAATTATGGTATATTTTTCTTAAGATGCAGTAAATAAAGTAAAATGGACGAGTTAAATTCATGGAAAAGCAACTGTCGCAATAGAGTTATTTTCATTTATTGTAAATGAATTCTTTATGCAAGTCTAAGGTCCTCAGTGGCGTGACCAGATCTCTCAAAATATCCCTGGCCATCTCAGTGGTCATCCCAGTATTCTGGGAGAATACCTTTGATACGCCCTGTAAAGTTCTGCCTGGTCCACCCAATAATTAGCCTTGGCAACTCCTGAGAGACCATACTGAAAAAAAAAAAAAAAAAAAAAAAAAAAGCTACGACCCTTCTCAACCTTGATTAAGAACTTCAGTATAATTTGTTGTTAAATACTAATCTTTTTCCTCTCAATACCTTTGCGCTTAATGTATATCCAGTTTGATGTTTTTTTTATTTTTTTTTTTTTTGTGAGGTGTCTGCACGCAGCAGGAAGCACACCTATGAACAGCAGCCTTAAAAGTCTTCAATACTGTGTTCTTCAAGCAGCAGTATACTCGTAAAGGCATTTATCTATGATCTTGGTTCTGCTCTGACTTCTGATCTTTTCGTAAACAGTTTGGCCTTTTTTTTTTTTTTCAAATATAAAGCCATTAAAATCATCTCCAAGTTGATGAACACTGCCTTATAAAATCTAATTTATGTCCAGTAAGTAAATATGTATATAATACGTATGTACTAGCTGTGGTATGACTTCTCAACACCTAATTAAAGAGAAGCGCGTGATAAATATGAAGTAGAAACCTAAGGCTTATCTCCCTCATTTTGCAGTTGTTACTGTATTACGATCCCGCATATGTTTAACAAGTTATTTATATCTAGATGTTAAGACAGATAGATAGACAGATGGACATATATATATAGGTAGATAGACAGACAGACAGACATGCACACAGATAGATATGTTCATAGCACTAATATGATTAGATCTAAGGATTTTCTCGTTGAATTGGAATTTTGTATATACAGTACCTTATTACTGTGAATTATATTTATATTAAAACACATGAATACTTACGTCTTCCCCTCTACAATTTCATAACTTGTTATGCACGTTAATGATGGCAGCCTCTTCATAAATTAATCGTAACTTTTTATTTCCAGTATAGAGTGGCCTCAAAATCCCGTTACCTTTCTGGCATTTTATGCTGAAAGTGAATAAAAGAGCTCACAGCTGTTCACTCAGTGATTGACTGAGATACCTGTCATCGCCTTAAGGTAACGGGAGTGTGTGGCAAGCTTGAACTTCCTTAAGAATGAATAACCAAAATGGTCATCAGAACGAATGCATGGTCTAACAACAGGTACCTTGTATTGCTGCCTTTTTAAAGCCTTAAATGTTTCTGCACCTTCATGTTGATACCTAAAATCCTTTTGGTTGCTGCCTACTTTTATTTTTAACAGTGAAATATTATGAAAATGATTTATGAAAAAAAATGGCTCTAGAACCAGGAATTCCAATAGTTATTACCTTTTGGATTTCGCAAAGTCCCTTTAACTGAGAATTGTTAGATCCTGATCCCAGCGGACAGACCTTCACCGATAGGTGTTCCAGTAATGTAGAGGTTCCAAAAGAGATTGACCACATCCTTATTAGCACTCATTTGATGATCCTTTAGTACTGCAGGGTTTTTAAGAGCTCAGAGTTCTTTGGTACTGATCACAGACTTGTTGTTGCCCCTCTAAAGCCACAATTCAAAACTTACAGAACCTCAAGATGCTACCCAAAACAGTTTCATTTTGAGAAACTCAGGGATGAGGAGGGTGCTTTTGAATATGCAGTTTCTGTCTCAGATCGATTCGCAGTGCTCAATATTGCTGATGACTCAGTTGAACAATGTCATACTTTTAAACGTGATACCCTGGTGGAAAGCATCCGTGATCAAGGAGGGCTTTCATCTTATTGGGGACACTGGCCACAACTGAGAAGAGTCGTGCTGCCAGACTGCTGGGGATGGGAGCAACAAAAACTTCTGTCTCAACAGCAGAGGTGGGCACTGCAAACGAAAATTCACTTCTGCGACGGAAATCCGCAGACTCAAAAGATTGCCTTCCACAACCAGATATCTGCAAAATTCTTGAAATCAGCAGTTCCACAAATTCAAAAATGCAAACGCAAACCATTTTTATGTTTTTCACTACGCGGCATCAGTTTCATCTTATTATGTATACCATTAGAGGATTATTACCCTTCCCCACCCTGAAGGGGCTCGGGGACAAGTATTGTTTTCATTCAGTTTGTCTGTTTCTTTGTTTGCTTGTTTGTTTGTCTGTCTGTCTGTCTCTCTGTCTGTTAACAGTTTTATGCGAAAACTACTGGTGCGATTTTGACTTAAATTACAGTGATGATGGGCCATGACCTCATCACCTGATTAAATTTTAGGCCAATTTGGGCCAAGGCTGAGGCTGTAGACCCGGAAAAGTAAATAAAAAAAGTTTTTTTCACCATCTCATCAATGTCAGGACCAACTTGCCTAGCCCCAGACTCCTACACTCCTCATGGGGGAACGTAGGATTGGATGATGGATGGATGGAACTCCTTTCAAATTCATCATATCGACATGAAGCCAAAACCTAAAGGTGCATCTTTCAAATCTGCATCCAATAACATTTCTCATTACAACAGGGGTGTCACCCATTAGTTAGTGGCGGGGGGATCAGTGTCAGGTGGGTCGGGCTTAAAATTTCAAATGGGCATAAAATCGTCATTTTTCATCCGATTTGCACCAAATTTGATATGTGACATCTTTGACTAGATATCCTGTTGTGTTTATACGTCAGCACTAAAATGGCTGCTGGAGACGAGTTTACTGTGCCTTGGGTCTGCTTCTTGTATTACGTTTATGGTGATATTTTTCATAATCAAGAGGTTAAAAATCATCTCTAGTTACTCATCCACTACAACTGTATCTTTATTTTATTCTGACTAACAATAGGTGACTTTATGAAGTTTGGAAATTGTCTTAAGTAATGGATGGGATATATAAAATTATAGTTATGGTAAAACTAAAATGTGTATTTCAGTTATTATTAGTGGTATATTAGTATGTTTTTTTTTTTTTAATTGCAAAACAAGGGTAAATCCTTCACAATTGTATATACATGAATTAAATTATTACACTTCACAGCTCGCACTTGACAAGTTGACACACTAGTCCACCTCTATCCCTGGGCTCTAACCTCCTTAGTCTTCACTCCTTAGTCACAGTCAGACTCCTCCAGCAACTGAGATAACTCCAGCATATAGTTTCAGGGAGATAATAATTTTGTGAATGTTATACCTCCGGGTCTTAAAATGTGCCTTGCCTGAATACAATCATTATCATGAAAAATATTCCTACCTATGAAGTGTTTTGACACTCTGTACATACTCCTTGAAGTATGAGATGTTCACTTATAATTCATTCAGCCAGGTGTATGCCGAATAGGTGGTACATAGCACAGTTTCATTGTTTTTATACACGTCTAAGTTAAATTTTGATGCTTCTTCGGGTTTTGGTTGAACAGTGTTGCTTTATCTCAAAATGAGGGAAATCAGATTTAGACAGAGAAGACGTTGAACGACGAACTCTACCGAGAATGTCATGAATTCGTTCCAGGCCTGCTGCCCACTGGGAGAGACGTCATAGAAATAATGATCTTCCATGTTCGTCCTCGTGGTGCTGGTCATGTCCAACTTAGTCGTGAATAAGCAGCTGCGCTGGTTGCAGAATGAGTCATAGACCATTACATTTGGTGCAACATTTACACCAAAATCAAAACAACGGGAAAAAGACGATCCTAAAGCTATACAAAGAATTTTCTTCTCTCCTTCAAACCAAGAAAAACTGAAGAACTGAATCCTGGCACCAGAACTGTTTTGAACCATTCATCAACTGCGTGAAGAGCACTCTTTTCGAGGTAGCGACAGAGGACAAATCTTCCATCAAGAAGCAAGAAATGATGTATGGTGTCAAAATGACCAAAGATGAAGAAGCATATCTGCAAGATCAGAGGACTGCAAGGAAGATGTTTTGCGAAACGTCGTGGACTGGAGGTGAACAAGGTGCTGCGCTGGTTGCAGAAGGAGTCATAGACCATTACATTTGGTGCAACAGTTACACCAAAATCAAAACAACGTGAAGAAGACGATCCTGAAGTTATACAAAGACTTTTCTTCTCTCTTTAAAACCAAAAAGAACAGAGGAACTGAATCCTGGCGCCAGAACTGTGTTAAGCCATTCAACAACCGTGTGAAAAGCACAGTTTTAGAGGTGGCAACAGAGGACAAATCTTCCACCAAGAAGCAAGAGATGCTGTATGGTGTCAAAATGACCAAAGATGAAGAAGCGTATCTGTAAGCTCATAGGAGAGCAAGGAAGATGTTTTGCGAAACGTTAGTGAACAGGAAGTGGAAGCAAATGGCACTGAGGAGGCAGAAGAGTGAAGAAGGGATGGCCGAACTGATGGGAATGGAGGCAATTGATTTTGCAAGACTGGATAGTTATTCTGAGTAACCAAACCTCAGACGACCAAGAAGACGAGTGTCCAGAAGTTTGCAATGATGAGGAATACCAACCAGCAGAAGAGGAAACGTCGTCCAAGAAGCTGAAGTTTGTGACAGACTCATCATCCTCATCAGTCAAGAAGACTATTCCTGGACACTAGAATCATATAAGGCACAGTCCACAAAAAGTTAGGCCGAAATATTACCGCGTCATCAACATGTTGATGTCCAGCTTCCACATGTCAATGGCACAGGCTTCTGCAGCCGTAGTGGAAGTAGGGAGGTATATGTTCAACCTCAATTCGAAGTACCAAGACAAAGATGACCATATCATTGATCTCGACACTGTTCCTCACAAGGAAACCAACATCACAATGGGCAAAGCCATCGAAGCATTCACGCTTTCCTGGATTGTGCACGAGATGTTGGACAGTGATGAGAAGGTCTCGATCACCTATCACGACGATGGCAGCAGAACAGAAGGGACTGGAGAGTAATCCATACAAGGAGTCATGATCAACGGGAAGTACTATTCTTTTCCAATGCTCAGAATTGCCTCTGAGACAGAGAAGAACATAGCCAATCTGAAAGTGGCTGTCTTCTCGATCTTGGTGGTGTATTGAGGCATAACTCCACAAAGCCTGTGGAGCAAGATCGACTTCATCATGACGGACAGTGTCAGCCACAACATTGGAGTTGAGTGAATGGTAGCTGAAAAGCTGGAAGTCGACCACATCCCTGACCACCTGCTCTGCCAAGTTCATCCAAAAATTACTAGAGTTTGATGTTCAACAAGGAGCTGTGCAAGCTGTGGAGTGACGTTGACAGGACTGTTGGGCAGAGAATATGGACGCAGGATTTCCTATCACGATAGGCAACCCTCAGGTACCTGTCACTGAGAACTGGCTCGAATGTCTTCTGAGACTAGTCTCTTATGACTTCGACCACAAACAATGGAATAAGGCAGACATGTTCGACGTGTTTCTCAGACAGAAGAACTTGGCCAAGAGACTGCAGAAGGAGTGCTTCAACTCTCTTGTGTACAGCTGTGTGGTGGCTCTCTTCTTGGACCAAGATGTGATGAGTTTCTTGTTCAAGTTCCAGTCAATCACCAATCAGCTGGCCTGCATAGTCATGTGTTTTGAGAAACTGGAATACGTGTGTATCTTGGCCTCAGTGGGAGTGGCAATCGGCGTTCATCTGGTGGAACCTTTCATGTCCCTAACCTGCAGTAGCTCAACCACACAGGACCAGATCGTGGAGGCCTTCCCTCAGCTGTATATGGATCTAACAACGACCTTCGCAGAGAGATTGTTCAACCTGTTTCAACCTGACTTCTCCCTCGTGAGTGAAGTGAGGTTTTAACACGTTCTCTACCAAGAGGAATTACTGAAACCAGCTGAGGCTGTGTTCCAGACGTACAGAGATGAAAGCTACCAGGTTCTGGAGATCCTGCTTCCATGACCTGCAACTGGGTGGTCGAGACAGAGAGGAGACATGTTTCAGTTTGGGCCGAACACCGACTCTGAAGCTCCTCATCAGCTGAGTGAGATGGATCACACGAAGCTTGCTTCTTTGACCATCAGCAATCTGAACCCTGAAAGATCTGTGGGTGCCATCAACTATGGGTTGAAGTTGAAAGAGGCTAAGCAGCTAGAGGTAGTGAGCAGAGCCCACATCAATGCAGTGGGGTCCTGGCTGATTATGGACAAAGAGATGGACATCAAACGTTTCAAGAAAATGACAGGCAGCTAAGGAATGCTCCCACAAATCATGAAGGAGTGGGATGAGCAACAACAGACGTTGAAGGAGGAAGGAATGGATGAGAGACAAGCAGCTAATATCTCCGTAGACAGACACTGAAATGCTGATTTAGCTTGTCTCGAGAACCTTGGTGGTCCTTTCACCAATGCAGAAGGGGTGGACCAATACATGGTCAGCAACATCAGCGAGAAGGACAAGAACGATCGACTATATCTTGAAATCAGGCATGCGAGGAACAGTTGCGTGATATACCTGAAGCAGGCGTATATCTTTGACCTCAAGAAGAGCCACTGAAACCTCTCCAATGAGACATATGCAAGTGACGTCAAAGTGTACGTGAGGAAACTTACTTTCCATGTTGACTTGGACATCAGTTATTTCAGCTGTGCCCTGAACAGGCTATCCTAGATACCTACGGATGAGAACCTCTTCTTTATTGCGATGAACTTAGATTTTTAAGAACAAGCTGTGATGCAGTGCATATTTTTGATGTGAAAATGACTTAAAACTATGATCAACTGCAAAAAAAAAAAAAAAAAAAAACTCAGGGTCTTGTAACTTCTCTAGTCTTAGAATTTATGATGATTTATAGAGAAATTGATGATTTTAGAGCACACACGGCTATTCATGGCTATTCAGAAGCAGATTATTGCACGTGTTCCCAACTTAGTCTGCCGAAATGGCCTGCGGGTAGATATGCCCTATGTTCAGACCCCATGTACAGGGGTCAAGCAACATTTTAAGTGAAAAATAAGAAGAACACTAGATTCATAACTTGATGGAGCATCTTTTGAAACACAGAGACTACATTATGTAAAATTGGACAAATCACTAATCTGCCATCCCCCTAATAGAGGCAGTGGCTCAATCGGTAGAGAGTTGGCCTTCAGTCCTAACAGACCTGGGTTCAAATCCCACTGGGGCAGGGAACAGTTTAAGGATTTGAATTTCATTAAAAAAAAATCAGACTTTACTGATCTACCACAAGACCTGCCAACATGTCGTAAAAATACCTCCGCTAATGCCAATACACCAGTCCTGTATGAGACAGCCCTAGTATGTATTCAGTATGGACGGTGGGTGTTAGCGCCGAAGTGCTGACATGTAGAGGTGTGTGGTACGTAGGAGGACTACTGGGCCTTGAAAGCAGGCTGTGAAGCCTATGCCCAGAATCGGTCACATAAAATATATATATATATATATATATATATATATATATATATATGTATATATATTAGGGTTATAACTTTTTTTTCAAATAAAAGGTCGCCTGTACCATAAACTGATGAACTTTTGTTTAAAAACAAAGAAAAAGCACTTATTCCTCTCAGTTTTAAAAAAAGGTCACCTCCAAATAAAAAGAAAATGGATTACCATATATTTTACGTTACCAGAGGCTAGTTTTATCCCTTTCTTAATCTTTATATAAATATTTTATAATTTTATAGACTTGTACAGAAGATTATAGAACTGTTTAGAACTTTCTAGAACAGTTTGTAATATTCTAGTATGGTTTAACATTGTTTAGAACATTCTAGAATAATCTAAATATTTCTAAAATGGGACGAAGTTTTCAGCATCCAGCAGTTATCTTCGCAGTTTGCAGGCAAACAGTCAGCAAAATAACTGCTTATTGTGTTACTGTTACATATTAACCCTTTTGTGTGTGAATAAGTTAATATGTTTTCTTTGCCATGACACATCAGCTTTTCTCCCCTCCCCCCTGCCACCTGAGCACTCCAGAAAAGTGTATTCTTGGCTTATTTTCACCATCCAAACATATTTATTTTGCCACAAAACCTACGTATTCCTATTCGTTGATGTAAGTTCTACACAATAAGCAATAGAAAAAAAAAACTCTACATACGTTAGGGCCAACGTCATAAGTCGAATGTTTACTAATCAATCTCTATGTGTTATACAAGCATTGGAAAGAGAATTTTATTAGCTTTCGAATGCCAGAGGTCCCAGTTTGATACGAGGTATGGTATTCGAGTATTATGCGAGAAAGTAAAACCAATTTCCGACAGACAACAGATTTTTTGTATTCGGGGAGCTCTAGCAAATAACTTTTCTTGCCACTGTTATGTTTTTATTTTATCATCCTGTGCAGAATTTCATTGGCTTTCATGTGAGACCAAAACGGTGATCCTAGGCCTCACAATTTTTGAGAAAAATGCAAAAAACTACTGTGTACCCAAACCGTGTTGTGACTGTAGGGCAGCTTCCTGCCTTCCTCGAAGCTACTGCACATATTTCACCAATTCTTTGTGCACTAGATATGCACACTGTATTCACGTGATTCACTGTCACTATTTTTTATGGTTGAATACTCACACTTGATGCAGCGTAGAGGCAGTGTAGTTGATTAGAAACAGTAACACAATCTTTGTTGGGCCATCAGCTGATAACCAGGAATACTTCACAAACACCAAATTTCCTGTTGCAAACACCAAATCTAATCACAACAGTGCCCAAACACTATACACAAGCACTACTGGTATAGTGAAATATGTTGGATGGCCGGGACGGGGGTAAGAGTGGAAATTTAGAGGGACAGAACTGCACAGTACCTTCCCCACTTACAGCTCATTTGGTATTGAATAACCTGTCCGTTCTCTTGCTGGTATCAGGACCCACAGTTGCCAACTCATTACTTTTGACGAGGAGCAGGGAAGCTATGACGCCTCTAAAATTGACACCGACTGGCCAAAAACTTTTTCTCTGATGAAACTTTTTATGCTTTAATGATGACAAAAGCTTCAATGTTTATGGTCGCAACCATACCCTAATGACGACAAACGCGTCATCGTGTTCGAAGGGGTTAATTATTTTTGTTTTTCAATTGTGGTTCCAGCAGTCACATAGAAGAGGAATCATGCCTTTAGAAGCATCTTCATTAGAAGAAAAATGCAGAATGCCAAACCAAATACAAGTTGTTGGATGTAAACAATTTCTTGGAGCAAAAACCAAATTAAGAAAAGAACAAATAGTCAAAATTTCCAAAGAAGTTACAAAATAATGGGAGAATAAATTGAACTTTCCACATGTGTCAGATCAACTAATACAAGCAAAGCTTGACAAGGTGCTAAAATCTTACAATGAATGTGTCAAGAGTTGAAAATATGATGCCCTAAATAAACTTTTTGATATCACAAAAGTAAATGGTCAATGGTTATCCACTGAAGATAAACAACTCTACCACCTACAACTGCAAAGCAAAAGAGAAGTGGGGTACTCAACAGGTCAAGTTGCAAGTAAGGAAATCATTCATCCTTCAAAAAGACAAAAACTGGCTGATGAACCTGTATTACCATCAACATCTTACGATCTTTCATCTAGTGGTATTTTTTTTTTTTATGTGTCTGACTCCGGGCATAGGTTTCATGTTGTCAAGACCCAGTAGTCCTCCTACATACCATACACCTAATCTACATGTCACCACTTCCGCGCTAACACCCACCATCCATATTGAATACATGCTAGGGCTATCTCATACAGGACTGGTGTACGGTATTAACAGAGGTATTTTGTCGACATGTTGGCGGGTCTTCTGGTAGATCAGTAAAGTCTACTTTAGTGAAATTCAAATCCTTAAACTGTTCCCTGCCCCATCAGGGATTTGAATCTGCATCCGGTAGGACTGCAGGCCACCTCTCAGTTGCACTGAATCTGATGACAGCAAATAAACAGTAAGGATGATGATGAGACTAATCATCCACCAACCAGAAAACATGCAGCTAACTTGGTGACATCCACTAGAGTAACGACAAATAAAGGAGCTGAAATATGCAAACAATTGTCACATGATGGTATTATAAATTTTAGCTCCAGGTCACGCAACAATTTACAAGTCAATATACAAATAGGCCGCTACACTGAAGGAGGAAATGATTGAAAAGTTACAGTTACAAATAGGCCGCTACACTGAAGGAGGAAATGATTGAAAAGTTACAGTTGGAAACATGGTCTTTACATTTCAATGGAAAGCGAATTGATGAAAGTGAATACCAGGTAGTACTACTTAAAAATGAAAGAACCAAAATAAAATTGGATGCATTGCATTTGGAATACAGCAAGGCTGAAACTATTGCTGAAGGGACTGCAAGAGCTATTGATGAATACAGCTTATGGCATCCAATAAAAATTATCATTGCTGATACAACTAGTGTTAACACTAGGAAAAAGAGTGGAGTTGTCAGATTACAACAAATGTTCTTGGATAAGAGTTTAACCCGCGGCGTCCCGGGGACGTACTTCCACGTTCTCACGTTTTGTCACAGCTAATCCCGGGGACGTACTTCAACGTCCTGCAATTGCAAGGTTCATAATTTCCACAATTTTCAATTATCGCGAGTCATTTTTGGTACGTATACACGTGACACCTTCCTCAACAAGATGCCAGGCAGAGACAATGCCTTACCCAGCATGACCTCCTCCCCCCCCCCTGCATGCCATTGTCTCAGCAATTCACTTGTTATCAGTGACCTGGCCAGTATAGCCATGTCATGCCACGGTACGAAATTCAGGGCCAGAGTGATTCCCCAATCAATGACAATGTGGAGGACAAACTTTACATAGCATTAGAGGAAGAAACAGTTAGAAATGATGATCAGGTAATGTGGCAAAAAAAGGTCAGGTATTAGTGAGTGAAACAATGCTTATAATGCCTATATTACTGCTTGAAAACCAATATACTCTTGTACTACATATAAATTCGTAACAGTAAATAAATAAATACCGTTTATGAGTGGTGTGAAATAGTTATCCTCCCATAGAACTCGTTTTCTTTGGTGCCAGCCTGATAGAAAACCCAGTAAGGTAAGGAGGCTCTCCTACCTGTAATGAGTATTTTAAACCTCAGGTGAGCGATTTCTCTATGAATTTTCGATGTTTCTCACCAAAAGCGAAAGTTTTAGCAAAAAAAAAAGGGTCGAAAAATGGTCGGGATTGGGGGGTACCAGTGGTCAAAAAGTGGTCGGGACGGGGCGGGTTAAACAAACTACAATTTATCGGTTGTTAACATCACATTCTGGACAGGATTCTCCGTTTCGTGATGGATGAAGAATTTGATGCTAACACCAATTCTTCAGACTCAGCTAATTAAGAATTATGAAAAACTAAAATCACAGTTTGTTAATGGAACAGAAGAAATCCTCGACAAGTCAGGATGGAAAGGTAACATGAAGTTTTTGTACCACTTAACACGAGTGTTTAGATTCTTTGAAGAAATAGGGCATTTTCCTTTTATTAACTTTCACAAAATTCCAAATATTAGTAATGCGAGGTGGAATTCAAGAACAAGTCTCAATATCCTTGCATTCATTCTTATACCTACAACAAGCAAGACTTTGGAGAAGATATGCAGATTCATTTCATACGAATGGGTAGAACACTGGTTTACTAATCAGATGTACAATGGAAAGGACTTCAAGAACTTGTCAGAAATATTGAAACCTTACAAAACAGCACTAAACTCATTGCAGAATCACTGGAAGCAGGAGTCATCCTTACTCGAGATACCAAGAAGTAATCAGTGTGCCAAAAGTGCAAAGTGATGCAGGAACTTTATGCTGGTTGCAGAAACAAAGCCAAATTGCAACTTAGATATATTCTAGGTAATAAACAGTGATTTAAAGTATTAATGCATTTGTATAAGCTCTTTTCTTGTTTTTTTATTATTATACATGTAAATATACACTTGCAAAAACCAATTTTTTTGGGGGGGTGACAAAAAAAAAAAAAAAGGAATAAGGGCTATTTTCTTTGTTCTTAAGCAAAAGTTAATCGACTTGAGATACAGGAACATTAAACTGTAAAAAAGTTATAACCCTAATGTCTATCTGTCAGTCTATCTATCTATACTGATACCACATGGATAAAGTTGGTTCCCTGGAAAGGAAAATGGTAAAACTGTGTTCAGTTTCATTTCGTATATTTTTTGTTTAATCTGTTATTTATCTGCCTGATGATTTTTGTTGAGACTGAAATACTGGCACTGGCAATGCTATAAGTCTGACGAAATTGAAATTTATACTGAAGGTCATATTGTAGGTGGACTGGGAGGCTTCATAGCACATCTTTGTACTTTTCACATTGTTATTAGCTTGTATGCTAAACAAATCTTTCTAGTATCGATGTAGTTTACATCAGTAGCATACATCAAAACATCTAAGAATTTGGAAAATAAATTGATCTTGAATTTGGCTCTATATTTTTCTTTATATATTGGGATGAAAACATCTTTGCTGGTTTTTACTCATAGATTCTTATTTCTTATCCTCTCCCTAGAAAGCACATACAGTACATCATTATGATAATGCAGTGATGAACCCTCCACTGTAAAGAAGCATACTACTTGCTCTGATGATGTTATGCTTTATTATTAAATCACGAGTACTAACATTGTCCCCTCTTTTCTAGTAGCCTACCCATTTTCATTCCTTTCCTGAGAGCTTGGTAAAAAGCCAGTGAATATCGAAAAGAGATGAATCTGATCTTCAGCCGTTCTCTCTCTCTCTCTCTCTGTCTCTTTGAAGGAATCGCAAAATTATCGTACAAAAGGTACTATAATGAATAATGCTATTGTTCATCATACCGAAGGTGAATTTATTATATACCTACAGTATTTATCGTAAATATGGTGTGGGACTGGTGGCCGGCGACGGCGAGCAGGCAACTCCCCTAGACAAGCCTGCTGGGTTAGGCCACGTGGCTGTTTGTGGGCAGATTTGCATTTACGGAATTGCTTCTGCAAGAGCAAAACCATAAATCTGCATAGAATTTGTCCCAAATGCAAATCTGCGAACAAAATCACACTTCCATAATTGCAGAATTTCCAATTTGCGGAAGTAATTGCGGAAGTGCCCAGCTCTGCTCAACCGGTATAAGTTTTGTTGAGAAGGGACAATGAGAAGTGTCAGAGAAATCGCTAAGAAGGTGGACGGCTGTTTTCATGCGAATGAGCTTCAACCTGCTTACTGAGTTCTGAAAATGCTCCACTCTAGACCCGCCTCTCAGGTTAGCTCTGGACAGAAGATGAACGGCTCGTGTCCAGGGCGAGTGAGTTTAGGGCCCTTTGGACTGAGTATTTTGAGAAGCTGTATTTGGCTGAACCTCCCACTGAAAAGCGTTCATCGGCGGGTGTACAACCATTCACTGCTCTCCCACCAATTGATGATACCATGTCTTCTCCAGAGGAAGTCAAGAAGGCAGTGGATAGGTTGAAAAGTGGTAGAGCAGCTGTTTGTTGCATCCCAGAGGAGCCGATCAAAGCTTTGGGATAATCAGGGCATTATATGCAGTCATAGAGGTCATTTGGCAATCTGATATCATACCTCCTGACTGGATAAGGGGTTTGGTTACTCCTCTCTAGAAAGGGAAAGAAGACCAACGTAATTGTTGTAGCTATCACTGCATTACAGTTCTCAGTGTACTGGACAAGTTCTTGCCCAGATTTTCCTGATGCACATTCGAGACCACTTACTAAAGTTTTAGAGGCCTCAGCAATCTGGATTCATGCCCAAGAAGTCTATAGTTGTAGCCTATGTTGATCTCAAGAAGATATTTCAAGTGGTATCTTGGGAGGTATTATGGGATCCCTGTTACTCCATGGCATCCTCACAAGGATAATCCCACTGAGTGCCAGCCAGTCTTCATATCCTACTGTCAAGTGCGGAGGAGGAACAACTGAATTCTTCCCAGTAAGTACTTGTACTGGAGTAAGATCTTTATGTGACCTTGTTTCCACACTTTTCATCTCATGCATATATTGGGTACTTGGCCGAGCCATGAGTCAAAGTCACTGTGGAGCATCAATTGACAGTTTAAGAGTTACTGACCTTGACTTGGCTGATGATGCAGTTATCCTAGCAAAACTGCAGGAGATACTTTAGAGTGCCCTCAAGGAATTCCACTGTAACGTAAAGACATTGGAGTTACAAGTCTCTTTGGTCAAGACCAAGTTCCAGGCATATGGTAAGTCGTTGGATGGTGCAGTTCAGTCTGTCCAAGCATTTGGTGAGAATGTAGAGGTCTTGGCAGGATTCACTTGTTGAGGTGGTGTGGTAAACATCAACAGTAGGTCAGACGATGGGATTTCTCATTTCATCAACCTGGCCGATGGGGTTATGAATGCACTCAGCTCAGGTATTTAACAGTGCCGTTATCTGTACCGAGGGACGAAAATTTGCATCTTCAAGACCCCGGTGCTTCCTGTCATACTCTATGGCTATGAGACGTGGACACTAAACAGTGACTTGAATTGGCGACTTGGCTCCTTTTGTTTTGGGTGTCTTCATTGGATCATGGGATATCGATGGAACTATCTTGTGCATAATGAATGACTACTCTGGTAGACTGAGTCGAACCTTATTACCCACATAATATGTCAGTGCCAACTCCATTTATAGAGGCACGTGATCCGTTTTCCTTCGGCTTATCCAGCCTCAGGGTGATCTCTAAGAGAGTTTGTCTTGGGTGGAGGAGATGAAGGGGAAGGCCATGGAACTCTTGGCTGGAATTGGTTTACATTCATGTTGAGAGATAATTAGAGGGGTACGTGTTGCTGTCTTGAGGGCTGCACAAATGGAGTCTTGTGGGTGGAGTAACAGCTTGAATGAGGATATGCGCCCCATGGCATTTGCCTCCTCTCCCACCCATGAAGAACAAACATCGTCGCATTAAACCCCTCTTTTTTTTTTTTTCATGACACACCTCGACCAGCCTCAGTCCACAGTCTAAGTAATATACTGTACAGTTGTCTCATGCTTGGTTCAAATTTAGGAGCAGTCCGCGCATGACGTCACGGGGTCCCACAGCCGTCAGTTGGCTCGGGGCGATGGTAGGGAGCAGATGTGTCTCCCCTCAGGCTCATCTCACTCGTGTGGGAAGTTCAGACGTGCGGCATTTGAAAACGTGCCAGTTTAAATATGGAATAATTTCCGAAGCTAAAGAGGTCAAAGTTAGAATCAAAAGTTTACCTTTATCAAAGAAAATTAAAGATTATAAAGTTTTATAAGACAATGAGTGACGTTTGAAGAATATTATCCAACCACTGTGTACACTTACGTCTGCATGTTGTGCTATAATTCATGCCTGAATTTATTTAAATTTTCACTCATTATTTTATTAAGCTTTATAATCAACTTTAATATTCTTTGATAATGGTAAACTTTTAATGATGACTTAGAACTCTTTAGCATTGGAAATTATTCCATATTTAAACTGGCTGCTTACATTGCAAGCAGTTTACAAATATTAATATATGTGTTAAAATATGAAGAGTTGTAGATTTACCACGCTCCTCA
Organism: Coenobita brevimanus; assembly: GCF_032717465.1. Lineage (NCBI taxonomy): Eukaryota > Metazoa > Arthropoda > Malacostraca > Decapoda > Coenobitidae > Coenobita > Coenobita brevimanus. The sequence continues at coordinate 8,920,625 of NC_137009.1, forward strand.
GTGTTGCATAAACCAAATGAGCAGCCTTAATTCAAACGTTTCTTGGCTCTAGCCAGCAGAGCTGAGCGAACAAGGTATATTAGTTATCCCTTTACTTTTCGTTTTTCATGGAAGGCCATGTGACGTCATCCTCATGACTTCATCCTCCTGCACGTGAGACGACTGTATATTACTTAGACTGTGCCTCAGTCGTTGCTGAGAGACTTTCTTTGTTTGTCTTCCCTTGGTCATATCCATATCACTCAGGGTCACTTAATGAGCCATGACTTTCAGCCGGTCTGTTCATATTGTAACTGCCCAATGTCTATCTGTTACTTTCTCCTGATTGGTCGACAGAACTCCAACTCCGTCATCTCAGCGTTTCCCTTCCTCTTCCCACTACTTGGGTCCCTGACTAATTACTGATTTTCCTAGATGACTCTACACCGTTTCACTTTTCTTTCTGCTCCTCAAATAATACATATAATTTTATTTACCCCTGGTACCTTCCATATTAGAGCCATATAACCATGTTATTGTTCGCTGATACTTCTTCATTGTTCCTTCCTTCCTCTTCAACCTTTTATGCATGAGAGAGAGAGAGAGAGAGAGAGAGAGAGAGAGAGAGACATTCTTCTAACTTCCTCATATAAATTATAATGTTTTATCACATATTGTTTTTATCTAGCTGTCAAATTCATGGACTTAAATACAAACCAATACAAACCTCATATAGCCTAACTGCATAATATTTAGATCATTTACTTCTATCAGGATGCTAAATAACATGGAATTTTACGTACTCTTCCATAACGGTATTTTATCATAATGTTAAATAAATTGAACTGGGCTAAATCCCTGTCTAAAACGAAAAATATATATATATATTCTTGTAGAAATATTCAAAGGACTATGATCTGAACATTGCTTTGTTGTGAGTTCAAGAATCGATATATCAGTGTTTGGTAGTCTACTATTTTATCTTGTTTGCCCATTTAGCTTTTATTTCAGTGAGTGTTTGTGTTATATTGTCTTGTTTACCGGTTATTATATGTCGCCGTATGGTATTGCTTTGAATCGAGAATAGATGCAGCTTGAGAAGGAGACACAATAATTAGTGAACAAATAAATCTGTCAGCCTATTCTGATAAGGAATGTAAGATAATACACCAGAGTATATGCCAAACATACTATCCCAGATGACCATATTCGAAGGAAAAAGGTATCATACACTAAATACATTTCTACAACAAAGGCGTCCACTACACCAGAGATATAATCAGGTGTTTTGAGGAATTAAGCAATTAAAAACCCCATATTACTAAAGGGGAATGGCTATATTTTTGTCTGTATATTTGTTCAGATGTGTTCAAATTGTACTCATATAAAGGTGATTTTTTTTCTTTTTTGCATTCCTTGTATATTCTGGGCATCCGTTAACAATTTACTATTCTAAATTTTTCGGAGGAGAGATAAGCTCTGCCCACTGACACTAACTCTCCACTCTAATATAACCATTATTCACTGACGGAGAATGTCGGCTATCTTCCTGAGCAGACAGGTTCTCCGTATCTTATGCAGTACACAGTAATGCATTCAGTTGGTGATAAATTTCTTACCCATTGTATTTTCCAGTGAACACTGTCATTTATGTCTTCTGTCACAACGCTACTGAAAATGGTTTGAAAGTGCGTGCAAAAAAGTGAAGTAAAAATAAAACTGGATTCATCTTTATTAAGTGCATGTTTAATTGTCTACCTGCTTTTTTAATTCATTATGTTTCATTGGAGGGCCTGTGTAATCAGATTTTTCTTTAGATACTCGGTCAAAATTCTGTTACTCTCTGTCATGGCTGTTACAGAATGGCAACATGTACAAATTTTATATTAATAGTTCAAGTAACTGAAAAATTTGTTGGGTTACGTCACTTCGACCTAGCTAGTTCAACAGTTTTTAACCACTTTACACCGATCATGGTGGGAGGGTTAAGGATAAGGCGGGAACATGTTAAAATCACAGGGCAGGGTCAAAGTTCGAGCCACTTGCCTGGATGATAACAAAATAACTAAAACAATTTTGTTCTTTTCTCTTCCCAAATTAGGGGATGGTAGAATATAAGCAAGAGTTTGGCCTTTTCTTTTGGCGGGAAAGGAGGGTAGGGATGGTCGGTAGGCTAAGGTCACGTTCAAACATCATCTTATTATTATTGAAATTATACTTTTACTGCAATGGTTGTTAACACATTGTAGACACCGTTCATGAATAACCGTGGCAGTGTTACTAGTGGACGTATAAACATTTCATTTGTAATCAAATCATTCCACTGAACATTTCGTTCTGCTGTAGTGAACCATCGACATAAAATCCTGTGGCAAAACTAGAAAAAAAAGTGGTGTAAAAAAATTTCCACACTGGGGCTCATTAGTTCAGTAAGTTTTGTAAGAAAAGATGGCTAACAAATGTTTATTTAGAAAATGAAACATTTAAAAATTGATTGTGATATAATCATGGCAAGATAATTTCGTTGAAAACACTGAGTTCCTATAATTTCATTTGCTAAAAGGGCTCACAGTCATATATATTCCAGTGCATGAGATATCTAACTTTTACGTTCATATCATTACATAGCTATAATTTTCTGCACTTTTCAGCTTTCATACTGTCATGGGATCACCAAACCATTCTGCAGCTGCATTAATGATTAGTCTTCTTATAGTCAAATCATCAGCGGGGAAGCGACGTCCCTCGGCTACTGTGGCTGCGGAAGTGGGTACATACGGAAACATGGAAGCCATCCAGGCATCAATTATAATGAACCTTCTTGCTGAACAGTACACCTCAAAGTGTCTCAGAGCTGTGATATTGCCTGAAGAAGGTAATAAATCAAACTCTCGGTCAAATAATGGAACAAACACATATTCAGAAAATACACTACCCCCCCGACAGGTCAACCCTTATCCAAAAAATTCAGTGGAAAACATATTTGTGGACCAGACAAAAACAGATATGAAAATTATCTTCAGTCAGGAAGTTTCTCACCAAAATCAAGAAACACTGAATCATATAAAGAAATATACAGCAAGAGTGACTCCGTATTCCTGCATAACGTACATGATGCCGGAACCACCCGACTCCCAACTACTGGCTTTACTAACAGACGCTTCCTCCAACAAGCTAACACAATACTTCATCGTACACGCCGAAGACATCGCTGAAGCTGAACGCTTCCTATTGGACCAACGCCTGAGGAAGGAGCAAAACATGGCAGCTATTATCCCACAGACGAATCAGAAAAACACCTACTGGCGTGTATTAATCCGCCAGCTCTTGCACCCTTCAGGCTCCCCAAAAGTTCTCAGTGCAAACAAATGGTCCACTGACAAGGGCCTTGCAAACACCAATGACATATACCCAGACCAGATGGCTAATTTTTACGACACCAAACTTGTAGGCTCCGCAGTGCAATACAGGCCATTTGTGGACTATGAGAGTGTTGAAGGATCCAGGGTAGTGATATCTAAACCATCCATTGACACCAATATTCTGGATGCAATTGCTAACAAATTGAACTTCACTTACGACATCGTCATGCCCGCTGATGGTGAATATGGTGTTCTCAAAGATGATGTGAGTATGGAAAGTGTGTGTGTGTGTGTGTGTGTGTGTGTGTGTGTGTGTGTACTAGATTCCCCTGCTTCATTAACCTTTTTCTGATTACTATTTTAATTTGTAAACTTTATTGTCATTAAATTTTAGCGTTTTATAGTACTCAATCTTCGTTTAAGTTTACTACTTTAACTAGAATAAAGAAAGTGTCGAAATGTTGATAAATTTATATACAATATTTTTATTTGTTTTGGTTTTACTCTTCACTTCTTTTACATTCCATCTCCCACATGAAGGGTCTTTTGTATATACAGTATGTGTAGTTTTTGAAGAGGTAGTTGCATAAAACAAAGCGTGTAGTCAATTTCAGTGATTCAGTTATTTAAAGAATTATTGTCAAAACAACGGCAACTCACGTGGGCAAAATATCTTTTATCCTACGTTCTAGTTTTTTAAAAAATTAATTACCGCATGAAAGTGCATAAGTGAAGGGTAACAGGAGTGGAAATGAGTTATCTGAAAGGAACGACAGAGAAACAAATACAGAAGTGAAGTTCACTTCACTTCTATATTTGTTTCTCTGTCTGTGGGGAGCACTGTGGGGTTGATGTGCATGTGTATGTGTTCTGGGTGTGTTGAAAAACAATAGATATACCTTGAGATGGTTTCGCCAACGAGAGAGAATGCAGAGTGTTTGTGTGTGAAAGGGAGAGGGGAAGGAGAAGGGGTAACCGAGGATAAGGTAGCCGGATGGAGTGTAAAAGTTATACGACTGGTGCGGGGTTGAAGAGAGGGACGAATGATGATTGGGCTCAGGATGATATGGAGGGATATGGAGTCTTGTTTTATATATATATATATATATATATATATATATATATATATATACACAAACAGACAGACAAACAGATGAAACAATAAACCCTGCGTCTGCATGAAAATACTCATACACACGAGGTGAAATGGTCATTTAAGAATCGTCAAAAATGCTCCTGCGTAACGTACTGTGCCATCCATTGCATCATCCAAAAAGAGAGGATGGCAGTTTAGAAAGTATTCAGGTAACCGAGTTAGGACAAAGTATTTTTGTATTCATGGGATCTACGACACACAGGATACAGTTTCAAAATGAGTTAAGTTTAATACTGCCGTTTTTCTCAGACAGTCTTGTGTGTGTGTGTGTGTGTGTGTGTGTGTGTGTGTGTGATCTCTAAATATAGTTAACCTTCATGCAAACACTGATGAGCATTGACTCAAACATGTACCCTCATATTCAGGTAAATATTTGCTAAATAACACAGCAGCTGTATCATACATTAACCGGTTTTAGGTCCACCATAAATCTTTAGCTTCACCAAACATGAAAGGCAAAAAAGAAGCATTAGCTGCATCGAAATCTAACTGCTCGTAAAACTGGCTGAATCCAATCAATATTAATCCTCTGCAGCAAATATTAAATGCATCAAACATCAGTTGCACCAAATAAACCCTTCCTTGTACTTTGGTCATGACGCAAAAACAAGCAAATACAACTGATCCCATTACTTTCTTTCTTCTATCAATTGTCCAAAAAAATTACTGGACTAGAAATATGAATGACGCTGAGTTCAGATAATTCGGATATCGTGATTGGCCATGGAACGAGATAATCTATCGTTCTGATCTTGTCTCCTTTCTTAATCTCGAAGCCACTTGATTAATCATGGATGATGCCGACTTCCGACGAGCCACCTTCTCTTTATACCCGGTTACGGTACCGGAAAGAACAAATTTAATGGATCCTATGTGGGTTATTGGTGATGTTCTGCCTTCGTCAAGCACTCGGAAATTATTACAAAATGCTGGAGGCTTGTAGTCTTCTCGCTTAAAGTTTTATAGATAACGGCCATAAGTCCTGAACCAGTCTCTTCCTTCATTCTCGGGGCCAAAGGATCAACATTGTAAGTTGCGATGAATAGAGCCATTAAGTACTAGCAATCCTTGCATGTGAACCCCATCATTCTCAGACTGTATGTTCTTTTCTCTCAGTACACTGGTTTGCAAAATGTATCTCTCTCATCAAAGACACTTTCTTTAGTTTTCCATTATTCAGAATCGACCCAGTTACCCGGATTCTGTCGTTTCTCATTCCTCATTTTGGGAGCTTGCTTTCCACTTCACTGTTTAAGTTTTAAGTATGTGGCCATAAATCCCGGTTCAATCTTGTCTCCTGTCAAGAAGGACCATTGGATTGGCGTAGTGGGTAATGTTGAAATCCAACCACTCCTTGTGCATGGAATGATATCTGCGAATTCAAAATACTTCATGGGGCTTAATATGGCCCAGATTTTCGTCATAAGTCGGCATATATATATCATGTAGCTCAGTTGCCGAAGACAACACTACCCTCCTCCGTTGCACTTCTTCGAGAAGAGCACCTTATTTCGGTATTAATCTCTTGTAACAAATCAGCGCTTGAAATAAAGATATGGCAATTTTAAGTCAAGTTTACGTTAAAAAATACATACATCCCATCGTTCTTTACCTGTCTCGTCTGTTCCCAGGGCCAATGGACTGGGGTAATGGGCGACGTTGAGTGTGGGCGAGCCAACGTCGCCATTGGCCTAGTCATGACACAGGAGCGAGCCAATTCACTGGATCCTACCATGATGTACTTCATGGACGCCATCACCTTCATCACAGCCAAGAGTCCCCCGAGTGCACCCTGGAAGAAGCTCATCACTCCTTTCCAGCGTGAGTTAAAGTAGGATATTCCAACACAATCGACATGTTGCTTTGTGCCCCGACTCGTATCTCTTCTGGAATTCACTACCTCGCCAACTATTTCATCCTCTGTCCCCCTTTATCCCTAAGACTCAACCGCAAGTCTCACAGTACTCTGGTGCTCTTCTTGTCAGTCACGTGAGTCAAAGAAAGCAGTTCAACCTTATCATGAGGCAAAGTCAGTATTTCCAAAGTGTGGCAGACTAGGCCATTTGAACCCAATGACAGCATGATTTAATGTAAATAGTTTCCATGTAATTCACAGTGGGATTTTTCCAGTGAGTCAGTGTAAGATTTTTCAATGTAAGTCAGTACAGGGAATTCCAGTATAAGTCTGTGTCAGATTTCCAACGTAAGTCATTGTAGGAAAATATAACAAATGTAAATAATTCCAGGAAAAGACAGTGGACAATTTTAATGTTTATATATGTAACTCCAATGCAAATCGGTGTTGGAAGTGCTAGCGTAGGTCTGTGTAGGACTCCGCAACGTTAAGCTAGTGTACGAAACACAGCCTTAGATCAATGAAGGAAATTCCAGCGTGAGTCAATGTGGAAATTTCTTTCATATTTCCGAAGTAAGTCACAGTGAGAAATTTCCATCATAATTTCAATGAGAATTGAAGCAGGCGATCTCAAAGCGTGTCAGAGTATTCAAGGATGAGTCAAGCAGCGGTCGCTTAGACAAAATATACGATTCTTTTTGTCACACACTCACATATCCTATCCAGCCAGCTTTGTCTTGATCTATCACTCCTTAATACCATGAAAGACCATGACGAAAATGGATGGATTTGATAAGCAGATATTTGAAGAAGGATGATCTGGCGGTTTTGCATACAAAACTCGCAAAAATATTCCTCGTGGAGATAATGTCAAAGCAACAAACATCCGTAGTGGCCACTGAGTTGCACTCAGTACAAACATAACATGTCCCAGAATCTCTTTCCGTGCCACATTATATTATTACCTTTACATGAGATACTGTAATCTTAGTTACTTCCTTTACTACACATATAACTCGATGCACTTGAAGTACAGTGAATATTTGAATGTGTGTGGTGATGCACACAAGGGATGAAGAGAATTTATAGCATACTGTCTATGTATATCAGTTTTTTATTGCATATTAGCTTATTAAGCTTCCAGTGGAATGAACGTGTAAGTGTGTGAGGTAGTGTCAGTCTGCACTGGGGTTCTGCTCTATCAGTTTTCTACCGGATTCAGACCACCTTAGTCTTGTTCATTTACTCAGTGCACCATAATTAACTTTCCTTGCAGTTAAGGTGTGGATGTATGTAGTGATTTTTGTGTGCTGGTGATCAGTCTTAAGTTTCGTTACCGTACGGTATCGTTATATTTCGTTAAGTTATATACTCCAGATTCTCTTCACACTTTCATTTCAGTGAAGGTGTGGGTGTGTGTGGTGGTGTCTGTGTGTGGTGGGGTTCTGCTTTACCATATCTTCTACCACATTCAAGCCACCATCTCCTCCTCCCGCCTCCTGGATTCCCACGCCTCCATGCGCATCCTGGCTTCCTTCCTCAGCCAGTCCCTCTATGGCTATCTCTGGCTCTCAGCGGGCAGGGTGGGCACATCTCACCACCATTTCATCATAGAATGATTTTATTTTGCGCTTAATACTTAAGATATAATCACACACACACACACACACACACACACACACACACACACACACACACATCAAAGATATACTCTCAACTGTCACTTTAGAAACTGGAGCCACATACGGGTGCTAAGGTACCTGTTAATGTAATCTTTTTTTTTTTTCTAATTAACCCTTCTTTAGTCAGGTGGGATGTTTTGGCACCCCATATTTTTTTAAAAGCTCATATTTCCTAGCCGGTAATTCGAATATTTCTCTCCGCTCCAATACTGTCCTGATAGAGTGAGGGGAGGGAACATGTGGATTAGTTTAGTCCTGCCTCTGCTGTAGTGAGAGAGAGGGGCACTTCCCCCTCCCCTGGGGTGTTCAATCACCCCATCAAATTAACCATATAGATCATATTGTGATGAAGATTGTTTTTTAAATCTTATTTTTGCATATTATTTATCATAATACTGAATTTAAAAATCACAAATTGTATTCTCCTGTGCGTGTTTACCTGCCAAATGAGATATGAGTCCAATTGTTATTTTTTTACTATAATAATTTATTATATTTTATTATTATAAATAAATAAACACCACCTACAAGGCTTTCAATCTTTTCATTAGTGATTGCAGAGATATGCTGATGCAGCAGTATGAATATATTTTACATGTTAGTAACACAACATGTATTTTTGTAGTGGGGTGTTGTAACACCCCACCAGACTAACCACGTTTGAATACCTCACAGGACTAATGAAGGGTTAAATAATGGAATAGAAACTTTATTCGCTAACGCATCATTGATATTAAAATATTTGGCAGTTTGAAAATATTACTCTGATATTTGATCACACAATTTGTTATAGTTGTATCGATGGTAGGAAGGTTATTACACACTGCTTAGTGCCGAGTCACGCATATTCATTTAATACTACGACTCTATATATATATATATATATATATATATATATATATATATATATATATATATATTTAAGCCATGATGTCACGATGTCGACTCAGGACCGTTCAACTCTAATTTTATACTTATACACTGATTTGCTGGCACGTACAAATTGCAAAAAATAAATACAGAAAAAAAAAAGGTAACGAAAATTACATTGAAAGAAATATAGCAGCTGCCATATTTCCCCAGGTGTTTCTCGGGTTCTGGTTCCTGTACGTCTTCTTGGTGACGACCCACTACAAGACCTCCCTCACCAGCAATTTAGCAGTGCCCTTCATTCCCCCACCGCTAGACACACTCCAGCAGCTCCTTGGGTCCAACCTGAAGTATGGTGTGACCGAAGTTAAGGTAGGTATTCCCCAGACAGACCAAGACTCCTATTCATTTGAAGTACAGGAAGAAGAGCTTTGAAATAGCTTATTATTTTATCCTCTTTCATTAAATACATTACATAATCTACCCTCTCAGTCATTCGGTTAATATAATTTGGCACAAACTTTAGTTTTTAGATTCTCAGGATTACAAGACAACCAAAACACAGGGGAATAATTCCCTCATGCCCAGTTTCATTGAAGGCAGAGGTCTCAGTGCAATGTGTGTGTGTGTGTGTGTGTGTGTGTGTGTGTGTGTGTGTGTGTGTGTGTGTGTGTGTTAGAGGGAGGGGGATGGATGAAAGGAAGAGAGATTGTACAGGGTACCGGGTACTTAAAAGTAACTTGGACAGTAAAAGAAACTCATTTGGACTCTTAATTCTCTCCACATTACACGAATCCTACCAACCAGGAAAGACCTAGCCGGTGAAATGTGCTTTATAGGATCATTTTCTCTAAGTATGATTGTTTCCTGTAAGCCAAGAAACCATTTACAATGCTGGGTGGTAACCATATAACCAAACCATACGTGCTTCCTACGTGTCGGCAAGTGGGTTGGTGAAGGGTTAGTGCCCCTCCCCATAAAACAAATAACTCAAAGTCAAACGGCCACCCCTTGCGGGAGTATGGCGTCTTGCAATAGATAGATAGGTAGATGATTATCAGCATATTCCACCTTTCTTCTTATTACTGGTCGGAACACCAACTCTCCATATCCCGCATCCCTGAGTATCAAACGGTGGACAGGGTCGTGCCATATGATAACGATAAGAACACTGTATAATAGAGTAACATAATATTCCTTTCTTTTACTACATTCTTTAGATTCGTGCTACCTCCAATTCCACCTTCCCTGGTGCAGGAAATGGACGCCATTACGTTGTGGCACTGAAATAGCCGAATGGTGAAGTTGTCCGATCAATCAGACATACATAAATCCTAGCCTGTTAAACGAAAGAAGGAAAGAGGGCTGAAGGAGAGGGGCAACTTCGGCCTAGAGTCCACTGGGTTCACATTCAGATGAACCTGGGGCTACAATAACAACAGAATCTTCCTTACAACATCTTGTTATCGTTTATTCTTGTCTCTAATATGTAAATGTATTCAGCATTGTATTGACCCCTTGCAGTGAATATGATAAAAGCTTTTAATATCCTACACAATTTTAATTTCATCTACTACTCTAACAATCAGGGAGCAGTACACCAACTCTTCTCCACATCCCGCATCCCACTGTACCAGAGGCTGTGGAGGGACATGCAATTCTACGACGATGAAAACAGCATGTGCATGGTGGTGGAGGGAACCTTCTCTTACATAAACTACCGCAGCTCCCTCGTGCTTCAGATGTTGATGCACAACAGCAACCCCAGCAGAAAGACTGACCTATATGTGGCCACGGAGGAGTTCTTTCCAACCGGAGCCGTGTGGTATTTGCCCAAAGTAAGGAAAAGCAGAAAAAATACAAATCTTATTTAGCATTTTCTTCCAGACATGGTCAGATTATTTTCCCTCCTTAGACAAAGGCATAGAAACTGAACATGAAATGCAGAGTTATAGTACATAAATTCTACAGCGCTGTAAGTATGCAACTAACATATTGTATAAAACATAAAGAGGAGACTGTTGCTGGATTTCGATCATTGAATGACAAGGCAGTGAAACGGTACCGACTTTTGAAAACGTGATAGTGTTAAACCAGCCCTTGACTGGTACGATAGTGAGTGAATTGTACGGTAGTCAGTGAAGTTACTGCGAATAACAGTGGCAGCTGATTCGTGTAATGAACCAATTATGCGGCGCAGTTAGTACTAGTAAAACGCCTTTGTCAGTGAGGTACGAGCGAAGCAATTTAAATTCGTAAGCATTAAAATGTCACCTTACACCCTGAGGATGCCTAGAGTGTACTGAAGGCTATCTACCAACCAGGTTTCATGTCTTTATGACAAAGTGTCTGGTCCGTGGCCCTCTTTTGAAGATTTTCGATATGCTGCACTTGGCTTGTGTCAAGTGCCACATGAACCGCCTGAGTTTGAGGAAATCTATCAAAAACAAATCTTAAAGAATGGGGTTATCATATAGTGCATATCATGCAGTGATCGGTCCTGTAGTTGCTGAGATATAAGTTTCCCAAAGGCATTACGGACGGGGCAGGTCAGGCGGGGCAGGGTTGTGCCGCTCATGTGTGAGAAAATGCCAGTACTTGACGAGAGATTTGCGAGGGCTTCACCCTCGCTCGTAAAACTTTCTCTAATATATTAACCATTCACAACCTCCTGTCACCTAGAGGTAACGATTTGGATAAAATTCATTTCTTAAATAGGAAGGGAATTCTGAAGTAGGGATCTTTGAGTTCGCAACTATGAGAGAATAGGTGAGAGGCGATTCACTTAGTCACCTCTTCCCACCAGCTACAACGTGCAGCATCCCTGCGCTCTGGAAGGTTTGCACTCGCGGTCTTAAAGCGAGTGTGGGTGTTATATCTTGTGGTGTGTGTGTGTGTGTGTGTGTGTGTGTGTGTGTGTGATCAAAATGATTCAACCAAATGATGCAACAAAACATGTGGAATTGTTGTGGGTTGAGTCAACGGTCAAGATCATAAGGAAAAATCAAAAGTTGACCAAGCGTAGCCATTTGCTATCCAATTTAGACCAAACATGAGGGAAGGACTGAGGGTAAGGAAAGAGTGAAAATAATTCAATCTTTATATCAATCAGTCAAACACTAAGGTCAAAAGGCAGTATCAGAGTTCAACTCGTATGTCCTTGTGTGAACAAAATAACTCAAACAGTGTTGATCTCATTTCAACCGAATCTGGTGGAAGGGTTAAGGATCAGACAAGGGGTTGTTTTATTGTTTTTGTGAACAATTTGTCAAAGGCCGAGGGTACTTGGCGGTGTTAGCTTCATCCAAATTTTGAGAAAGGTTCGCAGAAAGGCAAGGAAACAGAGCTTTTGTTGTGTGAAATATTTATCAAACGGTGAAGGCCAAAGGGAATGATCAAATTTCGCTGTCAGAGGGCAACGTCAAATCACATAGTTTAGAGCTGCTTTGGGCCAAATTTCTTGACAAGGTTACCGATCAGGTATGAATGAATTAATTCGACTTAGAGAGTAATCAGTTGAAGCTAAAGGTTATACAGGCAAAGTCAAATGTACGGCCCTTATGTTAATTGGTGTATGTGATCCTTCTTGTCTTTTTTATGCATCTTTATTGTCTGTCACCTATAAACTATTATTTCGCTTTTGTATTTGTTAATATAAAATATTTTTGCATTCTGTGATGATGTGTGTGTTGGCTGAGGGATGAGAAAAGGAAAGGTTGCTTGATATGAGTACTTTTTAGGGGGAGGCAGGAGGGATACCGGACCGTTTCTTGGTTGAGGCTGGTTGAGACTGTCAGGTGGTTTTGACAGCACCTGGAAGGAAGTGAAGCAGTAAAAAAAAGGGTATGTGAGTTACCATTCAAAATGTTAGGTGTGCATGGTTAAATCCAGATGACTCCATGATATACACATTTTCAATTCTGTAGAAGCTCACAGAAACCATGCATTGGCTTACATCCTTCAGGGTGCACCTTACCTGAAGAACTTCAACGCATTGATGTGGCGGTGTGTGGAGGCTGGCTTAATCAACAAGTGGCTATATGACCTGTACGCCGTTTATGTGAAGGAATACCAGGACCAGAAGTCATCACAGGAGCAGGAGGACACAGCCGTTGAGAAGGACACCAGGCTTGTAAGGTTTAGATGAGAGAGAGAGAGAGAGAGAGAGAGAGAGAGAGAGAGAGAGAGAGAGAGAGAGAGAGAGAGAGTTGAGAATTAATCCATTTGTACGGTAAATTGTTATCTGCATATTTTTCTGGCTACTTCCATACTATTTTAGTCAAGTGGGGAAGTTTCCTACCTGACAAAGGTTTGAGTAAAACGATATTTCTTCGTTAAAAAAATCACTGTACTTTGCGCCAGCCAAGATGGCGTTAGATCCACATCCTCTCTCACTATTGGCATTAATTGGCATGGTAATTATCGTGCAGCTTACTGAATGGTGACCAATGTCATACGATATATGCATATGTATTCGTATATACTGAAACAATTTTCCCTGACTCTAAAACATCTTAAAGTGAATGGCTCTGCTATTAAGCTAGTGGCTCGGAGTATTATGTAGCTGTGAACTGATGCCTAAAACAACCTTGTATAATTTGATTCCTTAGTGTTTCCTTTTCTTTACATGGTGTCTCTTCTCTTCTTGTCCAGGTTGTGTTCACCTTGAATCACCTGCAGGGAGCTTTCTTCTTGTTCTTCCTCGGCCACGGGTGCGGGCTGTTGCTGTTGTTTCTGGAGCTGCTGTTGGCCCCGTACACCTCATCAAACTGAAAATGTTGAATCTATAATGTCTTAAAAAATTAACTTTTTATTGTATTCAATCTCTCTCTCTCTCTCTCTCTCTCTCTCTCTCTCTCTCTCTCTCTCTCTCTCTCTCTCTCTCTCTCTTTAGGAGCTTATATCCAGGTTTCAAGATTTTCTTACTGGAGGGGTTTGATACGGCACTCATTAATTCCTCCGAAACAGTGCACTGAAATAAGCTCCGTACAATCTTTTGACGTCTGAAAAAATAATATATGAATGAGGGTTCATCGTAACGAATTGGATGTGTAAAGAAATGTACTCTGAAACAAGAAATTTTAGGAGATAATTTAATTAGCCACAGTGGGAACTAGAGATAATAGGAAATAGATAAATAACAGAGAAACAGCAATACTTTTATTACTCCTTGTATCATTACGATTAACCTCTTCATTCAGGCGACATTATCTTAAACTTGCTAATCGTTGTTATGTGGTTTTAGTTTCCAAGTTAAATTAAAAGAAGCAGTTTCCAACTTCTGACAAATACTTTATAACCTACATACTGTACACTCACACCAAAAAGTATCGGTGCACACTTGACGCGAAGCAATCTAAGATACCGGACGATGGCTACTGGAAACTGAAAGACGATTTTTTCCTCACTCTGATAAACTTGTAGTTTGTGACATTTTCTAGTCCGTATTGTTATTATGTATATAGCAAAATGATTACAAATAAATCTGACCGAGAATTCATGAGCTATAATGATCATTTCGGATATCATCGTGCCCTACCTGCGCGATACTTTTTGGTGTGAGTATACAACCGAAAAATTGAAACGCACCATGAAACTTGTGATACCTTTGTTGAAAGATTGTACAACAGTTTTAGCTAACTTGGATCCCCTTCAGGTATGAATAGAGATGGAACATACGCGTACTGTGCTGTGCGGAGAGAAAGAGAGACAGGAGGGGAGGTCTTCCCTAAGCGGAGTACAATCGCCTTGCTATGACATCAGAATCAGAACAACCATCCACTTCATGAGCCCGGGCTCGTTATTTTAATTTTATCTTACCATCACCGGACGATTTTATTCAGCTTAGGTTAGAACTGTTGAACTGGAGGGTTTGACACAGTCTCCAGCAACGGCTTCAGTACCAAGTGTTTTTTTTTTTTCCCCTTTGCTGAATCTAATGGTTTGGGAACTAAAAGAGTAAGCTAGAAAGAGAAGTCCTTACACAGCCTGGTCATTTTTTGTGCGTCACTAGAGACTTAGTTACCAGAGTTAACGTGTTCTGGGGGACATCTTGGTCTGCTGGTGTGGGCGTGGGTGTGGCGCATAGATTCAAAAGAATGAAACTTGCAGGATAGCCACTGATAATGCTGATAGTTTCGCTCTCACAACACACGAGAAATCGCCTGGTGAAGTGGAACTGGAGCACTATACATGGACCACTCTGCATTAACCCTATGACTACTGTGAGTTTCTGCTAGCCAGTTTTGTCAGTCATGCCCTGAGTTTAATACGGTGTTCCATGTTCACGGCCACAACGGTACTCGCCATGTTTTTTAACATACTACAAGTCGATCACTATCTTGGCGGAGATTTTCGTCTTTTAGCAGCCTGTTGAACATAGTCCAGTGGCAGAATGACACAACTGTACAGCTATACCTTCTTCCTTTAATACTTCTTTATGACTAGTACGATATTCTGATGTTCAAGAAGTCTTCATCAACTCATCCAGTTCGTAGTCTCTTTTGTGCTAAACAAAATAGGCTGGCAGTAACACCGATATTGCTAGAAAGCACTCAGAGAGCGCATACCTCCGCCAATGCCATTGCCATTAAAAAGGATCTGGATCCGGATCCGTCCCAACATTTAAATAATTCTTTCTTGGTCCATGGCTCACCTTTCCACAATATTTCATTGAAATTCACTGAGAACCTTCAGAGGTATTTTGCGGGATACTCCAGATCCGGATCCAGATCCGCCCCCAAATTTAATAATTTCTTCGTTGACCCATGACCCACCCTTTCACAAACTTTCATCAAACTCTGTTCATATTTTTTCTTTTAATCCAGCTAACAGATCCGTGGATATAGGATCTGAATCTGCCGTAAAATGTAATCATTTTTTTCTTGGTTCGTGGCCCACATTTCCACAACATTTCATTGAAATTCATTGTGAATTTCTGGAGATATTGTGCGGGAAACTTTGGATTCTGATCCTGGTCCGACCCAAATTTTATTATTTCTTCTGTAGAGAATGAGAGTAGTGCGAGTACATGTGGTTGGGAAATGGCTGGGAGAAGAAGAAATGAGAAGAGGGAGGAAGAGATCAGTAGGGAGGAAGTAGTTGAGGCAATGAAGATCAAGATGGGAAAGGCCCTAGGAATTGATGGAGTGTGTGGTGAAATGCTGGAGTATAGGGGTGAGATTGTTGTGGAGTGGATATGGAAGTTGTGTAGATTGGCTTGGGAAGAGGGAAGGGTTCCAGAGGACTGGAAATCAGGTATAACTGTTCCTTTATACAAAAGAAAAGGGGAGAGAGAGAGAGAGAGAGAGAGAGAGAGAGAGAGAGAGAGAAGTATGTGGTAACCATAGAGGTATTTGCCTTCTTAGTGTGATTGGAAAAATATATAGTAGAATACTTACTGATTGGGTTAGGCATATAAGAGAGGAGCTAGTTGGTGAAGAACAATGAGGATTTAGGAAGGGAAAAGGGTGTGTAGATCAGATATTTGTTCTAAGATGTTTAGTGGAGAAGTATCTAGAGAAAGGAAAGAGAGTGTATGCTGCCCTCATGGACTTGGAGAAAGCATATGACAGAGTAGATAGGCATGGCATGTGGAAGATAATAAGAATATATGGATTGGATGGGAAATTGTTGAGTGCTGTGAAGAATACGTACGAGAGAGCTAGGGCTACGGTGTGAGTGGATGGTGAGCTGAGGGAGTTCTTTGATTTAAATGTGGGACTGAAACAGGGAAGTGTGATGTCTCCATGGCTGTTTAATATATTCATGGATGGGGTTGTAAAGGAGGTGCAAGGAAGGGCAGTGGATGTGGGCGTGGCTCAAATGATAATGAAGCGTGGAAGATTCCGGTGTTGCTGTTTGCTGATGATACAGTATTGTTGGGTGAAGATGAATGGAGTTGCATGGTTCGGTGAATGAATTTGGGACAGTGTGTAAGAGGAATCTGAAAGTTAATGTAAACAAGAGTATGGTTATGGTGTTTGAGAGGAATGAAGTCACAGAATGCACAATGAGGTTGGATGGTGAGGATATGGAGAACGTCAGTGCAATCAAATACTTGGGTAGTGTGATGAGTAAGGATGGAAGTTTGGGGGATGAAGTGCTTGAAAGGGTACAGCAAGGAAGGAAGGTTGTTGGTTCACTGAAAGGGGTGATGAGTAATATGGATGTGAGTATGGAAGTGAAGATGTCATTGCATGATAGTATTGAAATTTTTACCCTGACGTATGGAAGCGAGGCGTAGACCTTGCTAGAGGGGAACCAGTCAAGAGTGAGAGCAGTGGAAAAGAGTTACCTGGAAGGAGCACGTGGGGTGACATGGAGGGACAGGTTGACGAATGAAGAAGTGAAAGAACGGTGTGGGTGGATGTGGATGTGACTGAGAAAATTAGAAATACACTGAGGTGATTTGGACATGTGGAGATAATGAAGAATGAAAGACTGACTAAGAGGGTGTATGTAGGCGAACTGGAGGGAGGGAGAGGGAGAGGGAAACCGAGGATGAGGTTGAAGGATGGATTTGAGAGGTATATGAGGGAAGGGGGAGGGCAGTCAAATGGTGGGTGACAGAGCAATTTGCAGGCGTTTTGTCTGCGGCCACCCTTTGCAGGTTTAGGGCGTTGGGCTATAGATAGATAGATTCCTTGGCCTATGGCCCACCCTTTCGCACAGTTTCATCAAAACTCGTTAATAACTTTTGGAGTAATCCTGCAAACCAACAAACAGAGACAAACAACCAAACGTCAATTAAAAAACATAACCTCCTTGGCGGAGGTAATGATATGTCCCCGTAATGAACGAGTTAAAGTCAGGAGTAAAATAGTCCGAAGTTGCAGGTGAATTATTTTGCTAACAATCAGACACACAGGTACAGCTTTGCCCTTGCCCTGTGACCTTGACCTTTATATGATTTTTTTTTTTTTTTTTTTTTTTTTTTTTTTTTTTTCCCCTCTCAAAATTGAACCACATCATTCTTGGCATGCCATGCTCTCATTAAATTCAAGGGCTTCGTAGGGTCTCTCTCTCTGTGAGATATTTAGTCTTATTTCCTTCTTGTTACTGATGCAAACTATGTCAATGTAAAACACAATACACATATGCGAAATTTATCACTTAGAGTAAAGTGTTATAAAATCTCTTAGTACACCTTAAATATGAATCCCAGGGATAACTGCATATCATACAGTAGTGGGTGAAGCATGTGTATGTATACATATTGTTACGGAACAGAGAAAGATAATGTACACTTTAAGTGAGAATACGAAGAGTCACTACTGTCCCGTAAAGTTCCAGGTTCAAAACAAAAGAGTTAGGTAAAATTACAAGTTAAAGTTTAATGCTCAAACTAACAACAAAACATTCAGGACTCATAAGGATAATGTAATGGCAAATAAACAGGTTAAATATATGGTTAACTGCAATAGCCTCTATTAACACGAAATTAGCAAGAGTAAATTTATCTAAGTCAGCCCTGATAAAATGAGATACCAGATAATACTCAGTGAATGCAAGATAAATTATTACAGATACAAACTATTATCAAAAATGACTGACATAAAACCCAACATTAATCACAAAGACCTCACCAGGCCTAAGAACTAACCCTATGCTACACAGCACAAGAAAAAATACAACAGTTATACTCAAATTACACACAGCTGCTAGATGTTTGGAGATTTCTTGAGCACTCACAATAATAATATCTGTACAGGGGAGGACAGAGATGTGAACAAAATGAGGAGCAGATCTAAGTGGCAATGATGCAGAGATTGAGCTCATTATATAGGGGCCAGCAGAGCCTGATACAACTTGTAAGAAGGACGCGCAAATGAAGCCACGGGGACAAAGAGATGAAAATCCCGCAAAGTATAACAGAGAGAACGACTTACTCTACTATAACGGTAGAAGGGGGGATCTGAGGCAGAACACGCTCGTGATCAAACATGCAGCATACTGTGCGTTAAAATTACACAAAGGATGATGAAATCATAGGCTATGTAACACCTCCCCACAAAGAAAAAAGAAATTTACAAAGGAAATTTCTTATTACTCTAAAACAATCTGTCTCTGGCATTACAGACCATGCAAAGGTCTTTCCTAATGTTACAAAACATGAGATCTCCCTAGCACGCTCAGTCATAGGTACTTGCCAGTATCCCTTTAACAAATCAAACTTACTTATGTACCTAGCCTTTCCGATCTTGTCTATGCAATCTTCCACACGAGGGAGAGGGTAAGTGTCTGTTTTGGTTATCTGATTAACACGTCTGTAGTCGATGCAAAGCCGCTGTGACCCACCTGGCTTAGGGACTAGAGTGACAGGAGAACTCCACTCGCTCTGACAGGGCTCAATCATCTTGTGGTCCAACAGGTAGCCAAGCTCCTTCTGGATGAGAGGAACTTTCACTGGGTTCACACGGTAAGGAGGCAGTTTAATTGGCTTTGCGTCTCCAACATCGACACCATGCATCAACACAGTGGTTCTTCCTGGAGTGGCACGGAACACTTGCGGGTACTCCTGCAGTAATGCCGAAAACTCTGCCTTTCCTTGGGAGGTAGATGAGAAAGCTTAGTCTGGAGATCATTCATGATATCAGGATTCTTCCCCAAACTATCACTCAGGCTCATACTGCATGGGAGAGCTTCACTTGCAGACTCGGGTGGAACAGCTACAGTGCAGACTGGATTATTTTCGTCCCGCCTGTGATATAACTTTAACATGTTGATGTGACATAGTTGCTTGCTCTTTCTACGATCTGGTGTGGTGATGACATAGCTGACATCACTGAGTTTCTTCTCCACGAAATAAGGGCCACTAAACTTGGCTTGAAGAGGTTGCCCATGAACTGGTAGCAGAATCAAAACCTGATCTCCTGGCTGAAAGTGGCGTAACCTGGACTTCTTATCATACCAAGTCTTCATCTTCTCCTGAGCAGCTCCTAAATTCTCTCTCGCTAGCTGTAAAGCAGTGGACAGCCGTTCTTTGAACTTCATCACATACTCCAGCAGGTTGACGTCATCTTCCTCCGACAGCCAGCATTCCTTGAGTAACTTAAGGGGTCCTCTTACTTCATGGCCAAACAGTAGTTCAAAAGGTGAGAAACCCAGTGATTCATTTGGAGATTCTCTTGCGGCAAACACAACTAATGGAAGACCTTTATCCCAGTCTTTCTGATGTTCCAAACAGTATTTCTTGAGCATCGATTTGAGTGTTTGATGATATCTCTCCAACGCTCCTTGGGTCTGGGGATGGTAAGCTGAAGACGTGATCTGGGTGATGCCCAACTCTTTCAGAGACTGCTTGAAAACATTTGACATGAAATTACTTCCTCGGTCTGACTGTACCTCCTTGGGCAGACCAAACTTTGTGAAGAGCCCTAGCATTTCCTTAACCACGTTCTTTGCTGAGATGTTTCTAAGTGGAATGGCTTCAGGATAACGAGTAGCCACATCAATCATGGTCAACACATAAGAAAATCCTGAAGAAGTCTTAGGAAGAGGGCCCACAATATCCACCAACACACGGGTGAAAGGCGCCTCAAAAGGAGGAATGGGAACTAGAGGTGCAACCTTTTCGGTCTGATTACACTTCCCCACAACTTGACAGGTGTGACAAGACTTACAATACCAGGAAACATCCCTGAAGATACCTGGCCAGTAGAAGTGTTTCAAAATGCGTGCCACAGTCTTCCTCACTCCAAGGTGTCCTGCCAAACTGGAATCATGAGCCACTCTAATGATATCCTGCCTACAAACACGAGGGATGACAACTTGATGTACAACCTCCCATTCACAGTCGGCTGATGCTGTTGGGGGTCTCCACTTCCTCATAAGTACTCCTGACTTTACATAATAACAAGTAGAAGCACCGGCTGACTCTTCTTCACTGTAAGCAGAGTTAGCTAGACCTTTCAACTCAGGGTCAGCAACCTGCAACTCAACCAACTCTTGACGAGACAAATTATCAACACTACGGGGTACTGCCTCATCTGGTGAGTGGTCCAAATTAGCAAGAAAAGTGTCAGCTAGGATAACATCATCATCATCATTATCCTCTAAATCACCAGTAACTTTAGACTTAGCCCTAGTGACAGCACATGCAGGGAACACATCAGGGACATCACAATCCTGGGACACAGCCACTGGCTCAC
Organism: Coenobita brevimanus; assembly: GCF_032717465.1. Classification (NCBI taxonomy): domain Eukaryota; kingdom Metazoa; phylum Arthropoda; class Malacostraca; order Decapoda; family Coenobitidae; genus Coenobita; species Coenobita brevimanus. The sequence goes on from NC_137009.1 coordinate 8,941,681, forward strand.
TAGACAACTGAGGAGCTGGACACACTTGACTTCCACCAATATCATTTCCAAGTAAGAAAGTTACACCTGACATTGGGAGTGTCTCAACCAACCCAACCATAACAGAACCATTAACAAAACCAGACTCTAAATTCACTCTGCACAGAGGGACAGAGAAGTAATTATTCCCTACACCTTGTAAGATTACAGTTTCATCAGAGGAATTAACATTAGAGCCTAGAACACTGGTCAGCATAAGGGATTGGCAAGCACCTGTATCACGATATATTTGAACTGATTTCCTGTCATTACTGTCCAGAGGACTGACAAAACCATCAGACAGGAAATTAGCACATGAACTCTTAAGAGTGTCACCCACGTTACTGCTCAAAAGAGGAGCTCCATCATGAGAATTTAAGTTACCCCTCAAAGCAGGTTCAGTTAACTCAGTTAAAGAATTCTGGGAACTCTCAAGAGTGGACACTAGACCAATTGACTGAATATTTAAAGACTCCTTTTTGTTCACATCACGCTGTCTCCTGAAACATTTCTCCGTAGTATGACCAAGCTTACTACGATAAGTACATTTACTTTTCTGAAATCTAGAGGTGAAGCTGGTATTTATTTCCTGAGAAACATCATCTTTATTCTCTTTCCTGTTACCTGTACTCTGAGTAGAGGCAACGTACTTACTCTCAGCTTTCCCTTTTTCTCTAGAATATCTCTTGTGAGTGAGAACATACTCATCAGCTAAAACTGCAGCATCAGACAAATTATCTATTCTTTTCTCATCAAGATATAGGCTTACATCTTTATAAATACACCTTTTGAAGTCCTCCAGCAAAATCATCTGCTTAAATTTATCAAAATCAGAATCCACATTCTTAGAATTTAACCACTGCTCTAACAGATCTTCTTTGATTTTTGCATACTCAACATGGGATTGCTTATCTTGCTTGTAAGTTGTCCTAAATTTTACTCTATAAGCTTCAGGAACAAGCTCATAGGCCTTAAGAATCAAGCTCTTAACTACATCATAATTATCAGACTGATTCTGAGGCAAAGATGCATAAGTTACTTGAGCTTTACCGGTGAGAACAGTTTGAAGGAGTACTGGCCAATACTCCTTAGGCCAATTAAAACCTGTAGCTACCCTCTCAAACAACTGAAAATACTTTGTTAAATCAGATTCATTAAAAGAAGGGACAAGTTTAACATTTTTAGCCACATCAAAATCATCAGAGCTAGATGATCCAGTTCCGCCTTGTTTCATGCGATACTCATGGTCTGCCTGAATCCTGGCAAGTTCAATTTGTGCCTGAGCCTGTACCTCTGCCTCTTGAATACGAGCATTTGCCTCATTAACACGAGCCTCCTGCAGGGCTAGCTGTAACTTAGCTAATTCAATCTGCGTTTGCTCATTTGGAGGAGTTACATTAAACAAGCTTTCATTAATCATGGCAACAATTTGATCTTTAGACTGATGAGAGCGAACAACAAATCCCAATTGTTGAGCAACAATCTTAAGTTCATTCTTTGTTCTGTTTTCTATATCACACACTGTTTGCACATTTGACAAAAAATCTTTGGCTTCATCAATTGTAGTAATAGTAGACATAATTAATAAGAAATAGTCACAAAATATCAAGCAATATCCTTATGATAATATCCTGAATATCCTGATATGAGGTCGCCAAATTTATGTTATGGAACAGAGAAAGATAATGTACACTTTAAGTGAGAATACGAAGAGTCACTACTGTCCCGTGAAGTTCCAGGTTCAAAACAAAAGAGTTAGGTAAAATTACAAGTTAAAGTTTAATGCTCAAACTAACAACAAAACATTCAGGACTCATAAGGATAATGTAATGGCAAATAAACAGGTTAAATATATGGTTAACTGCAATAGCCTCTATTAACACGAAATTAGCAAGAGTAAATTTATCTAAGTCAGCCCTGATAAAATGAGATACCAGATAATACTCAGTGAATGCAAGATAAATTATTACAGATACAAACTATTATCAAAAATGACTGACATAAAACCCAACATTAATCACAAAGACCTCACCAGGCCTAAGAACTAACCCTATGCTACACAGCACAAGAAAAAATACAACAGTTATACTCAAATTACACACAGCTGCTAGATGTTTGGAGATTTCTTGAGCACTCACAATAATAATATCTGTACAGGGGAGGACAGAGATGTGAACAAAATGAGGAGCAGATCTAAGTGGCAATGATGCAGAGATTGAGCTCATTATATAAGGGCCAGCAGAGCCTGATACAACTTGTAAGAAGGACGCGCAAATGAAGCCACGGGGACAAAGAGATGAAAATCCCGCAAAGTATAACAGAGAGAACGACTTACTCTACTATAACGGTAGAAGGGGGGAACTGAGGCAGAACACGCTCGTGATCAAACATGCAGCATACTGTGCGTTAAAATTACACAAAGGATGATGAAATCATAGGCTATGTAACAATATAAAACTTTTGTTACAGCTGCGTATCAGATTACCTATTTACGCTTAAATCGTGATTCATTGAAGTACCAAATTCATAGCATGCAAATAATTATCAGTACCGATGTGAAAATGTAAAACAAAACATGACATCAGATAAAAGCCCACTGTTCGGAAATATAATCAGCTACAGGGAAAAAATTCAATCATATATGAATGCAAATCCAAGAAGGTGAATGTGGGTGAAGCGAATGGTGGAAAGATGCTGAGATAGCAAGATGGATGAGAGGTTGTTGAGCACTAAGATTTACTAGTAGGGAGAAAACAAGGTTCTGGAGAGGGAATCCTTTTCATTGTGCTGCCGATGCACCCGAACAGAGGACCTGTCCTATGGCAAAAATGTTCCTTCGCATCCCTCGTCTCCCGAAAAAAAGCAGGATGTAGACAGCAGTCGACTGGGATCTGCAGTTGACTGGCCTCTCATTCCGATGAGACTGGGGTTGCTGCTGGATACTACTACTACCACTACACCTCCATCCATTGGGGAATTATATTGTGAAGATCAAAACCAACCTTCCTGATACAGTTCACAATTTGGAGTTGTAATGTGGAGGTTAACACTAACCCTAAAATTACAATCCGTTGGCCCCAAGCACGCCAACGGCTGTGGTTACCAGCCATCTACTATTACTATTATTATTTTATTTTATATTTATTGATATTGCATTGTAAATAAAGACATTAAACTATTGGAGTCACTGGTCTATGCGACTCTCGACCACTGTAGCTTCGTAATCCATACCCGCCAGAGAGACTGGCCTGAGGGCTGATGATCTTGTGCCCCTGAGACATAGCAGAGCAGACCTCACGAGGGAGAATGACAGTTGACATCTCATCCAGGCCATAACAGAACTCTGCGGTTGACGTTTCTTCTCAGAAAGAACCTCTGCCAGTCTCGAGTAGAATCTCACCGCCTCTGGACCCATCCCACCTGATGCTGTGAACACAAGGGGAGTGAATCGACCGTGGTCCACATGTTGGATCCTTTCTTGTGTGCAGCTCTGAGAGACAGTTCGTGATGACATGCTGCCTTGGGATCGAATATCCTGATGTCGAAGAATGCCCTCTGCCCACGTGTCCAGAAACCTCAAGCACTGACATCCACTCTTGCATCATACGATGTGTTTGTTGTTCTGTGGGTGAAGTGCTCGCCGTCCAGGGGTAGCAGAGCTGGCTCAATCGTGACATCATGGCATATTTCCTACAGCATTTTGGCAGTGAGGTCGCGTACTTCATCGTGTCAGATGCAAACAAAGTCTCCCTTCTTGCATACCATTGCATGATTTGCATCAAAGGCAGTGCCACAGGCACAGTGTTGAGGTAGGTTCTCTATTGGCCACCCATATCTCAAGGCTATGGTGTCAATAAATAATTGTTTGTTGAAGTGGAAGCCTTTTGCCTTGAGAGGCAGGGTTGTGAGCCAGTTCGATGCCCCAACCTCCTGTGCAATTTCAACTCCTCTGCGCTGGTCTGGTGTTAGATGTTTGATTATGTACTGCAGCTGGTCTTTTTGTCTTGCTACTACTACCACTCCCACCACTACTACCACCACTACTACTACTACTACTTCTACTACTACTACTACTACTACGACTACTACTATTATTGTTGTTGTTGTTGTGGTTGTTGATAAAAACGCAAGAGATGAATCTGTTGTTGTTGTTGTTGATCCCGCTGCTAAAAAAAGCAAGATATAACCCCGGGGCCAGATTAACAGATAATATTACGACAGATACCATGTGGTATCTTTGACCTAAAACCGGGTAAACAGTGCACCGAAGCAGTTAAAATTGCAAACAATCTGGTGGGTTTTATTGGAAGAACTTTCGAGTTTAAATTGGAGAAAGTCATACTTGCCATGTACAACTCGCTAGTGCGTCCCTACCTTGTGTATTGTGTGCAGTTCTGGTCTCAGTACCACAGAAAGGACATAGAAAAACCTGAGAAAATTCAGCGAAGAATCACAAAAATGATACCACGACTTAGAAACAGACTATATGAAGAACGTCTTGAAGAACTTAAATTATTTAGCCTAACAAAGCACAGGTTAAGAGGGAACCTTACTGAAGTTTTCAAAATCATGAAGGGATATGACAACTTAGAAATGAATAGATATTTTGAAATAGACCGGTCGAGTCAAACCAGAAGTAATGGTTGCAAAATTATGGGAAAGCGTTTCCAATCCCATGAAGCAAAATACTTCTTCAATTGAGTCATAAATATCTGGAACAGATTACCCTCAGATGCCATGAACAGTATCTCAGTTAAGACATTCAAAAACAAAATAGACAAGTATTTCTACGAGAATCCTCAGCTGACTCTTTTTCTGTCCGAATAACTTGCTTTTATAGCTATATGTAAGTTCACTCTCCTTTTATCTACAAGACACCCCGTAAACAACGTGCCCGTACATAGTGTTGCATCACGGCATTATAAATTTTTCAATTTATTCAATGCAAATTAAGTAATGTAAGCACAGATTAGGATCTGCACAGATAGCCCTGAGTTAACAGTCACTACTATTAATTCCGACCTGTTATGGGCTATGGATCACTGAGGGTCCCTGTTAGCCAAGTGACAACCATCGTTTTTTTTTTTAATGTACCAGGGGTCACTGCTTCAGGAGGAAACTTGTGTACTTGTCCCACATGGGGGAGTTCCTTGTCTCAGTGGAGTGAACGGAGCTAGGGCCTGATTGACCGCTGGCTACCTAAAAAGTGCCAGGCAAGGCTGCCGCATCACCCCTAAACATCGAGTCTGTGGATTGTACATCAACACTGTGCACTGTGCAGTCCCCTTTTATCTATAAGACACTCCGTCTTATATATTTTTCAATTTCCCCAGTGCAAAGAAAATAATATAAGCACAGATTAGGATCTGCACAGATAGCCCTGAGTTAACGGTCACTACTCTTACTTTCGGCCTGTGATGGGCTGTGGATCACTGAGCGTCCCTGTTAGTCAAGTGACCACCATTGGGATTTTTTTATAATGCACCAGGGGTCACTGCTTCAGGAGGAAACTTATGTACTTGTCTCACATGGGAGAGTTCCTTGTCTCAGTGGAGTGAACGGAGCTAGGGCCTGATTGACTGCTGCCTACCTTAAAAGCGCCAGGCAAGGCTGCCGCACCACCCATAAACATCCACACTGTGCAGTGTGTAGTTTCCACGTTATGTCCACAGATGCCCCATTATCTCGATGTACCGGTTTATAATGTCATGCCTTAACTATTAGTTATTTGAGTACTTTCTCTTTCAGGTTACTCAAACGGGTAGCTTACAGACAAAGTATTATAGAATGTGACTTTTCCTTTCCAGTATTTCCTGTGAAATTTCTATGTCAGTTTTTCCATGCTGCATGGTGGTTTTTCTCACTTTTTCCTGGAGGGTTTGGGAGTGGGGGGAGCCTTCTTGTTTTACTATCCTTGTCCTTCAGCATGTAGAGTTAGATCTTGTAGTCATAGTTTTCTCTGTAACAAGCAGCCTCAAAAAGACCATAAGGTCTATTGTTGTTTGCTTTCCTATGAAATCCTATGTAATCTGCTTTCCCTGGTAAACAGTGAAAGGAGAGAGCAGAGCCTTCCAACGTCTCTTGTTTCTCTGCAATACGAGGGCAAAAAGATTGTAGTTTTATGAGCCGGTTTTTTTACTACTCTTAGCCTCTTAACCTCATGAATTATTTAATTATATTATTTCTGAACCGATTGAAGTGCATGTTGTACAGGTACTTGTGTCCTCAAGCCATTACAGTTTATCCACACTTACATGAAGCTTTTAAAGCAGTTTTCTTCAGATTTTTAACATAACTGATCCAGTTGCTCCAAATCAGCGAATTTTGAGTACAACTTATCATTGGAATGGCTACATTCTCACCAATGAGTATTATTTTTAGCAAATAAGACGTACGTTGTTTGTTTTTCAATTCAATTCCCTCGTGGGAACCCCAACCAGACAAAAAAAAAAATCGTAGTAAAATCAATGCAATTCTATAAATGCGGTCAGTTATCGAGTATGGCAAGATCACTGGATCAAAGCAGTTGCCATCTGATTCTCAATCAGGGTCGCCCTGCTCGGAGGAACAGATTTATATTCCAGCTTGTCTCTTCAAGTTAATATGTGGATATGTCTCAGACGTAGTATATGTTAAACATAAAATGAAGTTTTTAAGCCACAGGATTTATTGGCGCTATTCTGTTGCCTTAGAGTACTGAAACCCCCTATATTTAACAAGGAAGACAAGGAAAAGTTATGAATCTTGTCATGCGTCTAGTTCTTTATACACAAAAAGATCTAAGTTACGACATGGAACCGATCGTAGAAAAAAGTTTGAGAATCCCACGTGAACACGGTTAGGGACCTGGATATAAAATCGATTGTTCAGTACATAGTAGAACTTTAGCATAATTAAATGACTTAATGGAATCGATACACATTAACCCCTAAAACGCGGGGCATCGCGTTTGCAACGCTCGCCGAAAAGGACATAACGGCGGAGCGTCGCGTTTGCGATTCAAGTTAATTTTGAATAAACGCGTGCAAGGATGTTCCAGCTGGCATTGTCTATCAGTACCATCACCCTTTAGCTACAATTAGCATACTTTACCTTTGTACTACTGACCTCCATTGTTGCCAAGTATCGCGTTTTTCCCCCCTCCCCCCCCACCATGGCCCGGCCAGCCTGGTTGTGATACATGGCAGCGCTCGGATTGCTCAGAACTGTAAATCTGCGCTCTCCTTTCACAAACAGTTTATGCTAATAGGAAACGCTTGTTTCCCCAGTTGTAACACTAGGTATTTTTTGCACGGTTTGCCCCTGTTTAGCGTCAGTTTACAGCAGGCTTTCAAAGTGACATTATGGCAAGTTCTAGCTCTTCTGAGTCAGTGCGGGCGGCCGACAGGAACGAGAATAAAGTGACAGGCGTAAGGCAGAATAAAAAGCGCGCTGCGGTGATCTTTTGGGAAGTAATATGATTGAAAATAATGTAGTATACGTGTTTTTAGCTGTGAAAATGGAAATGTTTGTTGAGTGACGGGAAGACCGCCGCCGCGCTGCATGTCGGCCGTACGCTTCGTTGATTTTAGCCTTATTTTCAGTGCTTATTGTACAAATACGGATTCCAAACCACCTGTACGTTGTAGTATAAAGTTTACTGTGACAGAATGAGGCTGTGGTAGAGGGGAAACCGGGTTGCTGGAGATGTGAAAGTGAAGATTTTGTTACCCAACTTTGCAAGTCTCCACAAGTCCTTGGGTAGTCCAAGTCCACGAAGGCTCAACACCTGTCTCTGGAGAAAGCTGAATGTAAGTACTATCTGCCATACCAAGTATAATGTTCTAGGGTTAATCTCTGATTTTTGGGTAATATTTTCCTACAGGTACTCAGACACTCAGACCGCGATACAACGCCGCCACCCAGGGGGGGTCGGCTGTCCATTGGCCGCGTATTAGGGGTTAAACTAGTTCTTTTTGTTCGTTTATAGACAGGAGAAAGAAAAGTAATAATTAGAAACAAGTATAAGAGAATCGAGAATATTCGAAGGGAGCGGAGGTGAAAAGGGAGAGAAGTCACTTGTACTGGTAATATTCTTGGCGGTTTCATTCTCAGCATATCTCTCGCATCATATTTCTTTTAATGGCAAGAAATTTTCATTAAAGTCTGAGAATGATAATGCTGTCAGTATTATTCCTCCCATGAGCAGAACAATCCTAATATTCTGTTCTAGGCAATGCCAGACCTTTTATTTCGGTGAAAGTGAGTAATAGATGCCTGAAGCATAAAGAACTAAGTTTTATCATACAAGTTTCTTATCATCAAGACAGCTTATCAGATTGGGTGCTTTCCCTTTGTGTATAAATGATTTTGCTAAACTTCCCCACACAACCCAAGTTCCACATCCCCACCAATGAATTACCTCAGACAACCCAAGTTTCTTTTCCCCATCACTTTACTAATAGCAAAAATTCGTTTCATTTCAATACCGATTTCCTTACCTCAGATAACCCAAAGCTCATTTCTCCACCACTTAGTTACCCCTAATAACTCGTTTCATTTCCCTACCAATTTCCTTACCCCTAGATAACTCGTTTAATTTCCCAACAAATTTTCTTACTTCAGAAAACCCCAGTTCCACTTCCTACCACTTTACCTACTCCAGATATCTCGTTTCATTTGCTTACCAATTTACTTCCGTCATATAACCCCATTTTTATTTCTACATGAAAATAATATATCTCATTCTAGACCCACGTATATTTACCCCAATTAACTCCAGATACATTACCCCACAGACACTTACCTTACTGAGCCCCGAATATGCTCAGTTTAATTTTCCTTCCTCTCCCGTACAGAGTTTATCATATCAGTATATGACCGCTGCCAACACGACACTATTCGGCAGCATGTTAGAAAACATGTCCTACCATACAATGAAAATTTTTAACTTAAGGCTAAGGGGATGTACACGTTCATGTCGTTCAAGATGTCTTTACACATCACATGGTTGTGCACAACAGCAACCCAGACAGAGGGAATGACTTACGCTTCACCATAGAAGAGTTTATATGCCTAGAGGTTATGCCTGGGCATTTCCAAAGGTAAACCAGGCACTTTTTTTTAATGCGAGGAAGAAGGAACCAAAGGCCATAATTATGCCCGCAATAACAGTTCCCCCCGAAAGAAAAACAAAATACAAGAGAGAGCCAAATTCAAGATCTGATCATATCGAGATGCCTGGACACACTGAGTTTGAAAGACTGGATATCATAGGAAACAAGAAATACAGACAAAGGGAGACATTTCCAGAGTTGACCTGTTGCATAAAATGAAGGACTGGGAGTAACAGTTAACACTTGCATTAGAGAGCTAGACAGAAAAGGGATGAGATTATGCTGCTACAAGGATGCTACGCGCCCGTCGTAGAGGTGGAGGAATGCATGCAGACAGTTCAGAGGAGCAGTGCCCATTGAAGCAGCGATAGAAAAGAGATAAAGATGCAACAGTGGGGCGAAGAGACAGAGGTTGAAGGGAGTCAGTAAGAGGAGGAGGGTTAATGAGACGAAAAGCCTTTGACTCCACCCTATTGAGAAGAGCTGTATGTGGGGAGCCTCCCCACACATGAGAGTTGTACTCCACACGGGGGCGGATAAAACCCCTGTATTGAGTCAGCAATTGTGCAGGGGTAAAGAAAGTATGGGGTTGGCTTAGCACATCTAATCTCTTGGAAGCAGATATTACAAGAGATGTAATATGATCATTTCAAGATAAGTCCCGAGTAAATGAAACCCCAAGCATGTTCAAGGATGATGCAGGATTAAGCTGAATATTATTAAACATTAGTGGGTATACCTGTGGAAGATTTTGTCGGGTTGATAGCTGTAAGAACTGAGTCTTAGATCCATTAAAAACAACCAGATTACTTTTACCCCAGTCAGAGATACAAGCCAAGTCAGACATTGGGTGTGCCATAGTTTCATCCCTTGTTTGTTGAAGTAACTGCTGAGATGGGCGTTGCAGGAACCGAACGGAAAGATGAAAGGTGGAGTCATCAGCGTATGAGTGGATAGGGTTAGATGTACAGCTTAGAAGGTCATTGATGAATAAAAGGAAGGGAGTTGGTGATAGGACAGAGCCCTGAGGAACACCGCTGTTGATAGGTCTAGGAGAAAAACGATGGCCGTCTACAACAGCGGCTATAGAACGACCAGAAAGGAAGCTAGCGATGAAGGCACAGATAGAAGGATAGAAACCGTAAGAGGGCAGTTTGGAAATTAAAGATTTATGCCAAACTCGATCGAAAGCCTTTGAGATGCCGAGTGCAATGGCAGAGCTTTCGTCAAAATCCTGAAAGGAGGATGACCAGGAATCTGAAAGGTAGGTGAGAAGATCGCCAGTGGAGCTTCCCTGATGGAACCCATACTGACGATCAGAAAGAAGGTAGTGATAGGAAAGATGCTTTAATTTTTTCTATTAAGAACTGACTCAAAAACTAATGAAATACAGGATGTTAAAGCAATTGGACGATAGTTAGAGGGTTGGGAATGGTCACCCTTCTTTGGGACTGGCTGAATGAGAGCAAACTTCCAGCAAGAAGGAAATGTACAAATTGACAGACAATGATGAAAGAGTTTACCTAGGCAGGGTGTAAGCACAGAAGCACAGTTCTTGAGATGAACAGGAGGGACTCCATTAGGCCCATATGCCTTGTTAGTATTAAGGCCAGTGATGGCAAAAAATACATCAGCTGAATAAATTTTAATGTCAGCCATGAGGAAGTCAGTGGGGGAAAGTGATGGAGGAACAGCACCGGAATCGTCTAAGGTGGAATTGGAGGAGAAAGTCTGAGCGAAGAGATCTGCTTTATCAGTAGAAGAAATAGCTACAGAACCATCAGAATAGAAAGGAGGAGGGAAGGATGATGAGGTAAAGCTGTTAGAAAGGTTTTTAGCAAGATGCCAGAAGAAGCGGGAAGAATTCGAGTTGGAGAGTTGAGAGCATTTATTACAGATGAAATTATTTTTAGCAGAGCGAAGAACAGACTTAGCACGATTCCGGGCAGAAACGTAATGATGAAGTGATTCAGTGGTGGGTTGGCTCCGGTACTTTTGTAGGCCCTCTCCTTGTTGCGGACAGCATTAGAACAAGCGTGATAAAACTAAGGCTTTCTTGCTTTATCTATCTGTCTATTGTCAGACGCCCTAATCCTGCATGATGTGCCCACAAATAAATCGCTTCCATGTCACCCTGTCCCCCACCATTTCACTGTTCTCCTCCCAGCTCACGCTTCCCTCTGTCATATACCTCTCCAATCCATCCTTCTATCTCATCCTCGACCTCCCTATCACCCCCTCTACTTCACTCACATACACTCTCCTCGTAAGTCTCTCGCTCTCCATCCTCTCCACATACCCAAACCACCTCATTGTAATTCTCCTAACGCTTTCTGTCACATTCGCATCCACATCACCTTACTCCTTCACATCCTTAATTGTCAGTCTGTCTCCATGTAACCTCACATGCTCCTCTCAAATAACTCATTTCCACTACTCTCACTCGTGAGTTATGTCCTTCCAACAAGGTCCAAGCATCACTTCCATACGTTAGAGTTGGTATCACAGTACAACCATGAAGCGGCCTTTTACTTCCGTGCTTACTTCTTTATTTCTTATCACTGCTTTCAAAGAACCAGCAACCTTTTTTTGCTGTTGCACCCTTTCAAGCACTTCATCCTCCAAACTTCCATCCTTACTCATCACGCAACCCAAGCACTTAAATTCACTCACATTTTCCATTTCCTTTTCATCCATCCGCATTGTACATTCAGTGGCTTCTTTTCTCTCGAAGACCATAACTTTACTCTTCCCTACATTCACTTTTAGGTTCCGTTTCTTAAACACTCCCCCAGTCTCACTCTCTAAACCTTGCAGTTCCCAATCGTCTTCACAGAACAATACAGTATCATCTGCAAACAGTACAGGAAGTTTCCAAACGCTGCCCTCTCTCAATTGGGCTGTGCAAACGTACAACACTCTACCTTCTACCTCTTTTATAACCTCGCCATATACAGACTGAAAAACCATGGAGACATGACACATCCCTGTTTCAACCCAACCTTCAAAGAGAAAAATTCACTCAGTTCACCATCCACACGCACTGCAGCCTTAGCACCATCATACATACTCTTCACAGCATTCAACAACTTCCCATCTACTCCATATATTCTTAATACTTTCCACAATCCTTGTCTATCCACCCTGTCATATGCTTTCTCCAAATCCATGAAAGCCGCATACAACTTCTTTCCCTTCTCTAGAAATTTTTCCACTAAAGATCTAAGAATGAATATCAGATCTACACAACCTCTTCCCTTCCTAAAGCCACCCTGTTCATCTCCATCTAATTCCTCTGTTCTTTCTCTGACTCTGTCAATAAGTATCCTACCATACACTTCTCCTATCATATTATGAAGACAAATGCCCCTATGATTACCACACACTTCTTTTTCCCCTTTTCCTTTGTGCAAGGGAATAATTAAACCTGACTTACAATCCTCCGGGACTCTACCTTCCTCCCAGGCCAATCTGCACATTTTCCACATCCATTCGACTACTATCTCTCCCCCATGCTTCAGCATTTCACCACACACTCCATCAATTCCTGGGGCTTTCCCCAATTTAACTTTCTTCATTGCTTCCACAACTTCTATCCTACTGATTTCTTCCTGTCTTCTCACCTCCCTCCTTCTCCTAGCCATTCCCCAGCATTACTTCCATCCTCTATGTTCAACAATTCCTTAACGTGTTCTCTCCATCTGCTCACTGCTTCTTCCTTCTCCACTAGTAATCTACCATTTTTATCTTTCACTCTCCTGCTAACTTCACTTCCACCCTGTCTTACTCTCTTCACCTCTTTTCAGAACATTTTCTTACAGTCCCTCCACTTTAAACTCAAATTCCTTCCAAATTCCTCATCCACTTTCTTCTTACTCTCTCTTACTAATCATTTTACCTCTCTCTTTCTATATCTCTCTCTTCCACCTCTCAACTTCTTCCACGCCTCTGTTTTTTATCATCCATTCATTGTATGCTTTCTTCTTCTGTGCCACAGCCTGTCTCACCTCTTCATTCCACCACGCTGTTCCTTGCACCCCCCTCCGTGTTCTCTTCATCTCACGCACAACATCACATGCTGCACATAGTTCTTCTGTGAATATCCTGCACACACCTTCCACTTCCCCCATCTTCTCCAATTCATATTTGCCCAATCGTTCCTCCACTTCTCTCTTATATTCTGCCTTTTTCTCATCCTCTTGTAACCTTTCCACTCTCCTTGCAAATACTCCTTCTTCCCGTCCTTCCCTTCTTCTATTTCTCCATCTTATTTGGATCTTGATTCTGGCCACCACCAAGTAATGGTCAGAAAGTCCACTCCCCCAACCTCTATAAGCTCTTGCATCCATTACACATCTTCGCATCCTTTCATCCACACACGCATAATCAATCATTGCCTTCCTTTCATTCAGTTCACCACCCACCCTTCTCATCACTCGCCATGTATACCCGTGGATCATTTTATGCCTGAAGAGGGTATTAGCTATCACCAACCCCCTCCCGGCACAAATGTCCACTGATGCACTGCCATTCTCATCTATCTCAGCAGGCACTCCCCACTCACCAACTATTCCATTCACCTTCACATTCTCTACTTTACAATTCATATCACCGATCAAAAACACTCTCCCATTCCTTCCAAACTTTTCCATGCACAGTTCCACATTTGGTGGGGACATAAGTTTTTATATTCTTCATTAACTTATGGATGTACCATACTACCTTCTCTGGTTGAACATGCCAAAGACACTGCTTGACCTTAGTCACATCGGTGAATACAAGATACCAGTGTCAGCTTCCCAAAGCAGAGTAAGTGCCCCATGGAATTACAGAGTCTCAGACCTAAGTTCGATGTAGGGTGTGACGACTCTTGTATTTGGGGATCTGTATCTGTAGTGAACGTTAATGGTATTTGTGCTTCCAAGATCTTGAAGAGTGCTAGGCCTAAGTGCCCATGGGCTTATTATGAACAGGGGTGAGGTAGGATTTATATCCAGTGTATTAAGTTTCTAATGCTTATTTCAATGTACTGTTTTTGCAATGTACATAAATATGGGTATAGGTCTTGGAGTTTTAATGTTTCTCCTGTCTGGATCAGATGATAGCCACATAGAACACCCCCCCACCTATTATTGACACATACACAAGCATTGGAAAGGTGCATAAAGGCAGTCACAGAGGCATCAATAGCCGTTGTTGGACAAGAAGCAAGGCATGGCTTTATTCAAGGAAGAATACATGCTCGAGCTATCATACCAACGTTTAACAGTAAGAGAGAATATCACATCACACAGTAACATTATAGATTTGATATACGTGTTGTGCTTCCTGGCTTAAGCTGCACATATTGGGTCATGTACGTTTGTACACTGCATTTTATAATGTATTATTGAATATTATACCCTATAATACTGTGCAATGAGTGCCAAGGACTTGTCATTTATGTCACGGGTTGGTAAAAAAAGCGGATGGTAAAAGGCAGAAAATTTAGTCTTACTTCAACATTTTATATCGTTAATGAATAATTGCATTGGCAAGTTTTGGTAGGTATTACATTTAATAAATCTTTGACTTGATTATTGACCTGTATTTTCACTCCACCCTATTTAACAATTCCTTAAATTGTTCTCTCCACCTACTCACTTTTTCTCCCTTCACTATAAATCTACCCTACTTAATAATTCCTTAAATATTCTCTCCACCTACTCACTTTTTCTCCCTTCACTATAAATCTACCATTTTTATCTCTCATATCACTGCTAATTTCTCTGTCACACAGTGTAACCTCTTTACCTCCTTCCAGAACAGTTTCTTAAATTCACTCCAACTTACACGGAAGTCCTTCCAATTTCCTCGGCCACTCTCATCTTACTGTACTCTCTCTTACCAATCTTTTCACATCTCTCTTCCAGTCTACATACAGTATAACGCTCTCTTCCGTCTCTCAACATTTTTCATGCCACTGTTTCCCATCTGCTAATTATATGCTTTCTCCTTTTGTGCCACAGCTTTTCTCACATCTTCTTTCCACCATGCTGTTCCTTGAACCTCCTTACACCTTCTCTTCACCCCACATACCGCCTCACATGCTGCACAAATTTATTCCGTGAATAATAATATGCTCTCGGTACATACTAAAGTGAAAATTTACAAGTCCATGGTTAGACCAATTTTAATTTATGGGCATGAGTCATGGTACAGTACAATTGCAACAGATCAGAAGAGTATTAGGATTTGAGAATAAAATACTGAGAAGGATTCTTGGGGTAAAGTGGCAAGACAGAGTTACAAATGAAAGAGTAAGGGATATTACGAAAGTGGAACCAGTTAATGAATATGTGAGACTGTCTCGCTGGAAAGGGCTGGAGCACATATACAGAAAAGAAGGTAGGTAATGCAGGATGTGCCAGAGTGGACTGCTAGAGGAAGAAGAGGTAGAGGTAGGCCGAGGGAAACCTGGCTGAGGACAATGAAAAGAGAAGCAGGAGAGGAGTGTTGGTGGGACCTGAGGGAGATGGCAAGAGAAATATTGGTGGAGAGAGTTCATCGAGGCCCTATGCATCCCGTGGAGTGCCACAGGAAATGATTGATTGATTGATTGATATATTCCACACACCTTCCACCTCTTCCATCTGCTCCAAATTATTTATGCCCAATTTCTCCTACACTTCTTTCTTCCATTCTTTTTTTCTTTTTTTCTTTTAACCTCTTTCAACCTTTCTATACTCGTCGTATGGACTACTTCTTTCTGTCCTTCCGTTATTCTATTCCTCCATTTCACTTGAACCTTGACTTTCACCACCAAAAACTGGTGGTCCGAGAGTCCACTCCCCCAAACTCTGCATGCTATTGCATCCATTATATACTTTCTCACTCTATCATCCACGCAGAGATAATAATAATAATAATAATAATAATAATAATAATAACCATACTATGTAGCTCTAACCATACTATATAACTGTACCATGTAACCCTATATATATATTTAGGAAAAAATAACAAATATAATGAAAGCAAGAAAAACACCAACAAAATCATAATGATAATAAAGATAATAATAATAATAACCATACTATGTAGTTCTAACTACACAACTGTATCTTGTAACCCTATATATATATATATATATATATATATATATATATATATATATATATATATATATATATATATATATATATATATATATATATCATCAGCCATTGAGGTCCACTGCAGAACTGGCCTGTCCCTACTAGGATGTCTGCCAAAGTAGTGAGTGGCTCGGTGAACGCTTCCCAAAATTTTTACAACTCTGGTGGTAGGCGAATCTGCGTCCACCAGCGTGTGAGAAGCACACTTTACCACTGTACCACAGAGACTCCATATATATATATATATATATATATATAATCTCTCTCTCTCTCTCTCTCTCTCTCTAAAACCATACATTCATAATGTCATAAACCTGCGTATGTGATTAACCGCGCATGTATCAGCTGATTTCAAAAATCTGCATAGCAAGCAAGTCTCCACCCTCACTGGTCTCAGTAGCCAGTTCAGGGGTTGACACAGAACGGGTTGGACCTGTGGTAATCTTCTCCTAATAAACCTCCGTTACTTATTACGTAAGACCTCTGGATTACTCCTAACTGGGGATATGAAAGGGGGTGAAACATAAAAATAATAATAATAATATTATTATTATTATTATTATTATTATTATTATTGTTATTATTATTTTAATATCAGCAGTAATATTAATAATAACAATTATCATGATTTATCAATAATAATAATAAAAAGTTATACAAATTCAACTAATGCTCACAACTCTGGAAATAACAACATACTTATCAGTTAACATGCATCAGTTCAATACAATATCAGACTTTATAGCATTTATTCCTTAGCGATTTTTAATGCATACTTTACCATGGTATCTGTGTTTATATATTTATTTTAGTAATTACATAGTTTGACTAAGTAACTTACAGTCAAAGAACAGCCACCTTCCCAGTTACATCTTGCGGAAATTTACTATGGGCAAAATGCAGTGAAAACCCTATCTCTAGTAGTGTGTGTTTCAGAGGGTTCCATTTTTTCCTGATGCATTCTTCAATCTTAGGAAGATACTTGAGTTTCTTTTGGTATAAGAGGATTAAAACATGTAATGTGAAAAATGAATCGCTGAGGAAGAGGTGCTGCGAAGATTCCTGTGCGACTTCCAACGCGGCCCTGAGCTATATTTTTGCCAACGTTACATTGGGTGATCCATATGTTGCACTCCACCTTGCCACTCAGCTATTGGATTCCTGTGTGTTGCTAGGACGACTCAGTTAGCATGGCTAGTCAGCAAGAAGTGCTATGGAAGGATGTAAAGCAGAAGCATTGTCCATTTCTGGCACTAAGCTATGGAAAATAACCTGTGGAAGGATGCAAATCTAGGCCACGTTAGTGTGAAAGAATTATAATAATGCGTGCAAACAAGGGACGTAAACGAGTTAAGACACTGTAAAATATGAAATAGGTTATGGGGAGCAGGGAATGATCCAGGGTAGAGGCATAACACAACACACACAAATTCTCCAGCTGTGCAGTAAGGATAGTGCAGTGTGTGGATTACCATTTCATTAACTCTCTAAGTGCACGTCCACACGTGTACTCAAACATATGTTGGAACACAGCTGGCAACATGTTCGGGAACATGTTTGCAGCAGTATTTGGACAGATGTATGCAATCATGTTTCAGTGCAGTTTCGAACACTTGCGGCAGAGGCGATGGGATAAGTTTGTCTATAAGAAGCAACTGAGACATCATCTTGATATTGTCAACATGATCTGGACGCTGGTGTTCCCAACATGTTTGCAGAGTGTTCGTTACTGTGTTGCTTACATGTTGCCAAGACTTGTTTGAGCACAAGTGTGGACTCGCCCTAAGAGGAACATATGGCACACGGGGCTCTGGGAGGTCAAGTAGCCATACTCGCATTTCCTACGTTCCTGGTACCTCACTAGTCGTAACTTTAATTACACCCACCTTTGAAAGGGAAGAGCGAGATAATGTTTTACTTGATGAGTGTGTGTGTGTGTGTGTGTGTGTGTGTGTGTGTGTTTGTAATAAAATTATATCTGAAAGTGTTTATCCGATTTATACAAAACTTGAAGAAAAATTTGAGGATTTCCCCCTGGGGCTGACCTATTTTTCGGAGAACTTTAGGTCACAGTGCAATATGAACTTAAAGCATTTTTGATCCGATTGAAATCAAACTTGGTGGAACATTGGCAACTTAGGAAAGAAAAAAGGGGTTGATTTTGAAAGTCAAAGATTATGGGCCCAGATCAAGATCACGGTCCAACCCCTACATGTCTGTTTATCAACATAAGCACTCAAGCAGTTCTTTTCTCATTTGAGATCAAATATGTAGGAAGTGTTGAAAGTCAACGAAGAGAATGACCCGTTTTTTTATAAATATAATCCAAACAGGAAGTTGCAGTTAGTCTTTTTTTTTTTTTTTTTTTTTTTTTTGGTAATTATCTGATTTATATCAAACATGGCACAAGGGCTCAAGGTAAGGAATGTATGATGGAATTCAATTTCAATAACTATTCGTCAAAGGTCAAGGACACAGGGTAAAGTGAAAAGTAAGTGTAACATGCCAAAGTCAAATTAGTTAGTTTTGACACGATTTACATCTAAACCTCGTGGAATATTTAAAGGTAAGAAAACAAAGGAGCGATTCATCAAAATCAAGAGCAAGGCCAAAAGTCGACTCGTGTGTTTCTTATGAACAAATGGCTGAAGCATTTTTGACCTGATTTGAATCAAACTTGGTGGAAAGATTGGAGGTTACTCACGAGACTGATATTATGTGGAACAGTAAGTCAAAGATCAAACTCACATGGCAAAGTCAGCTTAACCCGCCCCATCCCGATGTTTTCTGGGTAGTGGTACGCCCCAGTCCCGACATTTTTGGACCTTTTTTTGGGGGGGGCCAAACATCCGCTTTTGGTGAGAAACATCGAAAATTCATAGAAAAATCGCTCACTTGAGGTTTAAAATACTCGATCTAGGTACGAGTACCTCCTTACCTGACTTGGTTTTCTAACAGGCTGGCACCAAAGAAAACGAGTTCTATGGGAGGGTAACTATTTTATCCACTCATAAACAGTATTTACTTATTTACTTGGTACGAATTTATATGTAGTACAAGACTATATTGGTTTTCAAACAGTAATATAGGCATTATAAGCATTGTTTCACTCACTAACTCATCACCATTCATGATCTTTTTTTCCCACATTACCTGATCATCATTTCTGACTGTTTCTTCCTCTAATGCTATGTAAACTTTGTCCTACACATTGTCATCGATTGGGGAATCACTCTGGCCCTGAATGTCTTTATTGGCCAAGTCACTGGTAACAGGTGAATTGCCGAGACAATGGCGTGCATGGGGGGGGGGAGAGGTTATGCGGTGTGAGGCACTGTCCCTGCTTGGCATCTTGTAGAGGAATAGAGGAAGGTGTCACGTGTATACGTGCCAAAAATCACTCGCAAAATCACTCGCGAAAATTGAAAATTGTGCAAATTAGGGACCTTACAATGTTGCCGCGTTAATTCACGTCGCCGGGACATGAGTGCACATCATGTGCGGACGTTAATTCATGTCGGCGGGACAGCGTGGGTTAAATATTTTTTTATCTTATTTAGACCAAACTAATTCGAATCATTTGGAGCACAGCATGGATTAACTGATTCGACCAACGGTCAAGGTCAGAGGACAAAGTCAAATGCTAAGCCTTTTGATATGTTGTACAGTGCAGCTGTCTGAGTTCTTGTTTCATCTGCTATACCAGTACAATGAAAGAAATTTCTAATAGTAAAAAAAACTGTATCCATATGCACATTGTATATTAAATCAAGGCAATTTGATTTAGTATTATTATTATGCATAATTTTCTACAATATATGACCTTTGATATGGTATATGGCAAAGACAAGAGGACTTGAAAGAACTGAACTCACATATGAGAAGGTATTTAAAGTAAAACTACAAAAGTTTGGACATGAGCTGATCCCTCTTCAAATTCGATTAAAGAGGGAACATAAGCATCTGTATACAGTATAATGGAGTTAGTGATGGGAAGAGCAAGGGGGTGATAGGAAGAGTCCAAGTTAAGGAGTAACTAATATACCTCTCCAAAAACCAACTTATCCTAATGTGAGTACCAATCTTATACATGAAAAACTTGCAGTATTGCGAGAACAATCCATAGAAAGAAATGTTAAATTATGTAAATATCTGGAAACTGATGATCTTCACATTAATCCATCACTGTTAACCCTCCGTGTCCCAATGACGTATGGATACGTCACCATGTTTTGTCACGGTGACACCCGATGACATATCCATACGTTATGCAATTGCGAGGTCCGTCATTTGCACATAGTTCAAGTTTCACGGGTGATTTTTGGTAGGCATATGTGGGAGACCTTCCTCTACCTAGTGCCAGGCAAGGATAATGCCTGGCCCCACCTGCCCCTCCCCCCCCACACGCCACTTTCTCGGTAACTAACCTGTTAGCAGTGACCTGGCCAGTAAAGACATGTTGCACCACGGTCTCTCCAATGACGAAATTCAAGGCGAAAGTGTTTCCTGAGGTGGAGGACAAAGGAAGAAATAAGCCAGAGGAAGAAGCAAGCAGAAGTGATGAGGCAGTAACGTCATAAAAGAAGGTGCCATATGTTGATGTTTTTGGTGAGTGAACAACACATATATCGCCTATATTACTGTCTGAAAACCAGTATACTCTTGTACTACATATAAATTTGCACCAGATAAACAAATGTCTAACCAGTTATGAATGGCTTGAAATAGCTACCCCTCGCATAGAAAACGTTTTCTCTCAAGCCTGGCCTGAGAGAACACGGTAACAAGGTAAAGGTATCCTTACTTCCACCGTATTTCTAAACACAGCTGAGCACTTTCTCTCTGAATTTTCCTTGTTTCTCATAAAAAGCAGAGGTTTTAGCCAAAAAAAAAAAAAATCTAAAATCTGCCAGGATTGGGGGGGTCATTGGTGAAAAATCTGCCGGGACGCAGTGGGTTAACACTTTTTCCTGTTTTTCCTAAGTTGCTTCCTTCTGGCTTGTGGTTATATACATCCATATTAAAGTTATTTTTTATTAAAAAATTAGGTTTGTGATATAGGGGGAAGATCATCGCCTCCTTAGTACAATGAAGTACATTTTATTCGTGCTTTCTTCAGATGAATATATTCAGCCTGGATAGACTTTTCGAACTTGAGGAGTTAGAAAAACCTTCATTGCTCCTTTGAGGCTATCCTGAATGAAATCATATAGCAGCAAGGACGAAAAAGAAAAAAAAATGTCACTAAATTGACATGGTTAAAATCTCTGCAGCAGGTGATGTACATGTACTGTAAGCATGTTGGCCAAGGCAACATCAGGGAACAGACATGTAGTCCAGCTTAATTTTTGGAATTTGAAAGGTGTGGGTGGGCTGAAACGCTATCAAATGGACTCTTTCTCCATGCATGTGACCCCTTAAAACTGTACTTTATATTGAGGACTGTCATGGGTCAAGTTAGAAGGTACTCTGATTTTTTAGGACAATTGGTTAAAGGTCAAGCCACTTGGTAAAGCTAACTTAAAAAGATTTTATTCGATGTTGACCAAACTTTGTGGTAATGTTTAAAGTAAAACATAACATGGGATTCAAGTTTGAAAGCAACCAGTTGGAAGTCAAGATCACTGATGGAAGCAAGGTCATATGGCAATATGGACAATTAGATGTCTATAGTGTAACCGAAGGACAAAAGTACCCACAAAAGTGGGGTGGTTGCTTACTCAGGACAATGTTCCTTTTACCTTTGGAGGGTTCTGTTAAATTTTGTATGGGCTACCTTAATTATTCCAGATTTTTAAGGTCGTAAGTTCCGATCACGACATATGCAGAAAGCCCAAAAGGGAGACGTAGGACCCATGGAAGAACAAGGAAAGCAAATAAATTTTTTGTTTACACTCACACTTTCCAAATTTATTTGTGTTCCAGACTTCACTTCAACTAGCCAGTCATGTATGATTCTTATGCTGGATTTTAAAAAAAGCCAAACTGCCAGGCATCTGATATTTCGAGTATCTCTTCACTGGTTAACAACAATAGAAGTAAAGCCATTCTGATCATTTCATTCTCAAGATGGGTCATTATATATATATATATATATATATACAAGGTAGGGCAGTGGATGTTGGAGTGACCCTGTACTGTTGTTTGCAGATGACACTGTGTTCTTAAGTGAAGACGAAGGGGAGCTGCAAGGCTTGATGGGTGAGTTTGGGAGAGTGTGTAAGAAACGGAATTTAATGGTGAATGTAGGGAAGACTAAAGTATGGTCTTTGAGAGAGGTCAGTGAATGTACAGTGAGGTTGGATGATGAGAAAATAGAAAATGTCAGTACGTTTAAGTACTTGGGTAGTGTGATGAGTAAGGATGGAAGTTTTGAGGGTGAAGTGCTTGAAGGGTTACAACAAGGAAGAAAGGTTGCTGGTTCTTTGAAGCCAGTGATAAGGGACAGGGAAGTGAGGATGGAAGAGAAAAAGTTATTACATGACAGTAATGTGATACCAACTCAGACGTATGGAAATGAAGCTTCGATGTTGTTGGAGGGACACAAGTCAAGAGTTTTTTTTTTAAATAACAATACAAAGGAAGGAAAAACAAATGAATAAAAAAAAAAAAATTATCCATACACCAGATTACTGGTGTTCTCTGTTCATTAAGTATCTGTAACAATTAGACTTGAACAGCTCTAGGTTGAAGTTTTGAAAGAAACAACTATGAGGAAGCAAGTTCCAGAGAGATGCAGTTCGGGGAATGAAAGAATTATGATAGGCAGAGGTTCTGCAATATGGCTGAGTGACATTCCAGTCATGAGCGCTATCAGATGCCCGTGTAGCACCAGGGAAGGCATGGAGAGGTGGCACAATGGCCGCAACTTCATCTGAGCATTTGCTATAAAAATATCTGTAAAATAATGCAAGGAAGAGACCATTCCTTACATGCAGGGGAGGCTGTTTATTAGTAATAGCAGGATTATTAATAATTCTAACAGCTTTGTTTTGAATATTGTCTAGTTGTTTTAATGCAACCTCTCCACATCCATTCCACAAGGGTGAGCAGTATTGAAGCTGACAGTGCACATGGCTCTTATAAATTATAGCTAACTGGTCGTCAGTGAAGAAGTTATGGACTCTGTACAATAATCCAAGTTTCTTTGAGGCGGTTTTAGCTGTGATCCAACGTGAGAGGTCCAGCTGAAGGCATTGTTAAGTGAGACGAGGAGAATTTCAGTACTTTTGGAGATGGGAATATTTGTACCGTTGATGGTAATATACGAATCAGGCAATACCTGTCTATTGGTAAATTGTATATATTTAGTTTTACTAGCATTAAATGAGACAAGGTTGTTTTGTCCCCATTCACTGATTGTAGATAAGTCTTGATTTATGGAGATGGCTGTACTAAGTTGAGAGTTAGAGATATCAGACTTTTTAAATGGGTGTCAGTGTGTGAATGAACTATGAAGTGTTAAGTCATCTGCATATGAATGGATGAGAGTGTGGGTGATGGATAAGAGATCATTAACCCATCTCGTCCCGACCGATTTTCCACCACTGACCCTCCCCAATCCAGACCAATTTTGGAAAAAAATTTTTTTTGGCTCAAACCTCCGCTTTTGGTGAGAAACATCGAAAATTTATAGAGAAATCGCTCACCTGAGGTTTAAAATACTCGATACAGGTACCAGTACCCCTTACCTTACTGTGTTTTCTATCAGGCTGGCTCCAAAGAAAACGAATTCTATGGGAGGGTAACTATTAGATACTACCCATAAATGGTATTTATTTATTTATTTGGTACGAATTTATATGCAGTATGAGAGTATATTGGCTTTCACACAGTGATACAGGCAATATAAGCATTGTTTCACTCACTAAACACATCAACATAGCACACCTTTTTGGGCGAAATTACCTGATCATCATTTCTGACTGTTTCATCCTCTAATGCTACATAAACTTTGTCCTCCACATTGTCATCGATTGGGGAATCACTTTGGCCTTGAATTTTGTACCGTGGCACGACATGTCTTTACTGGCCAGGGCAATGGTAACGAGTGATTTGCCGAGACAATGGCGTGCGGGGGGGGGGGAAGGTCACGCAGGGTAAGACATTGTTCCTGCTTGGCATCTTGCAGAAGAAGGTGTCCCGTGTATACGTACCAAAAATCATGCAAGAAATTTGAAAATTGTTCAAACTATGGACTTTGCAATTGCTGCACGTTTATATACATCGACGGGAGTCACAGTGACAAAACATGTGGACGTAAAATACGTCAACGGGAGTCGGCGGGTTAATATGAACCAGGAACAGTTTGGCGCAAGAACTGATCCCCGTGGCACTCCAGCGTTAATTGAGTGGAAATTGGATTATACATCATCTACTTTTACTCTTATTTTTCTGTCGCTAAGATATGAGAAAATCAAAAGGACAAAAGACTTTAGTCAATAGCAATGAGTTTAGACAACAGGGAACGATGCCATATTCTGTCGAAAGCTTTAGAAATATCAAGGGTTACTGCATGAGTTTCTCCATGTACATCAATTGAGAGCAGTGGAAATGAGTTATTTGAGAGGAGCCTGTGGAGTCACATGGAGAGACAGACTGACAAATGAGGATGTGAAGGAGCGTTGTGGTGTGGATGTGATAGGAAGCATTAGGAGAAACACACTGAGATGGTTTGCCCATGTGGAGAGGATGGAGAGTGAGAGACTGATGAGGAGAGTGTATGTGAGTGAGGTGGAGGGGGAGAGAGGGAAGGGAAGGCCAAGGATGAGACGGAGGGATGGAGTGGAGAGGTATATGAGAGAAGGGGGTGTGAATTGGGAGCAGGGCAGTGAAAAGGCGGGGGACAGGGTGACGTGGAGTCGATTTGTTTGTGGCCACCCCGTATAAGGGATTTAGGCCTCTGGCAATATATATATCTATATATATATATATATATATATATATATATATATATATATTTCTTTTTTATATATATATATATATATATATATATATATATACTGTATATATGTGTGTGTGTTTGTTTATGTATATCTATCTACCTATCTATCCATCTATATCTATATCTATACCTATCTATTTCTCTGTCTGTCAATCTACCGTCTGTCTGCCTATCTGTCAATCTATACACACACATCACATTATTATAGAGAAATTAAGAGAGATATCAGAAGTCCTGGTGAGCGATGAACTAGGTAGCATAAGGAGTGGCAAAAGATGTGTGGATCAAGTTTTTGCAGTGAGACAGATAGTGGGGAAGGCTTGTGAGAAGGACTATAAGGTTGCATTCATGGATCTGGAAAAAGCATACGACAAAGTAGACAGAGAGGGATTGTGAAAGGTTTTGCGCATGTACAGTGTAGATGGTAAGCTGCTCGGTGCCGTCAAGAGTTTTTATGATGGTAGTGAAACATGTGTAAGGGTAATTGGGCATCGAAGTGAATGGTCAACGATTGGTGTGGGAGTGCGACAAGATTGTTTGATGTCACCATGGTTGTTCAATACATATATGGATGGGGTGATGAGAGAGAATAAAAACACGAGTAAAGGAAGAGCAGGGTGTCGTTGGTGATGATTGGTGATAGATAGAAATCTCAACTTCATACTATGTTGATGATGCAGTACTACTTGCAAATACTGGACAAGAACTTGATAGACTAACACAAAGTTTTGCTGATGCCTGTGAAAGACGTGTCTTTCGAGTAAATGCAGAAACGAGTAAAGTGATGGTTACTGAGAGAGAAAGTGACTCCCAGTGTGACTTTACAGTGAATGGAGAGAGATTGCAATTGGTGAGAGAGTTCAGATACATATGTACAGTAAATGATTTTATCATCATCATCATCCGGACCTCCTTTCCCACCCAATGGCAGGGTGAGGAGTAGCAATGTCCAGACAGCACAAACTTGCCCAATCCAAATAGGCCACACTTCCATTCGCTTATCATTCAAGCCCCCGGAATCCTGGCTGTACCGGACACTGCCATGATCACAAGGGGTGCCAAAATCCCTGATCATGCACTTCTCCTCACAAAATTCATCCAGCCAGCTCGATCTCTTGTCAGTGCCCTAGCCTCACCGACTTCCAAACCTCTCTTCCTCATACACTCATCCACCATATTTCTGCATCTTCTCCTTGGCCTACCTTGCCTCCTCCCTCCTTCAAATTCGCTCTGGTATACCTTTTATACCACTCTATTGTTATCCATTCTTTCCACATACCATCCCATCTCAGGACACTCTCTTCAGTTCTGGTGTCCACCGACTTCCTCACTCCACACCTATCACGAATCACATTATTTCGCATCCTATCCACCCTTGTACTTTACATACAATCCTCAACAGTCCCATCTCCACTGCTCTTACTCTTGACTTTTCATTTTCATGCCACACCATAGTCACACACCCATATGTTACAGTTAGAACTAACACTCCCTCATGTAAGCCTCGTGGAGCTGCAACACTCAAGCCTCTGTTTCTTATCAAGGCCTTCATTGCACCAGACTCTTTTCTTCCTTGTGTCACTCTACTTTCAACTTCTTTTGCACATTTTCTCTCTCTTGTCTATCACTGTACCCAAGTATTTGAACTCTCTCACCAATTCCAGTCTCTCTCCATTCACTGTGACATCACATTGGGAGTCACCTTCTCTCTCAATAACTATCACTTTTCTCTACATTTACTCTCATGGCACAACACTCACAGTCATCAGCAAAACTCTGCACTAGCCTACCAAGTTCTTGTCCGGTACTTGCAAGTAGTACTGCATCATCAGCATACAACAGATCTGAGCCATCCCTCTCTCCATTACTCATGTTTTTACTTCTCTCATCACCCCATCCATATATATATTGAACAAACCACGGGGACATCACACAACCTTGTCGCACGCCCAAACCGATCGTGAACCACTCACTTAGATGCTCATTAATCCTTTCACATGCTTCGCTACTATCTTAAAAACTCTTGACAGCACCTAACAGCTTACCATCTACACCATACATGCGCAAAACTTTCCACAATCCCTCTCTGTCTACTTTGTCGTATGCTTTTTCCAGATCCATGAATGCCATAAACACCTTATGGTCCTTCTCACAAGCCTTCTCTGCTACCTGTCTCATTGCAAATACTTGATCCACACATCCTCTGCCACTCCTAAAGCCACCCTGTTCATCACTCACTAGGATTTCTGACATCTCTCTTACTTTCTCTATAATAATTCTTCCATATACCTTCCCTACCGCACTCAATAAACTTAGGCCACGATAATTCTTGCACTCACTTCGCTCACCTTTATTTTTGTACAGGGGTACAATTACAGCCTTTTTCCACTCTGCAAGCACAGTTTTACTCATCCATGCCTTCTTACATATCTCTAACAAGCACTTCATTCCATACTCTCCACTACACTTAAGCATCTCTACATACACCTCATCAACCCCAGCTGCTTTCCCATTTTTTCAGCCGTTTCACAGCACTCTTCATCTGTGCGAGTGTCACATCTCCTGGTACTGCGCTCCTTATCTGCACACCCCCAAAACCAATCATGTTTACAGCCACTCTGCTCTCTCTATTCCCATTCATCAGGCTTTCAAAATATTCTTTCCATCTGGTCCTTACTTCATCTCCATGGGTTAATAACCTACCACCTGCATCCTTCACACTATCACATTTCTTTCCGCTTTCACTTCTACATTTCCGCATCTCTTTCCAAAATAACTTCCCATTTTCAGAGTAGTTCACATTCATTTTTCTCCCAAGATCATCATTTACCTCCTTCTTTTTCCTCTTCACTAGTCTCTTTACGTGCTTCTTGCTCTCGATATACTCAGTTCTTATTTCAACTGAACTCTATCCTGTAACCACTTTAGCCACTTCTTCCTCTTTTCCTCCACTGCTCTCTCAACCTCCTCATCCCACCATGCCATACCCTTCTTTTTTGTTGATACTTGTTGATACCACTTTAGCATTCCTAACTACAATCCCAATATGCATTCCACAGGCTGTCCAGATCCAATTCATTCCAGTTCACTGATTCTAACTCGTCCTCTACTTTGGTCCTGTAATCATCTGCCATTGATTTGATCTTTAGCTTCTCAACTCTCAGTCTTTCTCCCTGACTGCTCCTGTCTCTCTTGATCCACCTCACTCCTCTCAGCGTGGTCTTGCATACCACGATCATATATCCGACAGACCTCCACATCGTCCTCTCACAGCCCTTGTATCAGCAACCATTCCCATCATCGACCTCTCTACGAGCACGTAATCAATCAGGCTTCTTTCCACATGATCCCCGTTTCCTCTATACCATGTATATTTATGTGCATCTTTGTGTTTGAAATAAGAATTACGAATGCACAACCTCCTCTCCTGACACATATCCTTTAGTCGATTCCCATTATCATTTTCTCCTGGTACTCCATAACAACCCATTATGTTATCCTCTGGACCAGTGCCTACTCTTCCATTCATATCACCCATCACGATCACTTTATAGCTCCTGGGCATTTCTCCCACTACTTCACCCAGCTCATCCCAAAACCTGTCTTTCTCTCACTCCTGTTCTCACATTTGCATATGCTACAATTATTGACACTTTCACCTTCTCAAGCTTGAACTTGACATACATACACCTCGAGCTGACACATTTGTAGTCTCTCATAACATCAGATTAATCACTGCATGCTTCAGTATCAGCATCAGAAATAGATGGATCTTGTACGATCCCCCCACTAACTATAAAACATCTCAACATTCAGTGACAAGGTCAATAATATCTTGAATTTGAAGAAAAAATAATAGTTACACGGAATGCTAAGTGGGGTACGGGACAACCAACAGTGAAATTTGCACCCTCCTATCTCCTGAGCTATAAGAGTCCCTCCACTTGATCAAATGTTGTGTGCTTATACTGTACAATGGCCAAAGACAAAAAAAAAAAAAAAGTCATGTTTCGCCAGATCCCCAAAACAATAAGTGGCTTCATGACATCACTTTAGAAATGTGTTGAGGTCAATCTGACTCCACAATGCGTATGAAGGGCTAACAGTTCCTTAAAGTGTTATCTCTGTTTGCTTACTTTTTCATTCATCTCAACTGTTAATCTACCATTTTTATCTTTCACTCCCCTACTAACTTTTTTTTTCAACATGTCTAACCCCCTTACCTCATTCCATAACATTTTCTTACATTCCATGCACTTTACACTCAGATTCCTCCCAATTCCTCATACACGCACTTCTCTCTCTCTCTCTCTCTCTCTCTCTCGCTTTCTCTCTCTCTCTCTCTCTCTCTCTCTCTCTCTCTCTCTCTGTCATATTAATCTTTTCTCTCTCGCTTTCTCTCTCTCTCTCTCTCTCTCTCTGTCATATTAATCTTTTCATTTCTTTCTTCTTCTGTCCATATAACTCTCTCCTCCGTGTCTCAACTTCCTCCATGCCTCTGCTTACCATCCACACACTGTATGTTTTCTTCTTTTATGCCATAGTTTGCCTCACTTCGTCATTCCACCATGCTGTTCCTTGCACCCTCTTTCCTCTTTCTTTTTCACTCCATACGCTACCTCACATATTAAACAGATTTCTTCCGTGACTATCTTGCACACACCTTCCACCTGCCACATCTGCTCCAAACCATATTTACCCAGTCGCTTCTCCACTTCTCTTTTATATCCTATTTTTTTTTTAATCCTCTTGCAACCTTTCTACAATCCTTGTATGACTACTTTCTCCTGTCTTTCCCTCCTTCCTTTTCTCCATTGCACTTGAACCCCTGAATTTCACCACCACCAAGTTGTGGTCTGAAAGTCCGCTCCCCCAACCTCTGTATGCTCTTGCATCCATTCCATACCTTCTCATTCCATCATTTACACGCACATAATCAGTATTTGTCTTCCATACATTTAGTTCACAACCCACCCTTTCTCGTTACTTGCCGCGCATACCTGTGGATCATTTTGTGCCTAAAGAAGGTACTGGTATCACCATCCTCCTAGCACAAATGTCCACTAGAGCACTGCCAAACTCATTCACTTCCTCAGGCACACACTCCTCACCAACTACCCCATCCAGCTTCACATTCCCTACATATCCATTGATATCCAATCAAAAACACTCCTCATTCCTCTCAAACTTTTCATGCACACTTCCCACGTCTGTCCAGAACTCTACTTTCACTCTGCTTGCACAGTCTTGCATTGGCACATACACATACACAGTCGCCCACATTTGTATCCTCACTTTCAATCTTACCCACACAAGCCTTGAACCAACTGATCCATACTCTTTCATATTCTCTTTCCATCTATAGCACACAACAATACTTTCACCCTCTTTTGCCGTCTTATTCTCACATACTCCCTCGCATATACCCCATCCACACTCCCACTTTCACTCTCATCCCACCATTTAGTCCCACTTAATCCACATCTGTCTGCTATTGCACCCTCAAGCACCGGGCCAATTTCTCTCTCACCTCATCATTCGCACTTCTTATATTCAATGGTGCAAATCGTGCCATCGCACCATGTCATTTATCCGGTCCTTGGTCGTCACCTGTTGGTCTGTCCTGATCCGAGACTTCTTCTATGAATTTTTCGTTATTTGTTTTCCTGGGAGGGACACTAACAACCCGCCAACGCACTTTACGATGCGTAGGGAACCTGGGTTGGCTGGTTATAAGGTTAGCACCCACCATATTAAATGATTTCCTAGTTTACACAAAATATTTGGCTTGTCACTCAATGTAGAGTTACCTGAAACAGAGAACCACCACAATGAGCGAGTGGATGAGGGGCGCCCCAACCGACCATTAAATTTTACATTATTTTACCAAAATATTTTACAAAAATATTTTATCAAATTATTCCTCCATTTATACTATTGCCCATTGGACAGCATATTATGAAATTTTAATGGACGTACATCTATAATATACCTATAATAAAGGCTGTAAGTCGAAGATACAAGAGTGAACATACTATGCAAGCTGCTGTCAGAACAATAGCCGACACTTTCACTTCTCATCCTTCCCCTTCACTGTAACCAGATCCTCCTTTCTCAACCCGCCC